>NC_051846.1:165889701-166001549 GCF_002237135.1 Teleopsis dalmanni | reverse complement strand
AACGGAAGTGAAAAATATAAAAGGTGGAGATATAAAAAATGGCAATGAGACGTCATTTCCACTGCGCATGAGCAAATGCCATAGCGGTCAATTTTTATGGCCATTATAGTGAAAAATTAAAGTTACATTTGAAAGAAACACCATTATTAAGCGTTCATAATAAGCGGCGGAGTTGATAAATTTAAGATTGTTAAAAACACATGAAAACATGATGTATTGGCAATATACATAAGTGACATGAATTCACATCGACATCGTATACGTTCATGACTGTTATTTATTTACATTGTACTAAAAATTTATTATTATAAATTATTTTAATTAAAAATGTAATTTCAGCTTAACTGTGTCAAGAAATTATGTCGCTAATGAATTTGAATTTAACGATAGTCAAAGAAAGTTTTAATATATAATCATAACGTATTAAAGAGGTAATAAGACTCATTTTTGTTGGTAAACTCTGTATAATTTGGTATAAAATTGAAATTCTTTATAACCCAAATTGATAGAAACTATTTTCAGAAAACATTAGTTTCAGATTTAATTATATTAAACTATGAAACTGATTTGTATCGCATAAACTCAATTTATGCGTTTCAGATTTGGGTAAATGATAATGCTCTTAAAAATAAGAGAATCTTTATTAATGCGATCATATAAATGCGGAAGATGTTAAAATTAGTGGGTAAATTTTGTGGTTTTTCTTTAATTTCTTAAACTTAAGATACTTACTTTCCTATATATATGGATTCGAAATCATATGACTACAGCTATTAATGTGTAATTTTAGTTGCAGATAAACAGGTTGAAAATTACTTGTTTTTTTTAACATATATGTTATATAGAGACTACAATTACAAATAAACATAAATATTTATAAATAAATAATTATGATTTATATATAAAAATTCATGGAATATACAGTTATAAATACAACATGAGTAAATTAGTCTTAAAGCAGCAAAGCTTTGTTTCCATTACTATCATATATATAGTATATATAGTAAAATATATAAATACGTTAGAAATAAATATATTTACTCCATAATATAATAGAACATTAATATAATAGTTAAAATAGTTAAAAATAGTTAATAGTTAAAAAACCAATATAACATTCACAATTAATAAGTTTAAGTTTTAATTTATGAAAAGATTTCTTTAACTTCTAAATATTTTTATTATATTATTTTAATTTTTTAGTTCTTTATTGTTTCAATGATCAACAAATTTTTTAATAATCACTTTATTTTTAAACGGACTAATTGGTCAATAGTTAAATAATGCATTTAAGGGTATCTTAAAGATTATTGTAGAATATAGTCGAAATATTAGTTTAAATAATATTTTTTAAATAACAAAAAACAAAAAAAATAAAAAAAAATAAAATAAAAATAAATTAAAAATAAAATTATTAAAAATTTTATAGTCCTAAATATAACCAGTTCTATATACCAATAGAATTTAATTCTGTAATAGGAAGTGTTGTATATTTGAAAGAGGGCGAAAATTCAATGTCGTATATTTAAAATTGATTGTATATACAATTCCGTAAATGTTGTATATCAACATTGTAAAGTAATTGAAATTATAGAGAATCAATCATTATAAGCATTCGCTAATTCTTAGTAAATTTGTGAAATTAATTTTGTATTTCATAACCAGTCAAACACTTTGATAAACACTGGTATATGACCGATTTGTAGACTTAAGTTATACCACCTTGTAGTATAAAAAGACTTTAGACCTGGCGTTATAAACGTTGTTATTATTCGAATTTGAGACAAACTCTGTTTTGATTATCAATGTTTCCAAAAATTGGAAACCTTGCAGTATTTAACGTTTATGAGTGCTTAGATTTATTGCATCGGCTTCTTTTATTTGATAGTATAAGGAATTTGATAGTATAAGGCAATATTGAATTATCGAATAATTATTTTATCAATCTGTAGAAAGAATCTCACTATTGCACATCGCATAGAACAATTTGTTTTAAGGCTGCATTCTTAATTAAATTTTCTAGTTTCATTTCTAGGGATTTGATAGTAAAAGTCATTTTCGGTCGAATAAATATTTTATGAATCTACAGATTCGTTTACACTTGTACGACTTGTTATAAGCCTGTAAATTTTTTACTGGTCGTTATATTTGAGAAACCAATTGTACTCAAATATTCGAAAGATATAACTAGTTTAGAGTTATAAAAACCATAGTGTTTTGGTAGTTGCAGGTATTTCTCTCAAAAGTAGATATTTTATTTTTTCTTCCATAACAAGGAGTGTCAAGTTTTTCAGTAGTTTTAATTACTGAATAAATTTTTTTTTAACTATAAAACACTTTTGACTATCAATCGAATTCACCTTCAAACGTAGGAACTCATAATGACTAGCAGAAAATAATCTCATATGAACTTATTGACATATCAACTTCGTGAAAGCAAATATGATTGATATATGTTAGATGTGGGTGGATGACTTTCTTAAACATCTAGATTTGTATAAAATTTGGACAAACCACTATAAATACTTTTGCATTTCGATATTGTTAATGCCGAATTTTATTCGTAAGTTGTAAAACGTTTTATGATTAACTGAACAAGATTAAAGAACAATTAAAATAAGCACTAATTTTGATGGTAACTCTGGATGAAATGGAGATTTTATCAGACATACATATGTAAAACACGTAATAAAATTTAAAGTTAAAATTTCGAAAATGAATAATAATTCTTTGCAATTAAATTATTAATTTTTCATGCCTTTTAACAGTAAAATAATAAATAGAAAAAATTACGTATTTGTTAAGAACAATGACGAAACGACCCACGAATAATTAACAAAAACATTCATTGACAGTTAACTGGAAATTTTATATGTACTTTCAAAAATCGATCATAATAGACGAATTTTTAGTCTTGGCAACCATACGATTTCAGCTGCTTATTAGTTAAGCAATTTCAAAAAGGTTGGACTAATAACCCAGCAGTGTTCTTGTTTCATATGTTATTTTTAAATTAAGCAGTTGTTCTTTTGTGATATGCTTACAAAAGAAAAGGCATAATGTCTTCCAGAAACTCTTGAACAATATATTAAATTAGAATACACTTCTTTCCAATTCAATCTATAATCTTTAATATATATATTCCGCGAATACTTGCTATTAATTATAGTACATTTATGTAAGGAGAGCGAGACAACCGTGCCTTTTTAATTCAATTTTTTGCTCTTCATTTCTGCCATTTTATTGGACCTAAACTATTTTATAGTTTCAAATGAATTATGCTGTGTGAACTGAATTTCGGAAACTATTTAGTAAGGAACCTATTTTAAAATTAGGCACATAGAAATATGACACTAAATAACAATATACTTAGATTGATTAAAATTAGGAATACATAACTAAGTGTCTAAAAATAAGTAAGCTTACTTATATGAATATGAATTATGTATATGTATATATATTATTTACATGTGTAATTGTGAAAAGATTTCACATTGAATTTTTTTATGAAAATGTGGGTTTTAAATACGTTTTAATATGTACAACTAATATTTTATGTAAATATCATCTATAACATATTGTCTAATCATTTTTGTAAACATTAAGTATTTATTGATTATTCCAGTGGCTTAGTAACTACTATATAAACTGTTTACTTTTTTCATGAATTATTAAAAAAAATTATGCGTCTAAATAAATATACACTACAAAAACATATCCACATATATTAATTACAATACATCAATCATCCTAGTTTACAGGGTTGTAAATTAAAAAATTAAAATTTGCTGAATAGGTAATTATTTGCACTTCTATAATGATATTATTGAATGTATTATCTCCAACAGTGCAATAAAACTTCAAAACCCGTGTTAAATCAATAAAAAAATATACTTTATTTATTTTCATTGAATTACTTTCCCCTTTATTCAAATACTACTGAACAAAAAAAAAAATTAACATCAAACTGACGTAATTAACGCGATCTCTTTGGCGTTTTGGCCAAATTCCGAACCAAGTTGGCGCGATTGAACGCAGTTTGCCGGTGCAAATGCCTATTTCGAATTATATATTTAAACAGAGTAAAACAACAACAACAACCACAATTAAACTAACAATAAACCTGACCAAATTTATTACCAATGTTTTGAGTTTATTGTTGTAATTCGACGTTTCCCTCCTCTTTCGGATTATGCAATTTTAGCCACAATTTAACATTTTATTACGATTATGACTTTTTATTTATTTATTTTTATTTATACACGCTATTTTTAGGTATTTATTTAGCGCTTTAATTAAATACAATATTTAAAAATTAATTTTTTTACATGAATTTAGTTGATTTTTTGTTTTATTGCATAATTTTTTCTTTATTTTTTTTCTTTATTTATTTATATTTTTTTTTTGTGGTGCATCTTTTTAGTGCTCGTAATTATTTTCGGTGATTATTTCAATTTTATGGAAGTGTTAAACGCACATTTCACACGCTGACAAAAACGCACAATAAAAATTGTAATAAATTTAATTTATTTTGTTATTACGCGTATTTATGCTTTTTGTTTGTTTAAATGAAAGCATTGTTACATTGCAATTAATTACGCATTTTAACTCTAAAATACAAGATTTGCGAAAAAACTGGATTACATTTTAATGACCTGTTGAAATTTTCTCTCTTCACATCTTCGTGGTCAGACTAAGCGTTGAAGCTGAGCTTCAATTTCGAAATCAACACAACAATGTAAGAGGTTCATGGAAAGAATGGAGAAGAGGCATGTTTCAGTGAAAATGTATTAGATTTCTTAAGATACAACAATATATTAACTGTCCTAAAACGGCTTAAGCTTCTAAGCATAGAATTTAGATGAGCTTGCAAAAGTGGGCGCTGCTTCCATGGATACCTCTGTTTCAATCCCTGCTCCTGCTAACAACAGCCATTTTTTGTGACAAGCAAATAACGAGTGCTTTTATACATGACCAATTTATTTCAAATATAGAGCCTCTAACTTGATACACAGAAGCAATTTAGAGGTATCTAGATTAATAACTGTCTTTTCAGGGCCATAGGACCATAGAACGGCATGGGGCTAACCTCGTCGTACCCTGCTGTATCTTTTGTAACGCGTGAATACATACGCTCGAAGAAATAATACTAGAACATCTGTTATGTCTATGTCCAGGCTTAAGTTTTTGACTTAAGTTTTTGAGGACGCACTTACTCGGCGATATCTTTAGTATTAACTTTGACCAGACTTTCGCTTTTAGAAATGCTTCTGGCTGATTCTAACTTACCTATTATTCTTTTACCTATTATTATATAGAAAATTAAGGTAATAGATGTATGTAGTGTCAAGTGATAGGCACTGATAGCATCTGAAACATGTGCATGTATGGCCAGCCCCAAAACCAATTTGTTTAAAATATTAATATAAAAATTTTCCCACTATTATCCTTTCATCTATTAAAAATAGAGACTTAATCACGTATTGACTGTCGTCATGAATATCAAGCAAATATAATGATAGTAATTTATTCTCATTTATAATGTGTATATCCAAAGAATAGCTTAAATAAAATAGTTTAATACAGTCGATTCTCTGAAATTCGAATCTTTTTGTTCGAATTTCACAAATTCGAATTTTTTTGTATGTATATATCTGTGTTATTTCTGCTCTTTTAGTAGAAATAGTTCTGAACAGTAGAATCTGCATAGAACATAATGAAATATGGAATGAAGATGTACTCGATGACGAATCTGCATATGAACGCAATAGTGATGTTGAGTCTTCAGATAGAAGCGAGTGCGATAGTTGTTTCAAACTCAACAGCCATTGAGAATGTTAATAATTTAAAGAAATGATGCAACAATTGTGAATTATTTTCCAATGAGCACATAAGAAATTTGCTGGCTCTTCGGAAAAATCTTTGCCACAGAAAGATTAGTTTTAAACTTGCCAATGGTATCGTTTGCGTCTCTAATTATTTTACTTTTTTAAATACATTCCATTTTTATTTAAAAAAATATAATATGTACATGTGATGAAATTGATGTAAATATTTATGTTTTGTTGCATATAGTTAAAAAATACAAGTATTGCACTGGATTGTTAACAGTAATAGTTTCAGTTACGTTTACTTATTTTTACTAAATAATATAAATTGAAAAAAGAAATCTATTGTATTTTATTTTAATAAGTTTTCTGCATTTTTTATTTATATTTGAATAAAAATATTAACAAAAAATAAGAATTTTTCAGATATTAGAATTACTTTAAAACAAAGTGGTTCTAATTTGCGAGAGTCGACTGTATGTAGAAGTATTTATAGAAAAGCAAGTGAGATTGTGTTTTATTCAATCAAGTGAAAGTTTTATCTATTCTTTTAATGGAAAGTTGTTTTATATCAAAGTACATATTTTAGACTTTATTTAATAATATAATTAATAATTAATTTGTACTATTGAAGTATATGCTTTTGCTAATATTTAACAATACAGTTATATCAATTATATACTAAGATTATTATTTTAAATTATATATACTGTCGCAAGTTTAACTAAAAGACCTACGGAAATAATAATTTTTCAAAAGAAAAATTTATGCAAATGTGTGCTATTTTTTAAGGGCCTAAAATTTTGAATAAAGAAAAACTTTCGTGATAAAAATAGCGAAAATACAATGGCAAAAAATGTGTAAAATATTAATTAAATTTTGCTAAAACAAAGTAAACATCATTAACTCAGTATGGCAATAGTTATGACGCCACAGCCACTGCCAATAACACTCATACGTCATAGCAGAGATAGTAACAGCTGCACTGCTTGCATCTTTCTTACGATAAAGCAACATTACTTTTATGTTATTAAAGCAAGCAAAGCAGCGCTGCAACTGTTAAAACAGCAAGAAAAACTTAAAAGCTTCTGTGGTTAACAGCAAGAGACATCATAATTCATAATGCTGTGTTAATTAATTTATGTTATGGTATTGCATAGCGCGCTGTTGTGTGCTTTGTGCTGTAATGCAGCGCTGCAACTGCGCATTCGCTGTAGGCACTTTATTAACTAATAAACAACAATAAAGCCAAGAAAAATATTAACAAAGTAAGACTAATTCAAGTAGAAATTGATTGACGGATTTTGTTTGGCGTTTGTTTATTCAGTTTGATTTGAAACGTTCGTGGCAGAGGTTGTAAAATTCGGCCGAGTTTTTAAGATACGTTTCGTTGATTTTCGTTGCATTTCATAAATAATTTTTCATTTATTTCGGGTAATAAATTTAACAGAATTACTTAACAACTCGGTTATTGTTTAACATCTTGGAACTAATTTTATTTATAATTATTATTGGCACATATATACATTTTTTTATAGAGTAATTCAACAAGAAAGTGTTTATTTAATTGAAGAGTGATATAAAGTATTTGAAAGAAATTAAAATAATTACTAAGAATGTCAGTTTATTAAATAAATTTGTCAAAAATCAAAATACTTATTTAATCAAATAACTAAATATTTGATCAGATCTATAAAAGCGAGTAAAATATTATATATAAATATACATATATATAAATATGCATATATAACTAAAAACATTAAAATATACAATTCCAATTATTGCAAATATTGAAAAATTTATATGATATTGATTTTTGAATGAGAATAGCAAGTGATTATTGATATTATTAAGTTTATATATCTCTGAACACCTATTCTTTCATGCAGATAAATATTTGTGTACTTTCACTTAACACGTATCTTTAACGTAACATTAAATTTTGATGTATTGTGATATTGATATATCTTAGTAAAAAGCAGTTTTCTGAGTTTTTGATATTTTTAAAGTGGACTTTTGGTGCTATATTCTTCTCTATATACAAGGTGAGATGAAAAAACTGCAACAAAGTAAAACGCCATAATTTTTTCATTTTTTTTAAATTTTATTGAATGAAAGCAAAAAATGTCGGAAATAACATCAAATTTGAGAATCGGTTTAGATTTGTTCGAATTGGCCACCTTTGGCACGAACTATGGCCTTCAAACGGCCAATGAAACCATCACACGCTGCCCGAAAGTGGCTCTGCGGTATTTTGTCCCATTCTCGGCGAAGCGCTTGCTTGAGATGATCGACACTTTGGTATTTTTTAGTTCCAACCTTGCTTTCCAAAATACCCCAGGCACAATAGTCCAACGGATTGGCATCCGGAGATTTTGGTGGCCATTGTGCGGTGGAAATGAAGCGAGGAACCTCATTTCTTAACCATTCTTGGATGGCGCGTGCTGAGTGCGATGGTGCTGAGTCCTGTTGGAATGTCCAAGGTCTGCGGCCGAAATGTTTGCGTGCCCAGGGCTTCAGAACTCCCTCCAAAATATTTTCGCGATAGATTTGCGCATTTAATTTGACACCACGGTCGATGAATACGAGCGGCGAGCGACCATCGGCTGTTATGGCGGCCCACACCATCACCATGGCCGGCTTTTGAGTTGTGATGGCCAACCGAAGTTGCAAATTTTCAGCTGACCTCTCTGGCAAGTAAACACGATCATTTTGTTTGTTTACAAACTGCTGGATAACGAATGGTTTCTCATCGGAGAAAACCAAATTCGGCAGTTCACCACTTTCGGCCAAGCGAAACAACTCTTTAGCTTTTTCGAGTCTAACTTTTTTTTGCGCATCAGTAAGATCTTGCACTTTTTGGAACTTGAATGGCTTTAGTCCAAGCTCATTTTTCAATATTTGCCGAATGGCATATTGCGATATGTTCAGCTCACGAGCCATTTTTCGTCCACTGCGACGCGGATTTCGTTCAATTCGCTTTTTCACTTTTCGAACCATTTCTGCCGATGTTGCTGTTTTTTTTCGTCCACTTCCTTGACGTCGGGCTACGCTACCAGTATCATGGTAACGAGCGATGGTACGAGACACAAAACATTTATTCACTTCTAAATGCTGGAGGGCTCTAACGATAGCCACTTGTGGTTTTCCAGCCAAATGCAAAGCAATCACACTATCACGCTTGAATTCCATCACAAATAACTTTTTTTTTGAAAAATTCCCACCAAAATGCTTTTGTGCGCTTGTAAACAATATAATGAGCTGTCACTAGAATAAATCTGACAGCTGTGGGACGAGCGGTTTAGAAATGACAGCAGTCTGAAGTTGGTTGCAGTTTTTTCATCTCACCTTGTAGATCTATCCCATTTTTATCTATGTAAATCTATCATAAATCTATCTATGTGGATCTACTATATATCCATCTGTATAGAAATATCTATTCTCTATATAAATCTAACCCATTTTTATCTATATAGATCAATCATATATCTATCTATATATATCTATCTATATATATCTACTATATATCTATTTATGTAGATATATCATGTATCTATCTATATAGATATATTATATATCTATCTATATAGGTGTATGATATATTTATCTATATAGATATCTATATAGATATATCAATCATATATATATACATATATATACAAGATATATCAATGCATATACCTATACTCAATATCCAGACAACAGTTCAATTTTCCTCTATCGGAATTGTTTCAACTGTTTATTCTAATGCTTGGATTATAATTTGTTTTATCATTGGTATTGTCTCTGCGCGGATTGTGCACCTAGTTCTTCTTAAAATGTTCTAAAAAATCGATTGTGTTTTAAGTCGAATTTTACCAAATGCAGCATCTACTATTGCATGAAAAGCTTTGTCATGCGGAAAGGATTATTAAGTTTAAATCTTTATGCAATATTTCAACAATGCGGTCAAGCAAAACACCCACAGTTTTAGCAACAACTTTAATTTTTCATTTTACATGACTTCAAATAAATTATATTAGAATTACTATAGAAAATTATTAAATCAAATTATTTTTTAAATAATTTGGAATATAACTCTTAGCAATATAGTTGCACGTAATACACAGCTATTAATAATTAATTTTAATTTATGTTCTTACCAAAAACGCAGCGATATCTAACAAAAACAACTAAAAATAGTTAATTACCTTTATATATAGCTGTGATTTAAGCTTTTGTTCTAAAATAATACCTTAGAGAACATTTGTTGTCAAAGTGATGTGTTCAAGTTTGAATAATACAGGTCAAGTAAAGTCCTGGCTTAAACATATAAAGCGTGAGTCTGTGTTTAAATTGAATTTAAGTTTAACCATTGAAGTAAGTTATCTTCCAATTTTAAATAAATTATCTTCACATTCACATCATATGCATTATACAAAAAAAATTATATTCTAATTGTTATCCACGAAAATTATTTTAACTCAAATAATTGTACAACTTTTGGTATAGGAAGCAAACAGAGATATCTTAGTAAACTCCATATTTTATGAATGAATTCTTCTAAATTGAGTTTACATAAATTGCATTTCATTATCCTAATTATTATTATTGAAGTAAATTCACTTCTTTAAATAATACTGATATATGATGAGTATATATACATATAGGTATATATATAAAGTAAAATATTTGCTAAGCATATGTATTGAAATGGATTAAAATAATTGTACAATTGTTACTATAAGATATTGTAGTAATAAGATATAAGATATTATACATTTTCTTAATTAGATTGCGAAAGTTCAATTCAGCCAAGTTAAATTAGGAAGATGACGACGAAGATGAAAACGAAAAAAATCCAAATTTATTTAAAATTTTTTTTTACTTGTATATCATTGAAGTGCTATAAAATGTATCTTTAAAAAGTATTTATTTAAATGAAATTTAACTTCAAACATTACATTTTAAGCGTTTTTATTCTTATAATGCGCAGTCCATGAAAAAGTCAGAGAAAATGGTACTGCTAACACTAGCTATTGGGATTTGTAGGTGGATGAGCCAAAATCGTAGGAAGGTATTTCTTTGACAGAAAATAAGTATCATTAATTTTAAAACATTAGTATATTCACCAATCGTTGGTATACATTGTGACCGAAAGGTTTTCGGAAATTCTCATTTAAAATTCGCGCGCTGTATATTTTTCGATATTTTAAGTTTATGTAGTTTGGCAGCACTGTCCTTAATTACTATGCCAAAAATGAGCGCGATCTGTCAGACAGTTCGTTTACGGCAGCTGTTGAAACCAGTTCACCTCAGTAGTGCGTTGCGAAAAAAACAATGGAAAAAAATATTGAACAAAGAGTTTGCATCAAATTTTGTTTTTCGAACGAAATTTCGTGTGCAGAATCGTTGCGAATGCTACAAAAGGCTTATGGGGAATCAGTTTTATCGAAAACTCAAGTTTATGAGTGGTACAAAGCCTTTCAGGACTGTCGTACGACCGTCGAAGACATGCCGCGTTCTGGACGACCTTCGACCTCTACCACCGACGAAAACATTGAAAAGGCAAAGGAAATCGTGTTCAAAAATCCTCATGTGAGTGTTAGAGAGATAGCACGAGAGCTAGGCATCGGTCGTGAGATGGCTCGTTTGATTTTGGTGGACAATTTGTGTATGCGACGTGTCAACGCCCGGCTTGTTCCGATTCACCTCAATTTGTTCAACATTATCAACGATTTTAAGGCCAAACATTCAATAAATACCATCGAACAGCCACCGTATTCACCTGATCTTGCACCGTGTGACTTTTTCCTGTTTCCCAACCTCAAATTACCACTCAGAGGAACGCGTTTTGAATCCATAGAAGACGTAAAACAGAATTCGCAGAGGGAACTCAAAGCCATACCGGAAAGCGCCTATAAAAAATGTTTTGATGATTGGAAGAAACGTTTGGCATTGGTGTATCGCTTCTAATGGAGCATATTTTGAAGAGATAAAATAAATATTGATGAAGGTTAAGAATTTTGCGTTTTATTTAAAATTTCCCGAAAACTTTTCGGTCACAATGTACTTCCAAATCGAAATATATTATTTTTTATGAAATTTTATCGATATTAATATTATCGACAGCTAGCCATTGTCTCCTTGGCTACGTTTTTAGTCGTTACCGAGTAATAGTTCTTATAATTTATATGCTATTATAGGTCTGTAAACGGGTTAAAAGTTTAAAACCTGAAACTTCTTCACTTTACTTTAATAAATAGACTGTAACTAAGACAATATATATATATGACATGAAAAAAAAGAAAACAATAATTTACACATATATATTATAAACAACATATATAGTCGTACAAGAAAAAAATATAACACTTTAAAACCGCAAAAAAATATTTTGTGGCAATGAACTTGAAATGCAACTGATAAAATCATTAATTTCGAAACAAAAAGTTCACATGTTTTTAATGACGAATTAATATGTGATCATGTGAACTATCCTACAAATGTAAACTCATAAAATTTCTATATAAAGTTGTGTATTTAATGTTTTCGTAATTTCTGTTGTTATATTTATTTTTTTTTTTATTTTTTATTTGTTTCTGTTTATTTTTTTTTGTAAATATCTGCTAAAATACGAAGACTGCCCCCGTCTTAATTAAAAGTCAACAGAAAACTACAGCAGCTAAGAAAACGTGAAAGAAGCAATATACCATAATTTCAAGATATAAAAAAACTTTATATTCATTTTTGTGGGATTTTGTAAAAATTATGCAGTTTATTTTAATATGAATGAATTAATATAATGATGGAAATATCTATAACAACAATAAAACCACGCATGTGCGCGCAGTTAAGACGATTGCGTAAAAGAAATGTAAATTGTTAAAGAAATGCTTAAATAAGTTTGTTGCTTAAGTCTTTTGTTCGCTTACTTTAAAATGAAAAATTAAAATAGGAAATTCAAAACCGAAAAATAGTAATAATTATAGTAAATTCAGTTAAAACGAATTTGACATGAATGTCAACAAATGATTGAAAGGTTTTAGTAATCATTTTGTTTGACCAGATTTAATGGTTATATCAGTTTGTATGAGTAATAATATATTCATATTAACAAAAAAGGTAAATAAAAATAAATGCGTGCGTGTTCAGCAAAAAAATACAAGAAAAAAATACTAACTTCGTTAATAAAATAATTTTGCAATTTATTTTAAATTATTTTAGATTGACGAAAGTTTTTGAAAATTGATTTTGGCTTTTAAAGTTTATGAATTGTGCAATTTTACACTCGAAATAAAAAGTCAATTAGCGACGATTTCTTTAAATAAACGCGCAAGACTCACTCACATAATGCCAATTATGGTTTTTTATACGAATTTTGCAATTTCTTGTTATTATGCATAAGACATCAAGCTTTGTTCGATTTTGCAAGTCACGCAAATTTGAAAAGTGCATATGCAATCAATATGTGCTTAGCATAACTCGGTTACATCCTCCGTAACAAATTACTAACATTGAGTGCATTTGGTTATGACGAAATGTTTTTTATTCTTAAGAACATCGGTCTATAGCGTGTGATGTAACAACTGAATACAAAAAACATTACTTAAAATTATTTAAGTAATTATATGATCTTTATAACTCATAAGTTAGAAGGGTTCGAACAGTAATGAAGAAACAACAACAACAATTTTAATTAATATATTGAAATTTGACTGACCATACAACGCTGTTTCGATTATTGTTAAGTACTCATCGTCAGTGATTTTAGGAAATATTCGAATTTCTATTGATTTAGTTTATAGTTCGCATATTGTTTTCTTATTACTGTGCAAACCCTTCTAACTTATAAACAGTTTCTTTTCGTCATAAGACGCGTCATATTCGACAATAAAAATTAATATTTAAATACAAAATCATTTCCTATTAATATTTTTCAAATTGGAAATAAAGTAGATCTCCGCTTCCGGAACATACATATGTTATGGACATGTCTGATTGATAGTCTAGTAAAATATATTTGATTTAAGGGTTATATGAATAGAATCTTATATGTTTTCTTTAACTATACGATTTATTTACTATTTACTATTTAGTTAATAGATCGATGTAATAGGTAGTGGATTAATGTTCAGTTGAAAACTGAATTTATCTTTTTTTATTGTTTAATTTTAATAAAAAAAAAGTTTCAATAATGTAGGCCTAAAAAAAAGAGACACATAACAAGCATTGTATAAAACAGTTTTATTTTTCTGTAATTTTAATAAAATTATAATAAAAATATGCATTTAAATTCATAGAAAACTTAATTTCATTAAAAAATTATATTTTATTAACAAATTATTTAATTATTAAATAATTTTTCCATTTATATTAAACTTTTTTATAATTTTTTATTAATTTCTATAGTTTGTTCCTATATTAAATCTTAATTTAATTTCATTCAAAAATTATATTTTATCTTTTAACATAATTTTGAAATCAATATGAAACTATATCTCTTGTTTTATTCTTTTTTACAGTTTCCTATATTAAATCTCAACAAAATATGGGACAAGAGATATCACAACAAAATAAATGCAACACGGGAAGACGGCAGCAACAGCAACAACAAACACAAATACACAACAATTTAAGGCATCAAAATTTTCCTTCTAACGATAAATACACTAAATATAAGGACCCCATCTATACTTCATCAAGCATTTCGACAGCTTCATCCACTGACGACGAACACTTTAAACAACGTCAAAAGTACAATTTACCCAATCAAACCTATGAGAAATCTAAAGTAGCCAAAAAATTAAGTTACAACAGCACAACTACAGCTTCCACAACATCCGATTATCAGATCACATCCGTCAGCAGTCGCAGTTCAACAGACATCAGCACACACTACGAAAAGATTGTACATAGTAAACGTCCATCAAACGATTTTCAAAACACAAAGCTGCATCGCAAAAGCTCAATTAGTACGGATAGCGGAATTTATTACTCCTCATCCTGTCATTGTTCTTCTGTCTCATCAGGTGCATCTAGCTCTTCAGCCAGTTCTACAAGCGGTTGTTCAATATCTTTAGTATCGAGTAAATCGAATAAATCTTTGGATAAACAAAAAAATTATCTCAATCATCATTTGTATATTAAATCTTATTTAGACATATTGGAGGAGGACGAAAAAGCACGGGCACACTATAAACCAGGCAAACCGGGTGGAATACGGAACTATACGCCTAAAATATTATCAGACGCAGCATTATCTGTGAGTGCACCAGCCGTGGGTTTCGCTGCCAAACAACGTGCAAAAGTCAAGGAAGAACCGTGGATTTGACAATTACTGAAACATGGCGTTTGGAGCAATGACATCTTTGCTTGGCATGATACCATTACTAGCTATCGGCATGAACTTCTATCGCTACCAAAGTGTCGATCCAGAAAGCAAAGTGCAAGAGCCACAAACAGTAAGTATAAAGATTTATAAAAAACGTGCTTAAATAATTTTTACTTTTACTTCAAGGTCAGACGTCAATATGATTTCATAGTGATAGGCGGTGGCTCCGCAGGTGCAGTGGTAGCCAATCGCTTATCAGAAGTACGTAACTGGACTGTACTTCTACTTGAGGCTGGAGGAGATGAAACTGAAATTTCTGATGTACCTGCACTAGCAGGCTATTTACAATTAACTGATTTAGACTGGAAATATCAAACAACCCCTTCACCCACACGTCAATATTGTCAGGCCATGAAAGGTGATCGTTGTTTTTGGCCACGCGGTAAAGTTTTAGGTGGGTCTAGTGTTTTGAATGCTATGGTTTATGTGCGTGGTTCTAAGAATGATTACAATCACTGGGAATCACTTGGTAATACCGGATGGGGCTATGAAGACGTTTTAAAATATTTTCTAAAATCCGAAGATGTTCGTAATCCTTACCTGGCAACCACCCCCTACCACGAAACTGGTGGTTATTTAACTGTACAAGAGTCTCCATGGCGTACTCCATTGTCTGTTGCATTCCTACAGGCAGGCATGGAAATGGGCTACGAGAACCGTGATATCAATGGTGAGAAGCAAACAGGATTTATGCTTACACAAAGCACAATTCGTAGAGGCGCGAGGTGTAGCACAGGCAAAGCTTTTATTAGACCCGTACGTTTGCGTAAAAACTTAGATGTACTTCTACACTCACAAGCAACCAAGATACTTATTGATAAAAATAAACGCGCTATAGGTGTAGAGTTTTTAAAAGGTGGACGCAAAAATATCGCTTTTGTACGTCGAGAAGTGATCTCAGCAGCTGGTTCACTGAACACACCGCAACTTCTCATGTTGTCCGGCATTGGTCCAGCAGAACATTTACAGGAGTTTGATATACCAGTGATATCGGATTTACCTGTTGGCAATAATTTACAAGATCATGTTGGTTTAGGTGGTTTGACATTTGTTGTTGATGCACCGTTGACAGTTACACGAAATCGATTTCAAACTATACCAGTAACAATGGAATACATTTTAAGAGAACGTGGACCAATGACATTTTCTGGTGTGGAGGCAGTAGCATTTTTAAATAGTAAATATCAGGATCCAGCTGTAGATTGGCCAGATATACAATTTCATTTTTGTCCGAGTTCAATTAATTCCGATGGAGGTGAACAAATACGTAAAATTCTAAATTTACGCGACGGTTTTTATAACACCGTGTATAAGCCCATACAAAATTCTGAAACTTGGTCTATTTTGCCGCTCTTGCTACGTCCGAAAAGTACCGGTTGGGTGCGACTGAATTCACGAAATCCCCAACATCAACCTAAAATTATACCTAACTACTTTGCACATCAAGAAGATATTGATGTGCTTGTGGAAGGCATTAAATTAGCTATTAACGTTTCTAATACTCAAGCTTTTCAACGTTTCGGTTCGCGACCACATAATATACCATTACCTGGTTGCCGTCATTATGAATTTATGTCGGATGAATATTGGGGTTGCTGTATTAAACAATTCACTTTCACTATCTATCATCCAACAGGAACTTGCAAGATGGGTCCAAGTTGGGATGTGACGGCAGTAGTTGATCCACGCTTACGTGTTTACGGTGTATCTGGTATACGCGTCGTAGATGCTAGCATAATGCCTACTATTGTGAATGGCAATCCAAACGCTCCAGTAATCATGATTGGTGAAAAAGCTTCAGATTTGATTAAAGAGGATTGGGGTGCCCGCCCTAAACGTTCGCACGGTTAATTTTTTATTATGATTAATAACAGTTTGTTTCACTTGGTCCTGTTTCTTTTCCGATTGCGTTTTCTGTTTCTAACTAGTCAGTTACCTTTCTTCTATTAAATTTTTATTTTCTTTAAAAATATTTTCATGTGTAAATAAGTATATGTGTAGTTTAATTATTGTTGTTTAAATGAAATTTAGAATTGTGTATATAATTTATTTAGTTGTTCATTGTAATAAATTAAATTTGTTCATTCCCATTATTTTTAGAATTATTCATAGCAAAAACCATTTTTATTTAAAACTCGCCACTCACATTTTTTTATTTAAAAAATTTTAAAGTTATTTATTTGTTTAATTAGTGTTTAAAGTTTTAATAAAAATTTTGCCGTTAAAAATTTTAAGAAAAATAAAAAAATTTGTAGAAATAAATATGTGTTTTATTAAAATTATTTTTATGAGAAATTGAAATTATTTGTATGTATGTATGTTGTCGTATTACAATTAAGCGAGTATAAGGTTGTTCTTTTGATATGCTAATTTCAAAAAGATACAATTGAACGGATTGCAGAATTTTAATTTTATGAAATGTTTTATGTGGGCAAAATAACGTTATTGTAACTGAAAAATTTTTATCACAAGCTTGTGCATTTTTGAATTGAAGATGGTTTATAATACTGGCAATGATATATTAAAATGTTTGTATAAAGTGTTTTTCAGTTAGTTACTATTCTATCTACCATGCTAACAAATGGTTTGCACATGACTGCATCGAAGTACATAAGAAATCTAGATCAAATGAGGAGGAAACTGAAGTAAGTTCCAAACTGAGTAGCTTCTTGATGATATCTGGTATATACCCTCTCGAATTAGTGAAAAGGCTTCTTTAGCTAACCCTGGCTTTACTATTAGTTCTCTCTCTCTTTGCTCTTTGTTATTAAAAACGCATGTTCAATACAATACTTATTATTAAGTTAATTTAAAAAAAAGGTTTCATACTAAGCCATGAGCTATAATTTATAGTTACAGATAAGATCCAAACTAATTTATTGAATCTAAAAGAATTTATTGATAGTATTTATTTTAATCATAACTCAAAATTTTAAGCGAATCATATTTTTTAACGCACTAACCATTTATGTGCGTTTTTCTAGCATTATTTTTAATCATATCGGAAGCTACTATGGAAAAACTACCAATGCATTTTAAGATCTTAAAAGTCACATTACAAATCATACAAATTTATAAATCAAATTAATACTTTTGCAATCATAAAAAATGTTTTTCTGCATTAATTTTTACAAAAGTCGTTCATTTTACTTATATTCAATGAAGCAATAAACTCAGTTTTGAACATACAATTCATTTGACAACTATTAGATATAATAAATCTATCGCAATTTTATTTTCAAGCGAATAAATTACTAGCAGAATAAGTTACTAAGCAAATATAAATTTTAAATTATGTAAAAATATTATTGTATTGTCCGATCTCGAACAAATTAGAATTTGCCATTACCACCTCTAAATAAATCGATGTCACTACGAGCTAATGGATGATTAGCACTATATCCAAAAGGTCCAACTGTTCCTCCGACAACACCATTACCGACACGATGTTGTGATTGACAAAACAAAATGCTTCCCACAAAAATTGATAATAATATTAATATCTTCATCGTTAGAATATTATTCGAATCATCGGTTACACATCACGATACAGGTTTTTATACAAGCTGATCAGTAAATATAAAAGTGCTTCTAATAAATAATAATTAGTGGTAATAAAATAAATATTAAAAAGGTGAAATGGAAAATTTGAGAATGTAATTAAAATAAATTAATAAATAAATCAACAATAATTGCCATATTAAAAAATTTTTTTTATTAAAATTTTTTATTAAAAAGAAGAAATTTTTTATGACAGTTTTATAAGAGAACTTTTTATTTAAAATTATTCTTACTATCAAATTTTGAAAGTATTGTCTATTAGTCTGTAATGTTTTTTGATTTACAATATAAATATAATGGGGCTTAAGTGATTGGTGTCTCTCCCGAAATTATTCACTGAAGTAAATATAATATATATGGGATTGAATCTGGCAGCGTCTTTTATGATACACAGAATCACCAATTTAAAATTGTTCTTACTATTAAAGTTTCGAAGTATATATCTAGCAGTCCCTTATGATTTCTTATTTATAAGAAAAATATAAGGTTTCTTCTAGTGATTGAAAACTTTCCCAAAATTAATCAGTGGACTAAATGCCACTGTCGGGCACATGAGTACGATAAGAGAGACACGCATTTGCTCTATGCGCAGAACTGCAGTATTCTGAAGAAATATCATTCTTAAAATTTAATTTAAAATTTTAACTCTATATTTTATTTTTCTGAAAAAAATACCCACATATGTAATAACTAAATATAGAAACAAAAAGCTAACAGAAAGTTACTTGAGCTTTCTCGGTCGCCGAAAATATGGATCTATACTCTTAAAAATTAATTGATTAATTACTCTTAATTAATTTAATTAAGAAGAGTTCTTTTAATTTTTTTACACTTTCTAAATATTCTTATTTTTTTAATATATTAAAATACGCTATGAACTTAGAACAAACCAGATGATCGATATGTTTATGGGCTTCATAGCATGAAGTGTAAAGTCACATTCATAGATACATATTTTAATTTAAAGCCTATACATACGTTACAGTAATATTTTGTATCAAATATTTTGCACTTAACTGTGCTATAAGTAACTAAAATTAATTCAAGATAAAAATAACTAATTTCAGCCTAAAAGTTTGCTACACGAGTGTAGGTAAGCAACTTGCTTGTACACTTGAGATACTATTTTTTTATCTTTTTCATTTCTACTGAAATCAATAACAGTTGCTCACCAAAAGTAGATACATTTTTTAAATATTTTCTATTGAAAAACAACAAAAGCCTTTAGCAATACAATTACGTATTAAGTAATAAAAAAAAAAAACAACAACATACAAAAGCTTAAAAATGGCAATTTAATTAGCCAACTAAATACTTAAGTAAAAGCTTGACATATCAAATCAAGTCTTCTTCAGAGATGTGTGTCAAAATTATGGATACTTAAAAAATATGATAAAAATGCAGGAGAGTAATAGTTTTCATAAGTTTTTTATAAGCGTAAAAGTGTGGTTTTTAAAAGGCTAGGCATATTTTACTAACGCGCAAAAAATTAAAAAAAAAATATTTTGTTACTATCAATGAAATAGTCAGTGGCGTAATCAGGGGAAAATTTAGGAGATAGGGAGACCCCACCTGAAAAAATAATATATGGATATTGATACTGAATATTAGTGATGCTGAAATATTTTTTGTGTTTATTTTAGAAATTATATTAACTAGATACTATGATAATACAGTGTTTGAGATATTGGAGATGATTGTGAACTTGTATTAATAACCAAAAAAAAAAATTGAAGAATTGCTTTTAGGCTTTAAGCAAAGCAAGTTTTTGAATATATCATGAATAAATATATTCTTTTCTATATATGCGTATGTATATGTGATTTAAATAAGATTACTGGTCTCAATATAACTAATTAATTGAACTTTAAAAGAATTTCAACAAAATTATTTTCTGTTGTATCTCACTATTGGTGCAATGTTCTCACAATTATTAGAATTAATTAAGTAAATTGTGAAAAAGCTTTATTAGAAATATTTTCTAGCACAACCCCCTGGGCACAATTTTGGCTACGTCATTGGAAACACAAGTGAAGATACTTGAACTTTACTCGTATATTTTGTGCAATAAGTACGACTATAAGTGCGAATAATCGCTATACGATGAGTAATGAGCCTGAAAAGTAACTGCTCACAGGGAAGTGAAAGTGTTGCATTACGGAATTAATAACTGGCACTAATGGAATTTAGGAGAGCATAAGTAAAAACTAAAGTTTTAAATACTGAGTAGTAATTTCTGTTACTATTTTACTAACAAATTTCATACGTGGTCACATTAATCTATAACGCACCGGCCGCTATAGGTGGTAGCTGCTGTTAAATAGGCTTGTAACCCATTAACCAAATTACACATCGAGCAAATATGTACATATGTCAGACTGAAGTGTCACCTTGACATGTAACTGACTATAATCACCGGTTGGACAATAAATGCAATTAAAATTCGTCGTCGTCATAGGTTTGTGTTATTGTTTGTGGCATATTAATTAATTTATTAACTTTTCAGTCATTGATATTAGGTAATTCAGTTTTAACATTAATAAAAATTTATTGCAATTTCTTACCAAATACATAATGCAATTAATGGAGATATTTTTGTTGCTGTCGACATACCTGTAAATAAATACGAGAAAGACAACTTTTTAGTTATTGATATAACAAAATGTAAACAATAAATAAATATATACATAAAGGGCACTAAGTGCATCTATAATTAAATTTTATAATAATAATAATATTTGTTTTTAATGATTAAATGATAATGATAAAATTAATAATTATTATTAATATTGTTATTAATTCTAATTATTATTATTATAATAATATGATTATTATTATTATAATAATATGATTATTATTATTATTATAATATGATTATTATTATTATTAATAATAATAATAATTTCCGTTTGCACTAGCATCTTCTAATTGTTTAGAATTTACATTAGCAGTAAGGTGCGTTATAAAAGCACTTAAATATCTGGCTAATATATAAAAGAACTAAACTAAATTCTTAGATTGTGAAGAATTATAAAGTGAATGGTTCTCATGTTAATATACGAATCTTATGTTATTTTGGAGTTTCTGCTTCGCATCAGGTACCAAAAAAAAAACAATGAATATTTATTGTCTTTGGTACTACTGTTAATGAATGGGAGTGGTATTGTTAAGTAATTTTTACCTTTCATATTGGTGGGTGTTAGTACAAGAGATAATGAACAGAAAAATGTATCAGTGTGCTGTTAAAAAAGCAATCAATAATATATGTATGTTAAATTAATAAATATTAAAAATACGAATCAATATCATTGAACTTCATCAGTTTATTTTCGAAAAAGTAATACTTGAGTATGCTACATATTATTTATATAAATTTTTAAAAACTTTTTTTAATATGAAAAAGATTTAAAAGAGGTCACAAAGAAATATTATAGAATATAAAGAAATATTTAAAAAAATCCCTTTTTTGGTGATAGAGGAGGGATTTATGGATTGATGTTTAAGGTAAAATGCTAATCAATTTATTCGTAAATTCGTAAATAAATAAATTTAAATAGAATAATTTTAAAATTTAATTTAAAAAGGCAAATTTTATATACGTATAGCATATAATTTTCTATTAGCACAAAGATGGCAAACAAAGATAGAGGAATTAATTATAGGTAATTAATTAAAAACAAAAAATTATTTATTAAAATTTTCCATTTAAAATTTATATAATTTGAATTAATTTATTTTATTTTCAATTGTTTTATATTTTATTAATCCCATGAAAATTAAAATTAATTAAAAATAAGCTTTCTCTTATATAAATCGATAAGTGCTTAACGTCTTGGGTTGTTTGATTTAAGATTTCGACATAAACAATGTGCGATTATTTACTACCAATGAAGACGACAATGTAATAAGTCTGTCTTACAATTGTCTGAACAACGATAAATTTAGACAGCGGAACGTGTATGTACAAAAAATTACGTACCAGACAATTCGGGAGCTATTTCATGGATATTTTACTAGCCGAAGTATATAAGATTGGTGGTTTGTGGTTGATGGTTAATCTTCAACATGAATCTAATTGACTTCATATTGTCATTAGCAACGTTAATACGAAATAAAAAATAAATGTTTAAGGAAGTCACTATAGACTTTAACTAAAGATAATTTTTTAAATAATCAACTTTTACACAGATTTAATACTTATACAATACTAAAAAAAATATAATATGCAATAATAGAATTGAATATGCGAATACGTTAATTATATTTCTTAAGAAGACGTTTATGGAGATAAATACAATTACTTAATTTGTAGTACTCATTAAGTACACACAGACTATCATGAAGTCTAGTAGATAGTAATAGAGAACTATTAACAGAGAGATAAGATATATATTGTTATATGCATTGTTGCAATATTATTGTGATTTCTTGATTTGTGTCCAAGCAATATGGAGTTAAATCTATGCAGAATCTCACAACTTGATCAAATTTTACTCACATACCATATGGGACAAAAGGTTCAAGTATATGCATTCACTGTTTGATCTTCGCAAATTGTACTACAAAATCTTTTTTTTTTTTGGAAATAATACAAAAATGACAATACAAAATCTACTAAGGAGCGTGTAAAATTTTTTAACCTACTTTAAAATTCATTGAATTTAATTGATTGAAAATTGTTGAAAATAAAATATAATAATTAAAAAAAATTAAATTACATTTAAAAAAGAATTCACAATTACTTATATTTGTACAATACTGCATGACTAAGGACATTTTTTTGGCATAACAAATAATTTTAAATGATATCAGCAAATTCATATTTTAAATTAATTATATTTATATCATTCCTCAAGTCATTTATAAGTTTTTATTATGTAAGGCAAAAAAAATTAAAAACTATTTGACTATGTTGATAATTTTATTTGCTTAAGATATTTTTTCATTCATATATTTACATGCAGAAATAATTCCGGTTTTTTAGGCGGCACAACTTAACAACAACAGATTTTGGTAAATTTTAATATTCTCAGTAACCTTTTTTTTTGTTTCGAAATCGATTTTCAGGGCATATGTCCAAAATACATTATCAATTTGATAATGGATTTTAGTAAAGATAATATGTGAATACAGTTTAGTTTGTGAGATATTGTTTTTTAAAATTTCATACGTCATGGATTTAAGTAAAGATAATAAGTGTGTGAATACAGTTTAGTTTTTGAGATAGCGATATTTAGAGATTCCCTCTTCTAGGATTCAGAAAAATTCTATGTAATAAATTTTATTTTTTTTTTTAGTTTGAAAACTACTCCAAAAATGTAGATGGAAGACGGACATTGCTTAATGGATTCATATTGGCTTGTCGATTAATAATATACAAATATGTTTGATCTACATTCGAATAGTGTGAGATATATTCAGGGCTCTATAAGCATTTCAAGAAACCTAAGGTATTTTTCCACATTGTATATGTGAAGGTTATAAAACGTAATAATATTTATTAAACCTAAGCCATTTTATGTTTTGATGAGACTCATAGTGAACACTCTCTGGAATGGCCGAATTCATAAACTACTGGATGAACTAAAATACTGGCCAAATACGCGACAAGAGATTCATTAACCTATCTAAGATAGTCTCTAATAAATTCTTTATTCTCTTCTGAGCAAAGAAGAAATTAAAATTCTCATCGGGTCTCCAGCAGGGTAATGTAGGCAAAGGTACAATGAGCATTTCAGAGACCAGTATTTGCAGCTTTTTTTAAATATATGTTGAAATATTTAAACACATTCTATGTTAATGCCCTAAACTAAATAGCGGCACATTTATTTATCTAGTGGAACAGACTTATTGGTTCTCATAATATGTGGGAGCGTCAAATCTGTTCAAGTTCATTAGAAGTCCAATAATCGGTTGAAACATTTGAGGTTAACAAATTAGACCATTTCTGTCCTGATCAATAATACTCCCTACTTTATAAGCAATAATTATAATATGGAACTATAATATACAAATAATTATAATATGTAAAAAAAAAATTTTAAAAAAATATAAAAAAAATCAAACAAATCTGTACAAATACTTACATAACTTTAACCCTAAAAATACTACAAAATAAAACAAAACTAATAAACTTTAAAGTAAATAACGGCAAAAAGAAACATAAATTATTTAAATTTTAAACAAATATTCAGATTTAAAAAACTAACCAAGTTTGAAACAATATATAATTTTGTGTTAGTTTTTATTACAATGCATGGGAAAATGGATAAGTAGAAGAAGAGTAGTAAAAAACATTGAACAAAATTGAAACTGAAAGTACTTCAAGTCTATTGGCATAAATGTGTCTACTTTATAGACGTAAAGATAGACAGACAGACAGGCAGTAAATTGCTGAAATAGTGCAACAAAATTCAAAATTGGGTCATTAAACGCCTGAGAAATTGTAGATATATATTTTTCTATATTTCATTTGAATGTTTCACTTTTTGTTTACCTTAATAAGATATCAACAAGGCATAACAATCCATAAAGAAATAAAAAAAAAATTGCTTTAAGCTGTTTTCGGTTTAAAAATACTACATGGGTGTACATTTTGCATGGGTGTACATAAAGCCACTGAAGACTTAAAGTGTAAATGTAATACTTGACACGCAACAATAGACAGTAACGTGATATCTTTTACAATTCGATAATTCTCATCAAAAAGATTAACAACTTGTTAACAATAATAAGCCGGCAATATTGACTTAACAGTTCACTACAGTTGGACTGAAGTGCAGTGAAAAAAAGGGATTTAAGTATATGTACGAATTAGTAACAACGAAACAATTGACATTGAGGTTGCTTATACTTGAAAGGCTATACTTCTATAGTACAACTTTATATAGTATATAAAACATACTTATGCTTCTGTGAATGGCTATAAAAGTTTAAGTGGGTGCTAGAAATGAAAGATGACTGCTACGTAAGACAACAATATTAGTAATTAAAGGGTTCGAACAGTAATTAAGAAACAACAACAAAAAAGGAATTTAAAGTTTGTGCAGCATTGGCTACTTGTACTTGTAGAAAAACATGATTAGTCATCGTTTTGAATTTAACAGGTACGATTTCTAAGTCTGACACTTGCAGTCCCACAAATTATATACGAACTTTAAAATAATTAAATAAAATTTTCAATATTTCCTAAGTTCACTGATAATAAGTAAATGGCAATTCTCGAAACATCGTTGCATAGTCAGCCAAATTTCAATAAATTAATGAAATTTTGTTGTTGTTTCTTCATTACTGTTCAAACCCTTGAAGTTTCTTTTCGTTATAAGAAACGTTACATTCGACAAAGAAAAAATCAACGTTATTTTTAATACTTATTCTTAGCATTACCCCTTCAGGTGTCAAAATTAAATTTTAATATATTTTCGAGTTTTCCGTAAATCTATATGGTTTTAATTTATGAAAATTATGTTTTTAATAATTAATAATTAAAATTATGTTTTAAATTTAATAATATGATGAAATACATAAAAATTTAATCAGTGGGTCATAGTTTTTCTTATTATTTTTAAGTTGGGTCATTTTACACTGTGACATAGAGATCTATTGTTTTCTGTTCATAGAGTCAGCGTATTTCTCTAAATGTGATTTCCTTGATAACTGGTAATGCTGCATTTACTTAAACAATTGTCTTATTTCTTTATTTGGTAAAAGATGTCCTCACAGTTATTTTTTTTTTTTTAGACATCATTTTTTGTTTAGACATCAGTGTCGAGCCAACCCATTGTGTATGTATACAATCATTATTTAACCTACAGTTCTCTGTTAGAGTTTTCGTAATGAATTTTAAATCATAAATTGCTTAGGTAAGTTCCTCTTAGCGTGATAGTGCTGGTAGATTGTCTCGGTAAAGTGTTTACTATTTCCTTTGTTCTTATTGATTTTTCACACAAATACTAAAAGTCGGCCGATAGAAAAAATTATTAAAAATAATTTTAACAATAAAAACAGCTGAAAATTGTTAATGCTACAACTGAAAGTATTATTCAGAAAATCGTACCAGTTTCCGTTCCAGTTCTGCTTAATCTTCACAAGATATAAATGACTTATCAATATATATAAAACCGATATTTTTTTGTCTTTTAATACCTTAATTTTCATATTATTTCGTAAAATGTGTAGTGGAAAACTTCAATAAAAAGCCTTTACGTGATTTTGATCATGTAGATCAACTGCTCTATCCATTTTGATTGTTATTTACTTAGTCATTTATTCATTTATTTTGTTAAAATTATTAACAAAAATTATTAATAGTTTGGCAGTTTTAACGGTTTTTTTAATTTTTTTTCTCTAAATTTGTTAACTTCGCAATCGAAATTTCAAATTAAGTTAATAACAAAAAGTTATCTCAAACAAACCTTAAGTCTTTGCTGTATTGGTTTATTTTTTATTTGATTGAAATAATAGTTAAATAATTTTTTCTCTCTATTTTCGAATTGTGAACTCATTTCTCAAAGTGTGTATAATTTATAATGAAATGAAAATTAGTTTCGCTCGCATGGGTGCCTGATTGCTACCAATTTTGATATTTGTTAACCCATCAAATTTTATACCAAATTATTATTATAGCTATTAGTATAATGAAATGATAATAGTGTTTTATTAATGACAAAAAGTGTTCCGTATATTACAAAATTTTTTTTTATCAAACGTAATTTAATATAAACTTTTATATTTTTTAAAATTTAAAAAAATAAAATCAAAATTTTTTATATATGTATAGAATAAGCGATATACGATGGTTGTTTAGGAAGTTGATTATAGCTACGTCAAATGATTTTAAAAATCTTTTTAAAATATTGTTTTTATGATCTGGCATTATTTAAAATCTTGAATTGAAATAATTTTTTTTATAGCGGAGCTTCAACTGCTGGGACAACTGTTTCACAGTAGTAGTTTCGGTGATTTGCTAATATGAAAAAAGTAGAATTTGATCAATTGATTAAGTAGAAGTCTTTGCAATACAAAAAACGCTTAATAAGCAAAATTTGGACTCCCTACAATATTATTGAGTGATTCAAAAGTAACTAAGTTTACTGTATGCGTGATTGAGGTAACAATTCGGGATATAACAGATAGAATTCATGATCTAGTGATCAAGTACTTAGTAGAATAATAATCAGCATTACTATATTGCTGAAGTAGTAAAAAGCTTAAGTCAATGGATTTATAATATTTTGCAAGAGCAATTTATACTAATAATATGCACTCATTTTATGTACTAAAGAGAATTTGAAGTATCTTATATAAATATTTAAATAGACAAAGCATTCAGAATGAGACAATGAGATATCTATTACATCTGCATGGTTTTGGACATCTCCTAGGCGTTGGTTCTTACTAATTTCATATTATGGATATAATGTACTCTTAAGTTAAGTTAAGTTAAGGTACTCTTAAATTACGATAAATTTTGCAAATTGGTCATTTATTAAGGCGTATTAAAAATACTGTGCGACACTGAATCCTTTTTTTTTTTTTTCAAAGGTTTAAAGTTAATTTAGAATTGTTGAACTCAATTCTGTAGCTCGTTTTTCTTCTAGAAATATCAAGCAATAACAGATTAAAGTTCAAAACACACATAAAAATTTTATTTTGATCGTACAGTGTAATTACTCTTAGAATTTAATTGAAATCATTATGTTACTGTGATATTTGAAGAAGATGCGTTGTAACATACTTGGATGTTATGATGTAATGCCTCTAGTAACCCAATAAAATACTAAATTTCAGGCAAGCTATTTTTTTTTTTTAACAAATATTTACAATTTATAGAGCAAAGTAAGCGATCTAAATTCGCCACAATGCACATTTAGTATATAATAGAAAGTATCCACAATGTAGCAGATGACCTGGTACGCCAATGAAAACGTGGAGAAGAACGGTCGAAAATGAACTAGCTAAAGCACTAAATAGAATCAGATTTAGTAGAATTATTGAGGCCGTATGGCTCACAGTAGGAAATGGACATTAGCAGTTGTAGACAAAGTACCTGAAATTTTTAATTTAAAAAACGTACCTAAAGCACACTATCTGTTCGAATTCGATCGTGTCTTCTACTTTTGTAGAAATCGTTACTTAATAGGTCCTAGTTTAAATCAATAAAAATGAGTTTCAATAAAATTATAATTTAGTAGAATTATTGAGACCGTATGCCTCACAGTAGGAAATGGACATTAGCAGATAAAGTACCCGAAATTTTTAATTTGAAACACGTACCTAAAGTACACTATTTGTGCGCATCCGATCTTCTACTTTTATATAAATGTTATTTGTTAAAATGTATTAATGTACATTACATATGTACATCTAATACCGAAGAAGGACGTCAATTCTTTAAACTTTTTTTAAATTCTGTAACTTTATATAACATACATTTTTACACTGAATATGTGAAGGAATCAATATAGGTACACTTATAAAAAAAAATGTAAATCAATTAATTTAATGTTTATCGCAATTGTACTAGAACGACATTCACATTTCTAGGCATTAAGCATAAATTATAAATGTCACTTCATAATTTCGTTTTATTCCGTTGAATATATTGCAACCTTCGCTAATAATCTTATTTAATTCCCTAACAAAAGTATAGTAAGCTTCTTAGGTAAATATTTCAGCTCCAATGCTAATTTTTGCAATAATGCGAATTGTTAATTGAAATAACATGTTAAATATTGAAAGAAAACAAATTATAAAGAAAAATAACTGCAGTAGAGAGAAGAAATTTCAAAACTTCACACCTACGTAACACGTAACGCTGAACGTGTATAAACACAGATATGTGGGCTAACGAATGCGAGTGCCAACAACCTTGACATATATTCCGGCTGCAGATGGATTACAAGCCACAGTTATTGGCCGAAGTAACGATGTCAAAATGTTAACGACCAAATATAATAAAAATAAAGAAAGAAAAAAAATTATATTGTATATATCAAATAATTTTTATTTTCTTTGGATTTGTTCATTATTTTTATGGCTTTGTTATTATTTCGGTAATTTCGTCTATTTCGTATGCGTAAGTTGTTTGCGGGTTCACGTTAATTCACATCAAAGGTTTAAATGATTTTCAAACTATAGCCAAGTTAATTAAGAAAACTGTAACGTTTTTTATTTACCCACGGCAAAAAAATAAATATTTCATCTAAAATCTTATTTAATTTGGCAAATGGACAAAAGTTGTGACTCTTGATCTGTTGTGAAAAATTTACCAGGTGACAGCTGTGAACTAAAAAATAAATGAACTCAGTTAAATTTAATGAAGATTCATTATGCGTTAAGTGTAAGGTGTTCAAATATTTTCAGCTGAATATATATATGTAGATACATTTGTATCTATAAATAAAGAGTATCGCAAACTGCGTACTTTAATTAACAATGATTTTTTTTAAAATGGTCGTGAGAGGAGTTGATTGTTTGCAGGTTATGTCAAAAGTCGGAAGTAAAAGTTGTCGTAAGATTTTATTAAATTGCAGTTAGTTATTTTATTTTTGTCTGAAATAGATACCGTCACACTTAGTATATCATGTTTCATAATATATATATAATGACATAATGTCAAAAAAAAATTAAAGATTTTTGCAACAAAATATTAGAAAGAAAAAAGAAGAAAGGCGAAAAAAATATTAAAAAGTGTAAATAATTATATAAATAAATATAACATATGAATAGATATATAAATATTCATTTATTATATACAATAGGTATAATAAATTAACACAATAAATACACAGAAATATTAATATATTATAAATTAAAACCATTTAAATACCAGATAAGTATGTCAGAAATAATAATAAGATAAATAAAAAATAATAAAAAAAGTTATATTACTAATTGTTTTTGCAAAACAAAAACACAATAATTAAAATATATAACATAAATATTATAAATATAAATAAAATATAAATATAAAGTATAAATATAAATATAAATATAAAATAAATATAAATAATAAATATAATATAAATATAAATATAAATATAAATATAAATTATAAATATAAATATTAAAATATAAATATAAATATAAGATATAAATATAAACATATAAATATAAATATAAAATATAAATATAAATTATAAATATATAATTAATATACTAAAATATAATATCAATGTAAGTACAATATATAATAAAAAAATAAATTATTATATTTAAAATATAATTTATATAAAAAATTATATAAATTATAATATAATAAAAATGAATACAGCAAATAATTAACAAATATACTTTAAATAAGTTATAAAGAAAACATTAAAAATATATAATAAATATAAAAAAATAATATAAAAAAAAATATAAACACTATCTAGATAGTGATATACGCAATTTAATTGTGTAATGCAAAAAAAAAAAAAAAATTTGATTTTTATTAAAATCATTTTCTATCACAAATCACTAAGTATTGCAAAATTAAGTAATTGCAATAAAAACTCATCCTCATCGCTACTTCGGTTAAAAGGAGTAAATATTGGTGGCATGAATAATTTTTATAGCTTTTCTGTCTAAATTGTTAAGTAGGCGATATAAAATCCATGCACTACACATTACTGAAAACTAAAACTAATTTCGAAAAATAAACAAAATGATTACAACAACGTAAACCAACATGAAAGCAAATGATATTTTGCTTAACAATATATTTCTACATCAAATGTATTACTAAACATAAAAAATTAATTTATTTTAAATAATAAAAGTGGTAAATAATAATAGACATATAACACATATAAAAATTTAATAAAACTTAATTTTTGTAACTTTATTAATGATTACTTAAAAAAATACATGAATATAATATATTGTATATATATTTTTAATTAAACCTTAAATTATTAAATATGATACGCTCTTTTAGATAAAAACAAATAAACCAGTATAATGAACTATTGCCATATAAATAAATTCTAAACCATACGTAATTGTGGAGTTTCGCCAGCGAATAAGGGTAGCTCATCATTTACCTAAGTCACTCAATGTTTTTAAAATAATATGGTAAGAGGCATGTAAATGCACAGTGGTATGTCAGGAAAGCTGATATTCATAGCTACGTCAAAATTAATATTGTCGACAAAAAAAAAAACAGACATAGACCCACTATGACCGACCCAATAGGTATGTAAACGAAGAAGTCAGTAATTAGTCTTCTAAATGAGTCAAGCCTGATCCAATGTTAATATCATAAAAACAACATGACGTCATTGCGCTCCTATCCTACAGTTACTTATGCTAACTTTGACCCATCAACTATATTGTGTGAATCTTAGAAAAAGTTTTGAAGATATTTTTTAACTCGCATTTTAATGCCAGTCTATGCGGTTATAATAGACTATTTTCATTAATAAAAACTATTGTAATTAATAGAGAAGTTCAAGTTCGTCCGTAGATTAGGTGCTATAAACCTCTACGTGGTAGGCACCTTGTCGTGGTGTAGGGACTTAGATACAACTTGAGCTATTCTGATGAATGTTCAAGTCAGTGTTATCACTGTTGTCACTGACTGAAATATTGATTGAGATTAGAGCAAGAAGTGCAACCAAGATCTACAAGTAGGTTAAGAGTGTGTTGTTTTGTAATCTATGTCTGTATTGTTAGCAGTTAATTAAAAATTTGTTGCATTTGTAGTATTGTAGTAGTAGTTAGTCTGTAGTTAAGTTCTTTGTTTTTTTGCAAGCTGGCAAGGTCTGAATAGCTTAACAGTACTCTAGCGTCTCAGGGAGTAGGTGGCGGTAAAGACCGTCCACTAAGTTTCAGCTTATCAGCCAGTTCCAGCTTATCACAGATTTAGTGAAGACTAAACTTGATTAAGTAGTTTTACACTGATTTATTACTTTAGACATATTATAAAAGGATACCCCGAATATCAAAGCTTTATTGTCTAAAAATTTCGTCATCTGCTAGTTTCATAAGTTTACCTCTTAACCAAAAAAAGGATTGACTTGGTAGGCACTAGATAAATGAATTCGGATCAACAATATACGGTAGTGGTTTTATTTAGTTAGATTCTAGTGTCTACTACATATTTTCTCTTTGGTCAGGTGAATGTGTATAATGGATAAGTCTATTTGGTGATTTTAATATCGACCATCTTACAAAATAACAAATCTGACAGACATACTATATATATATTTTAAAACAATAGTTTTTATTATTAGTCGAACATATCGTCTTTATAAGTGCTGGTACATTATCTTGAGATGCATGGTACTAAAACGGCACTTAAAACAAAGGAAGCTCTCTGCCAAACAATTAAGATTAGTATGCGGTCGTTAAATTTTGAATATTTATGAGCTTAAGTATATAATACATAATGAAAACTATGTTAAAATCTTACATATAATATATTAGTTCAATAGTAATAAATAACTCATCATATTCAGCAGTTTTTTCGGCAGTAGAAATTGGTAGGAATGTTCGCTAAATTTCAAAAGATTTTTACTACAAACAAAATTGTTAAACTTAAAATTTTTGAGTATTTAAAAAATCGTTTTGCTGCAGTTTAAATGCATAACCCTATTGACAACTATGAAATTCATCACCCTCGAACGATCGAAATGCGGTTTTTCAATTTAAGTTATGGATCATTAAAATTTATAGGATACAGATAAGCTTTTATGCTTGAGTCTTCTGTGAAATTTTTATGTTGAATTTTTTATGATTTATGAATGCAAAAATGAGGTTTGAACTGTAAAATTATTGAGGCAATAAAATACAAAAGTCATAAAGTAAATTGATCCACAATAAACATAAGAAATTAAATGTGAAATTTACGATGAGTATATATAAAAGGGTTTGTTTAAGTGACTTTTGTAGCGGTTCGTTTGAGACAAAATCACAGTTCGTCGAAAAACTGTAAACATAATTAAATAACAGAAAATTAAAATTGAATTGCTGCTTTTAATTAAAAATAATTATTAATAATACAGTTAGTAATTAATTTGTTTTTGCTTGTAATTGTTCAAAAATTTTTTTAAGCATTTAAATCAGCATAGAATTATAGACAGAGAATAACAAATCATTTAAGTATTTAGGGGAAAAAATGCATGACTTCTTCTATGACTTCCTAATGCATTGTTTTGAATGCATAGTAAAATGCATTCCCTTCAAAAAAGCAATGCACTTTTTATTTGTTAATTTACCAAAGCTAAATAACATACTCTAGTGTCTAGACGATAATCATAACTGTTGTCATATAAACTAAAAATGATTTCGAATAAAATATTTTTTCTATTGTTATAAGAGTGTTTTGTTGATAAATATAAATTTTTTTCACATTTAACAAATTTTGTTCACATTTTTGCACTTAATTGTGCAGCGTTGAAGTGGCACTGCAGTTGATGATGTGATGAATGCAACTAGAGTCACTGCAAGTAGGTGGCTGTATGCATGTCAAGCTTGTTTAATTGCACAAAACCACCTCGGGAGTGACATGTAAATTGTCTGGAAATGTGCAAGAAGTAGACAAAATAAACTATTTTCCTAATTTTTTTCTTAAAAGTTCCGTGAAATACTTTTCTTAAGTGTAAGTTCGTAACTCATAACAAAAACAATGTTGGCGACTTTTATTTGTAGTGTATTTTTGCTTTAATTTATTAATTTTTGAAATTATGCAACTATATGCATAAGATTGCATGCTGCTAGTGTTTATTTTATGAGCAAATATATTCGAAAAATATAATTAAAATTGATACAACAGGTTTACCGTTGCTGACCTTCAACATATCTTGATTGTCATTGAAAACAACATGAAATGCATCTTTTCCAACTTCATCTCTTTCATTTATCTTCAGCTCAATATTAAGTTTGCGTAATTTGTAAATAAAGAGCTGCTGTTAAATGGATGCCTAAGAGAGTTGGTTGCATGTCTGCATGTCTGCATGCATTCAATAAATATTTGGGTCAATTTTTTAAACTCAATATTTTGTGCACATTTTTCCGGTTTGAAACTGTGGGATTTTTTCTAAATTAAAATATAAAAAAAATTACTTTTAAGTTATAAGAGCAAATGTAATATAATTTATTTATTTTTTACATAAATAACTAATCAAACTAAGTGGAAAGGACTATTGAAATTAGCATATGATTTCACGAAATCGATAGAACATGAGATAAATGGGTTTATACTATGAAATACCATCACATGGAATTTATTGTGTTTGTAACAAATCCAAACTAAACATATATATTAAAAAAAATATTAATTTTAATTATTATTATTATTTGAATTATGTATTTTGCAGTACCATCTTGAAACCTTAAACAGAAGTGCCACATTGGCTGTGTTGTATATAAATGCGATAAAAAACCAAAGCTATAAAAAGTAGCTTTATTGTATCGCCCTCATAAGGATTATTCATCCTAATAAACTTATCAAATTTTATTTCCAATGCTATAAAAATATAACAGCATTCTTACGAAAAAAAAATAGGTGTGCACAAAAATGTACTAACACCCATAGGTAAGGCAAGAGTTGCTTTTGTTCAGCTTTGGAGTATCTGACGGTCTAGTCTTTGAGAGTAAGCCTGCGCTTGTTCACCTCAACTCTATATTATATATAGATGTTATATTATTTGTGTGAGACGTGAAAAACTCAAAAAAAAAAATTAATCTCTGTAAGTCTTCATTAAAAAATGTTTGTGTTGCATCCTTAAAATACACTGTGCTAAGGGACTTTCTAATGAGCACGTCTGAAATCTGATTAACCAACCGTAAAGAGAATATATAGCTAGAAAGCGTGAGTGGTCGCTGTTTGGACATATGCTAATAGAGCTTGTAAACAACATAGCTGGACAAATATTGCGCATGTTAAATAATTAATGATTATTCATAATTAATAATCCATATATCATAATTATTAACATTAATTATTATTAACTAAAGTTATTGTTAATTATATTTATTATTAATTATAATTATTATTAATTATAATTATTATTAATTATAATTATTATTAATTGTTAATATTAATTAATTATATTAACCAATAATCATTACGAAATTAATGGTTCCGATTATTCATGAAATGATGGCGTAAGAATAGTTGCAAATAGAACCCGACTTAGATCGATAGTTTACGCCCCATACTTCTGCAGTAGTTAAGGAGACCATAAATAAATAAATATTTTCCTTAAAAAAATTTATACATTTAAAATTATTGCTATTTTTCAAATCAATTAGATTAATAAAATAATATAAAAATAGGATTCTAAAAATAGGAAATAGAAATAAGTAAACATATTCCTTAAAAAAGTTTATATATTTAAAATTATTGCCACCTTTGAAATCAATTAGGTTAATAAAATAATATAAAAATAGGAATCTTATGATAACTTTTATGTACCTTACACAGCTTCAAAACTTTTTTTATCACTTCAGTTTAATCTTTCACTGTTATAATAAAAAAGCTGAGGATAATTACAAGTAATAAAGAAATATGAATTATATAAAATCGTAGCTTATTTCATTGCTCATGCCAGTGTAAATTAAACACAGCCTAAGAAAACAGAAGATTTTTATCTTAGCTGAAAACATAATTATTTTCGTAAATGCCATTGCCTAATTTGCATAGATAATTATGCAAAAATGTTTAGCTAAAGTAAATCATATTTTTATTTTGTGTATTTATGAATTAAATATTTCATTGTATACTTGCTTTTTATAAGATAATTTTACCGAGTCTCGGCTTTTAACGCACGCAAAGTGGCTCTTGCCCAAAGTATTTCAAGTTAATTTACTGTGCCTTCATCGTTTTTATTTATTTTTTTTTTTTTGACGCTCTTACATAACAAAATCACAAGTGTCAAAAAATGTGCACTCTACACGCAAACTGAGTCTTTGCTATGTTCACACTGAAATAGACTTGGAGAGGTTTAAGGTGCTATCGTTGATACGTGCCGGTTTTCACGTATCTATGCACCAATTGCGAAAAATCTTGCTCTTATCAAATCAAAATGTTTTGTACATAAGGCACGGCACACCTTCGCATAGGATCGTTAATTTTCACTCTTCTTCGAAGGGAAGACATTACATTATTTTTTTTTATTGAATTTTATGTTTACTTGTATGTAACTTATTAAATAATAATTTATTGAAGTTGTATTTAATATTTTTAATAATTTTTTTAATAATTTTTTTCATTTTATTTTTTATGTAATTTAATGCAATTAATTAAACTATGTTCGGTTATTTTCTTTGCTCAGCTCTTCTTATATTAAATCGTTTAATTTAGTAAGATATTTAATCTTATTAGCTCTGCGCCAAACTCTACTTCCGCTTCGTATCGGATTTTAAACTTTAAATTGGTGCTCGCCAGTACTACGAGGTATCGCTTGAGACCATCATTAAAGCGTAATTTTGCAGCACTTGGAAAATATTTAAATGAAGACAAATTTTCGACATTGCGCCGACAGTGCTGCCAAATTTAATTTGATTTTCGTGTTGCAGTGATAAACAGAAAATTTGTGGAGTTGTGCAGGAAATTGCATTTTAACATAACTTAAGGTCAGAAGTCCACAACAATTTTATAAACTAAATGCTGAAGTAATGTTAAAAACATCTGGCTCACAGTACAATTATTATTTCAATGGCTAATAAAATTGATTTTTAGGGCAGATTGGAATGGAATGTTGAGTTCAAGTTTTCCATTTTTCCGGATAAATATGATATCGCATCAATAAATACAATACACTGACTAATTAAGGAAAAACTCTCTACAGCTCAAATGTTACGGTTAATACAGCTTCAATTATTTCTCAAAAGTTTATTAACTTATTAGCTTCAATACAAATTAAGATATAAATTTAAAGCGATTATTTATTTCAGCGACTTAAAGCGATTCTAATAATTTTTTCTATTTTTATTTTATTTATTTTTTATCTCTTTTTTTAATAATTTTTTTTTTGTTTTTTTATTTTTTTATTTTTTATTTTATTTTTTTATTTTTTATTTTATTTATTTATTCATTTATTTATTTATATTAAAATTTTATTATTACTTTATTTACTTTTATATGAGTATTATGTTAGCATTGTCTTGTTATGCATTAATAAAAAAGTAGTATTAACGATAATGTATCAATTGAATATATGATGTCGATATGCGGCAATGGATGAAATAAGGATTCGCATCATTTCGAAAGTGGACAGCTAAATACACAGCAACCAAAGAAAGTTATCCAAAGCAACCAAAAACGAAACAGTCGATTTTTCAGGTTCTGGGATGTACTTAGTATAACACTTATCGACTACTTTAAAAACGAAAATTTTTTGTTGTTGTTGATATCTTATCTTATATAAGATCTTATATCTTATATTTTATATTTGATATGATATTATCTTATATATATAATTCTTCTGTACGTGTGTTGACAGTGAACTCCTCCTAAACGGCTGAACCGATTTTGATGAAATTTTTTGTGTGTGTTCAAGTGGATTCAAGGAAGGTTTAGATTCACAATTTGGCCCACTGGATAATGTCTTTTTGATTAATTTTTTATTTTTTGGTATCCATACACATTTATATTAGAAATTTAAAATTTATTCATGCTTACTTTGATTCGTTTAAAAAGTTTAAAATCTTTAAAATGAAACGTAAAACTGCCGTTGCATAGCTTAACTGCATTTAAATTCCGAAGCATAATTATAGCTAAGCCAATTTTTATTCTTAAGTTATGTGGTGCTATTCCTGGTAAATCCAGCGAATTCAAAAATTCAACAGGATAGTTGAACGATTCATTTTAGAGTTTAAACTTTTTAAACAAATCAAAGAAAGCATGAATAACTTTCAAATGTCTAATATAAATGTATATGGACACCAAAAAACTGTGTAATAATTAAAAAACCGTTATCCAGTGGACCAAATTGTGAATCTAAATTATCGTTGAATTCACTTAAACACACACAAAAAAAAAGAATTATATATATAAAGATATAAATAACGTACAAAAAATAATGCCACGTCTTCGTGGACGAGGAGGAAATATTGGTCGACGGAGTCGGATTTCACAATTACTCTAGAACCGGCGGTTAAATAGATCGGCAGAAAACAATGAAAATGTAAGAAACCAGGATACAATCACATGTGCTAATGAAAGTCAAGAGCAACGCAACGAACGCCAGGAAAATAAATTGCAAGGGGTAACAACGTTCGCTGGGTCAGCTAGTATCTTATATATCTATAAGATATCTTATATCTTATATTTGATATGAACAGTACTATCTTAACTATGTGGTAATTTATTACTATTATTGAGGTGTACTTAATAGATATTAGAAGAGACGTAGAACATATAAAGAAAAAAAGTGATATTTCATTAAGATAATGTATCGTCATATCGGCCGGTAGCTATAACGGCAAAATTGCACGAACTGAACTACAAATTGTTTTTTGCATTCACCGTTTCCGCCAGACGGGCCCTAGCAACTACTACCTATCCATATACCTTAAAAAAATGCTGCAGAAAAATAATTACTGTCGACATCAAATGTATATCCGATCGTTCTAAAGAATTAGAGAATTCGAATTAAAGAATATAAGAATTTTTAAATAAAGAATTTAATTTTTTTCTAAAGATAGATGTTATTTATATTATAAAGATAAATCTTTAAGATATCTTCAAGAGTATTAAAATGTTGAAAAGACTGCTGAAATGATTTTATTGCTCTTGAGAACACCATGTTGATAAATAAATTTGAATATAATCAAATAAATGCATTTTTGTAATTCAACTTTGGAACTTTTCATTCCCGAAACCGATATGTTATACTGTATATAAACGACTACATAAACGCGATAGACAATTGCGTTTTACTTCAACCCTATACGTAACTTTCAACACCACAGAAAATCCTAACAAAAGGCCATGTTGCAGTAAAAGCTTTTAATATTTATCAGGCGATATTAATTCTGTTGATCCTGAAATTATCCTGAAAAGATAAATATAAATAGAGAATTCGAATTAAAGAATATAAGAATTTTTAAATAAAGAATTTAATTTTTTTCTAAAGATAGATGTTATTTATATTATAAAGATAAATCTTTAAGATATCTTCAAGAGTATTAAAATGTTGAAAAGACTGCTGAAATGATTTTATTGCTCTTGAGAACACCATGTTGATAAATAAATTTGAATATAATCAAATAAATGCATTTTTGTAATTCAACTTTGGAACTTTTCATTCCCGAAACCGATATGTTATACTGTATATAATCGACTACATAAACGCGATAGACAATTGCGTTTTACTTCAACCCTATACGTAACTTTCAACACCACAGAAAATCCTAACTAAAGACCATGTTGCAATAAAAGCTTTTAATATTTATCAGGCGATATTAATTCTGTTGATCCTGAAATTATCCTGAAAAGATAAATATTCTTAAGCAAAATAATTAGATATAAAGCCTGCAGGTTCCATACCACAAACTTGGCAGAAGAGGAGCAATCTCTGTAGCAATCCTTGTAGCTTCGAAACCATATAATAGTTTAAAAATACATAATTCCTTCTCAATCATTCAAACAGAAGACAAGAAATAGAGGATACTACACTGAAACAGTCTACCAGGGCATTCGCAATCGAAATCGATTAAAGAATTCCATTAAATTGAATATAATTTATAAATTATTACAGGAGTTCAATACAGGAGAGTGTTGTAGGTTGAACTACATCCCTACAAAACTGGTAGCTTGCTCTAGAGAAACTTATTTTTCAGTAGTTTTGTAGGAAGGGAATGAGACGTAAAAGCACGTGTTGGGATATTTTGCGCTTACCCACGATTTCCCTAAATATACACATTATATTTTAGAAGTTTTATTTGTTACTAGCAGAATTATCTTAATTTTTAATTAAGTTAATTAATTTAATTATAATTAATTTATAATTAATTGCTTATTTAAGTTATAATTATTATTAATTTATTCTTCATTTTTAGAAATAGCATAATGACATAAATAGTAATTTAAAATTAAATAAAAATTAGAAAATATTAGTTTGTATTATTTAGTGTGCATCATTAATTGAGTAATGGTGTTACAATTTCAATTTCAATACAAATGGTTGCCACATAGAACAACAGACAGAGTTATTAATGACTCAAAGAAAATAGGTGTCAGCTATTGGAAAGAAAAAGTATATAATAGGATAAGAAACTGTCGTGGCATAGGTTTAGTTCTTAATGAACTGTTGCATAAAGAATGAAAGTGACATGTACAGAAAGTGTAAAGGTAAGAGAATTTAAAACACAAAAAATTAAAATAAAATTAACTAATAGAAAATCTATTACATGGAAAGAAAGTAAAAAGATAGAAAATCCAATATCAATACTAAATAAATAAAATAACAATTTATAAGTAAAAACCAAATAACATAACGTCGGGATATTAACTTGTAGCGTTTTAGTTTTCCAAATGGTTCGGCAATGAAATTATTTTGTATAGAAATTTATATCAAAGGAATAGCCGATTTGTGTCTAAACACATCTCCGACTACATAACCTTATCAGAATTAATATGTGTTATACTAATATGAATATGAATTTGAATCGAAATCTAAAGAAATTTCCAGTCGGTACACTGACATTTCAAGACCTGTTCTTCATATCAGGTGTTGATTAAATACACAAATCACACTAAAATTTTGTAAAATATTTTGAGATTATTACACAAAATTTGATATATTTGCTGTGTTAAGCAACAATGCAAGTAAATTAATTTAGTGAAAAGATATACGAGTCATTTTAAGGAAATCTTCAATGGAATGTTGTTTCACATAGTTACCAAATTGGATCGAATACCAGAAATCTACTCATGGCGTTGTCATCGGTGTATATAATCTTATCTCAACGATGACGTTAACGTTACTGCAATTAGAATTATAAATATAAAAAAATTCCATACAACATTTAACACTTGTATATTTTTTAATTTATTTTTTCTTTTCAATTTTTAATTTAATTTAATTTAATTTTCTTTTTGTTTTGTTTATTTTACGTTATTTTATGTTTTAAATATTTTGAGAAATATGCGCGCCAAATTATTGCAATCAAGTTCGACTTGAACAACGACACTTCAAACTAGGTTCGAAGCTCAGGTTGGAATACAACTTCTCGTCAGACTTAACTTGCACGTTTAACGGTTTTGTGGAATTAGTTTAAAACAAACTGGCGTGGCGCGATGACTGTAAACGGTTGGAGTAGTGAATTTAATATATAAAAAACTTAAATACTTTTAATAAAAATTATTTTTTAATAAAATATTTTTACATTTTTTTAAAAAAATATTAACTTTAATGTAGGAAATAAGTTACAATAGATAATTATTATTTATTAAAAAATAATATATCTCAAGAGCAATATCTATGTGTTGAAAACTTGTTTGCTCCAGCTTGAAAAATTACAAAAACGTGCTGCTCCTTAGAGAATCCGAAAGTGATGATATATTGTGTCTACTTTTACACTTGTTTATAAAAATTGATTAAAAAAAATTAACTACGAACGCGTAAAGTATCTTGTTACTAGACGACTTGATAGTCTGACCTAAAATAATTCGCTTTTTAAATTTAAATTAATTACAATTTATTAAACTTTTTTAGTAACGGATACTAGAAGATACACAGTTAAAAGTTATTGATGTGTATTAAATTTAACGGCAGTTGCAAGAGAAAAGTAAGTGAAAAAGTATCTGGTTCTCATCTGGTTCTTATCTGAGAATTGAAAAAAAAATAATAAAAAAGTGAAATTTTAAAAAAAATAATTCAATAGAAAGAAAAAATTTTAAAAATTGCTTAAACGCACTTTTTGATAACTCATTAGAGAAAGTAATTAAATAAAATTATATGTGAATATAAGCAATAATTTCTTACACAGTCAAATGCATATTTTTTTGAAAAAAATTATTATTTTGTTAGAAACAAAAATAGTGATATACCCTTTTTATAAAAAAACAAATAAATGTATATATTGTTGAATAATACAAAATAAACCCCTTTGAACTGTAATAATAATTCTTAATTTAATAAAATATATTCTTTCAGTCATATTTAATTTATTTAAATATTTGTATTGCAATTTTAATAAACACGTGAATATTTATATTCATATTATATAAGGTTTTTGAAGTAAATATTTTTTAAATAAGAAATATTTATAATAATGTAACAATATTTCAAATAAAAAATATTTATAATATGTGATATTTAAAATAAATAATATTTATAATAATGATATGAGATCTTGAATAAAAAATGTTTATAATATTGTGATATTTTAAATAAATAAAAATTATAATAATGTGATGATATTTTAAAAAAAAAATGTTTATAATAATGTGATATTTTAAATAAATAAAAATTATAATAGTGTGATAATGTTTTAAATAAAAAATATTTATAATATAATATTAATAAAATTAATAATAATAATGTAATATTTAAATTAATGTAGCAATATTTTAAATAAAAAATATTTATAATAATGTAATAATATTTTAAATAAAAAACATTCATTTCTCATAAAAAATGAGAAGTAAAAAATATTTTCAGTTATGTAAAAATTTATTTACGAATATAGGACAAATGGATATTTTTACATATTATATTTTACATATTTTACATATTATCTATTTTTACAAATAAAAACAAAACTACAATTTCGATTAATTTCAGAAAACTTTGCTTTTAGTTAAGTTTTAAAGTAAATTTATTAGGAAACCAGTTTAAAATTTGTGAAGTTTATTTTGCATTTGGTTCAAGAAAAATGAAGAAAATTGAAATAAATTTTTATTTTGATTTTATTTATTTAGATTATTTGGGAGCCAAAAAAAAATTACTACTCTCATTTATTAGTTGTATAAGTTTTTAAGCTATAGAAAATTGCAGTTGTTTGAAACAAGTTTCACAAAAATGTTAAGTTATTAGAAATATTTGCACATACCAATTATTTTTATACATACATAAAAACATAAGGTATTTTTAATATATTAATACAACTGATAATATACAAAAAATATTATATAAAATTATAATACAAAATATAATACACAAGATTTTATGCAGTCATCATCCAAATGCTTGATGCATTTATGACAATTAAAATATAATAATATAATAAAGGTATATTATAAATATTATATTATGTATAACAATATACAATATTATAAATAATATAAAAACTATAAAAATAAATATTTTAATACAAAAAATAAAGAAGAATTACTAATAACTAATATTAGTTTGTGATTATTTGAGACCGGCAAAATACATCATCATATTAGAAAAACAAAATGAAGTGCAATGAATTTTTAATCAGTGAGTTAGATCAAATAGAAAAATTAAGTAAATAAATTTAAAGTAATTAAGTCACCTTAAAAGAGCGCCATTGACTCTTTGCCTATATATTAAGAAAGAACAACAAGATTTGTATCGACAAATAAAAATAAAAAAAGAAATAACTAGATATATAGCAGAAGGTAAACAAACAGAAGATATACTTGAAGTAAAGCGAAATATCAAAGGGCAGTTTTAGAAAAAAATCCCCAATATCATCTACTACTGTAATCAGTTCATATACATATCAAAAGTAACGACAACTTCAACTTCTCACAAAATAAATGTTAAATACTTGAAAACTAAATAGTATTAATTAATTAAGATTACAATTTGACACTACAAAGTATATTTATTAAATTATTGCAATTTTTTTAAAATTTCATACAAAATCTATTTCTCTTGGAAGGAAATTATTACTAAGAAATTGTTTAGACCATTTTAACGACCTAACCCCAGTAATAATCAAAAACATATAGAAAATTATTCCCAAAATATTTTAACATTACTTTGGTAGATTTTTTTTCCAGTATTTTCTTTTATAAAAAAGTTTTCGTTTTTATATTATTTTAATTAATTGAATTTTTGGCTGACCATACAGCTGTTTTAAGTACTGGCTACTCATCATCAGTGGTCTTGGAAATAATTCTTGTATTTAATTATTCGTAAATAATTTTTTGACACTGCAAATACCCGGAATCAAATTCGTGCCCTGCCAAATTTAAAGCTAAGAGTCTGAAGTATTTTTTTTCTTAAATTTCAATTTTTTATTTTGTCAAGATTTTTCTTTTTTAAAATATTTATTCACTTTTATAAATTTGCAACCATGTAATTTTATAGCCATTGAAATTTTATTCAAATTGTATTATTAAATTTTGGCATCTGTTAAGATGACGTTACCAAGGTTATTGCTACCAATTTTACGCTTATTAAAAGTTTAAATTATTTTTATAAAAATTATATAACACAAAACAAATCAAATATCCAAGTAATAAAAATGTTGTAGGTGTTCATTTTTAAGACAGTAAACTTTAAACTTGAACCATGAAATAAAATGTATTTTGATGACATATAAATATAATTTGAGGACAAGTGAATTTAATTTTGTATCAAACTTTTAGTGAATACAAAAAATAATAAACTTAATACATAAAAGGAAGTTATCTTAATAAAAACATAATGTAATTAATTACATCAATTAATTATTAGTAATTATTATTCAGGAAATCGACCTTAGTAATTTCTTTGTACTTAGAGAAAGTTGCCAGAAGAAAATAATTAAACTAATTAAATAAAAACATAACTGTAAATGTTTATAAGTACAAATGTTATATAAAAACCAAGTTTTTTTATACGACATATTTTTATTTTAATTTATTTTTTATTTAAGGAAATAAAATAGTGTATACCAGCAGCAATTAAGAAGCAAAAAATTTGAATCTAAATATTGTGAACTATTTCTTAAGCCAATCTTACTTAACAGGCCCTGATAAATTAAGATTTGAAATACTTAAAGCTTACAAACTATTTCTTTAGCGAAGTTTTCATGGGAGGTTCTAATTTATTTCTGATCAAAGAAGATTCCAAAAAATTCGGGTACAAGCTCACAAACTGTTTCTTTAGCCAATCTTTCTAAAGAGGCTCTGTCTGATCAAAGTAGATTTCAAAAAATTTAAGGTCATAAGGTCATTAACTATTTTCTTAGCCAAGCTTTGATGGAAAGATTTGTTTTATTTCTGATCAAGGTTTAATAGGTTTAAAGTTCTATCTTCTATAGACTTCTTGAAGTCCCGATAAATGAGTTCAATTCATATGTTAGTTTAGTGACTTCTTTTTATAATAGAATTAGAAGGTTAGGAAGAAGGTACTAACTTCTTTTCTTATTAGAATTAGAAAAAAACACCCGGTACAGTAGTGTTGTTCTGTCACACACATGGTTTTGTAACCGGTTTTGACTCGGAGTATTCACGTAATAAGACTGATATCACTACGGAGTATCTAAACGAGCTTGTAGTTATCTTCATGTAGCGCATCCTTCTCATCTTATGTTTAACTGATCTATAAAGAAAAATGTTTATGCTAATTGGATGTCCAAATGATATAAATATTTTCAATGCATTGTAAAAAGACTAAGTTTAAGTACATAAGATTCTGTTACACTCCTAATTAGGAAAATCTCTTAAGAAACACTAGTAAAAACAAGCAGTAAAAATATGAAGATAAGTCGAGGGGTTCATCGATTTAATTTCACTGAATTATAGATCATATTTTTTTTAAACAAAATCTATTATTGTTATATAATTAAATAAATATATTCCAATCAAATGTAAACCAAATTCATTTAAATAAATTATAAGTAAAATAAAAAATGAAAAACAAAACGAATTGAGTAATTCGATTTTGCTTGTAAAATTAAACTATACTTGCGTGAAAAGATGATTTTTTTATTTGAATTTTTCCTATAATTAAAAAAATTGTGACTGATTTGAATGGAAATTGCATTCGTTATGCACGTTTAGCAGCTCAATTAATTGCAAAATAGAGCTTTAAACTTATTTTCTTAATTTTTTGCCTTTGTTAAAAATCTCATTAACTCAAGAAAAACAAATGAAAAATGCATTTTATTACAAAATGTTTGGGTTTTATTATTTTGTAATGCAATATTTTATCGCAGATATAATAGCTAAAAACAACAAATGAAAACACAAACGGCTGAGTTTAACACCACGAATCAGATAAATGAATCTACTGTTTATTATGGTTTTTTATTTGTATTTCACAGTAATAAACCGCAGTGAAAATATTGCAAAGATAATACCTGTAAATATTTGTTTTAATTGTGATTTTGAAGTTTTGAAGTTTTGAAGTTTAAACCGCTATTTTTCACATATGGCAATATTATTAACATCATGTCGCACTTACTATACGTTTTAGTATTTTGAAAATTCCTTATATACATAGGAATAAGTAATTTAAAGTATAGTTTTTACTAGGTGATTATAATCTAAAACAATTATTAATTTTTTTTTTTCAATAATATCGAGTATAATTTTGATTTTGTTCTCCGGGTTCTTTATAATTACACACCCTACTTTAACATATCCAAAGTAGTCCACTGCAAAAAGATACTTATAGCAATTCTTCAGATCAGACAATAAACTCTGATTTGTTTTAATACATGAGACACAAGCTGTCAGAATTTCTTGCTCTTAACCTTGATGAAGTTCAATTTAGCTTTAAGTCTACTTAACGATAAACATCGTATAATGTATATATAACTTGACCAACCTTTTGACCTCTGCATTTGCCTGATCCCTGATGAAGAAGAACAATCATAAAACTTTTTTCCTTTTACGTCTGTTATGTAGATAAGAATAATATAGCTTGTTAAATATTGCTAAACTTTATTATAATGAAATTGCTTCCATTAGCACATAATGGAACCATATTTGATAACTGAGAGATGGTTTTGACACAAACACTTCAGGTGCATTTAGAGACCATAAATAATTTAACTAACTGTCCAGTGTCCTGTTTTTGAATCATCTTTGCATTAAGTACAACTATCAATCTATCATGTTCATTGTAATAGCACCCATCTAGATAAAATGAATATAGCTTGCTAATTATTTTACAAATTTAACTATATTGCTTGCCTTAATTACTGAAATAGAAATTTAATCATAGACCCTTAATGGTACCACAATTGATACCGGATAAATCGTTTTAGCACAAAGGCTTTAGACGAACGTAGAATGTGTTAACAACTTACCTAACTGGTCATTATCTTGCTTTTGCCCCCATTCTAGTAACAAGTACAACTATCCACCTTTTTTTTGTATTATTGCGAAGGGATTTCGTCCATTAGCCTCTTATAAAAACGCAATTAAACTCTAAGAAGTTTTTTTGATTAAGTACTTTCACATACTGAAAAAAATAGGTGTATGTATGTCTGTTTTTTGGTCGTAAATTTTTGATTTAGATAAAAGTTGCAAACAGTCCCCGCATTAGATATTGAGTCACTTGTCTATAAGTATTGTAATCTGTGCATTTTAGGCTTTATTGAAAGCTATAGTTAGAGAGATTATATTTAGGAAACAACGGTTGGTTACTTTGGTCTTTATGTAGTTCAAAAATAGGTAGATAGAATCCCTTTTCCTTTTTTTTTAACGGTTGATATCTGTACTATATATTAAGACGATATGAATATATTGTACTAAATTAATACATTGCAGTTCTAAAAACTTCATATCAAATATTGTACCATTGGATAAATGTAGTTTTTTAACATTGCAAATATTTTAAAAGACGAAATTGTTGCAATTTATTTTTATTTCTACAAATTAATTTTTTTTTTGTTGTAACATTTTTAATCTGACGACATGTCTTATGACGAAAAGAATTTGGAAGGGTTCGAATAGTAATGAAGAGACAACAAAAAAATTTTTAGTTAATTTATTGAACTTTGACTTATCATACAACGCTGTTTCGAGTATTACTAAGTGTTCATCATCAGTGGTCTTAGGAAATATTGGAGTTTTTATTTCATCAGTTTATAGTCCGTGTGTTATTTGTGGGACTCCTACCTGTCAAATTAGAAACGATGACTAAATGTGTTTCGCCACAAGTAGCCTTCGATTAGTCATCGTTTCTAATTTTTTGTGATGTATTTAAGAATATGCACAAGTACTAATATAAGTAAATTATAAGTCCACATAGAAGTAAATTTATTGTTAAACTTCATTTTAGCACATAAAAAAATAGCAAGAAAAATTTCAGTGCAGTCGTTTTTTTTTTTATAAAATTATATCTTTCAACTATTTATTAAACGTTTTTAATTCGTTGTTAAAAATTTTAATTATTATTTGAGCATAAATCATGTTTAACGTGTCATTTAATTACTTCAGCAAATGTTAATGTTAATGATTTTTTTTTGTTGGTGTTATGTATAAGTAAGAAAATTTCAGTTTCTGTTATTATATCATATACATATAATAAGCAGTCTAATGTATACTATGATTATAAAGTATTTAAAGTATTTCACATGAAACAAACGCTAAAAAAATTATTTTCAATTAAAGTTTATGTAAAAATGTTATTGTGCGCGATCTTGATTAGATATTCGTGGCAGCAATATTTTATAAACTAATATTTTTAAACTGTTATTAAAAAGCAGCAAATGGGAACTATTATCTATTTATACTATCGATTGTTACTCTTGTTATTGATTATCTGTTACAATAATTTACGAACTGCTATTCAAAAAGCAGCTATCAGCTGTGTCGTAACAAGTGATTTTTTTATTCGGTGTTATTATGTTCAGTATTTTACCATTGGTTCTGCTCTTAATATTGTTTTCGAGATTTTTGTTTCTGCTATTTTCCTTTTTTTGGTTTTCCTATTGCTCATTTTGTTATGCAAATCTCCAACTTTTGGGTCTACCACAGAGAGTGACAGAGGGGATAGAGAGAGAGAGAGAGAGAGAGAAGGAGAGAGAGGAGAGAGAGAGAGAAGGAGAGAGAGAGAGAAGGAGAGAGACAGAGAAGGAGAGAGAGAGAAGGAGAGAGAGAGAAGGAGAGAGAGAGAGAGAAGGAGAGAGAGAAGGAGCGAGAGAGAAGGAGAGAGAGAGAAGGAGAGAGAGAGAAGGAGAGACAGAGAAGAAGAGAGAGAGAGAGAGAGAAAGAGAATATGACGACGTCATAAAAGAAAAATACACCAGCACACATTTTTTTTTTTATACTAGAAAGAAACTATATATTATAAATCAAAAATATAAGCTATGAAATAGGTCATTTTCTAAGTTCTTAGATCTTTTATATTTCATTATCTTTCTTTGAATCTGTTATCATTCCGTTTCTTTTTCGATGTTAGATTTTATTGACCTTTTATCTGCTTTTTAAGCCCGCCTTTTTTTGAGTCTGCTTTCTTTTACAAATTTAGTGGGTGTTGCTAATAATTTGTATATAATCTATCTCTAATGACAGTCTTAACAGTTTCTTTAATTATTATAAATACTTGCATTTTTTATATGCAGATTCTACATAAATTCTTTATAAAATACTATTTGAACTTTAATTCTCCACAAAAACGTTTTTTAAATTCTTTTAAAAATTTTACATGCGATCAATTATTCTATTTGACATTTTTTGTTTGATAAAAAAACAAACCACATGACATTTCTAAGATTGTAAATTACTTTCGGAACGATTTTTTTACATGTAAAATGTTAATACCATACAATGTTAAATTCCTAATTTTAGGGTAGGAAGACATTTAATTCCTGTAATTTGTTAGAACAAACCAAAAGAAATCCTTTTTGCATGATTAAAAACTGTTAATACAAAACATATTACTTTTTGGAAAGGTCGTAATTTGAAACCAAACCCAATCCTTAAAGAAGGTGCGGTACGTAACAATAATAACCACAACAACCTAGCAGTACTGTAATACACAACAACAACAACAGTATAAGTAATATATTAACAATATCAGCGGCAGTAACCAGGCAAGAGTACCTAAAAGTAGGTCAAAACAATCGAAAAGCATGGCTGAGAAAGAGTACGGCTTGTGCGAGTATTTCACTTTCAGTTTCTGTATTGACGCTGGTCATTAGCTTTTACCTGTAAACGAAGACTGATTTTTTAAGTCGACCTTGAATGATGGCCAAAATGTAAACAAAAAAATACGAAATACAAAATTTAATTTGAACCGCAGTCGCTGATGTAATGCCGCTGCCGTGGCGATGACGCTATCGTGAATTTTGTCAATAGTCACTCTTCATCTGGGTTCAGTGAATGGAGAAGACATGTGAAAAAGTATTTAGTATGAAAAATGAAAATGTGGAATTTGGCCATAAGTGTACGAGTTATTAGCCAGTATTACTACCTTCTTTACTGTCAAGTCAAACAAGTTTGGCGCGTGGTAAATGAAGAGGTTAAGTCAAACATAAATTTAATTTTTATCATTATTAGCAAAAAAATGTCCAGTTTAGACACATGCGAAACACGTTGGTTTACTCATCAACCAGAAAAGTGTTTTCATTAGGTGACTTCTAAATCAAACTTTTACAAGTAGTCGGTTGATATACTTTTACGGAACTTCATAAGTAGGTTATGGTGTTTATAATAAAATTAATGACGAATATAAAATGTAATTATCAATACTTCATGACAAGAAAAGTAATAAGACTCTTCATTTTACAAAATGAATATGAAAAATAATTAAGTTAATATAATTAAATTGATTATTATGTTGAAGCTATTGAGCCAGTACACTTAAGCACTTTTACTCTTTCTTAACTCGAGGTATTTTCAAAAACCCTCCTTACGCTTTGACTGGATTATTGTTTATCATTTCATCAGAATAAGCAATAATTGACCTTAGATCTGCAAACCTTCCCGAGAAGCCTGTAACCATTCTGAGATTTGATAACGCGGTGTTACCAACACCAGTCTGTCAATTTTCGCAAATAATTTCAGGGCTCTATCCTTTATGTATTTTTTGACGGGATCAATCAATCAACATAAAATAATTAAATTGAGAAAACAATTCATACATAGAAATAATAATAATAATAATGACAAATTTAAATAAATTTAAAACTCAAACTATAAAAATAATAGAAACGTATAAAGACAGTCACTGATTTACATGTGGAAATCATATATAGAAAAAGGAAAGGTGAGACATGGATAGAGTGAAAGAGAGAAATGTGGAGAATAGTTTGCATCAACACATCTAAACGGATAGACATGGCTTGAACTTAAGAACTTAGATCGCTTTCTGTAGTTAAGTCGCTCAAGATTTTATACACTTTATGAAAACGGCCAATAAAGATGTAGACATGAAAATAATATATAAAAAAAGGAAAAGTGAAAAGAGGAAAAAGTGAGAGAGAGAGAGAAGGGTACAGGCTAGCTTATACCAATACATCTAAACGGGTGGCCATCGCTAAAACTTTTTCTATTATTTAGTTTATCAAGAATTTATACACTTTAAGCAGGCAACTAATTAAAATTAACACGTAAAAATCATATTTAGAAAAAGAAAAAGTGAGAGCAGGAGAGAGAGAGAGAGGATAGAGAGAGAGAGAGAGAAAGAGAGAGAAAGAGGTAGACACTACTTCGCATCAATACATCTTTGACATATACTATTAATAGACGTACACACAGAAAGCAGAAAAAAAGTTGGGTTTGCACTGCACAAGGACAGATATTAAAAAAGAATTGAAATATTTAGTCGATATACAGAGTTAGAGATATTGCATAACTTGAACCCAACTGGTACATTCTAATTTTATCGAGGAAAGTGAGAACTGTTTGAAACGTCATTGTTAGAAAATTCTTGCTTTGGAACATTGTACACTATTTGAAGACGCTGAAAGACAGGATTATTTATGCCAAACAATAATTTAAGTGATAAAGAGCATTTTTTAAACGGAACCGTAAATAATGAAAATTGAAAAAGCATCACTTTACTGCTAAAATGCAGTGTGTTACGATGTATACCCTTCTGAAGACGCTAATGGCAAACCAACATCCATCAATCAGGTGCGTTATCAGGATATGATAACCGATTTTGTGTTGCTATTTGTTTGTATAAAAATGGCCATTTAAAGCTATTATTGCCTGGTCTTATAAATTTATTTATATAATAACAATACACAATAATTTAATTATATACATAAATAAGTTTAAAAAATGGTTACTTAAATTAACATTCGAAAATATGAAATTTTTCAAGTTAACAAATATTCTCAGATTCATTTAACAGAACCAAAGCTCGCAAATTTATGTGGTTCTTCAACCATATAGTACGAGAGACTGTTAATTATTTTTAGAATAATAATAATAATCATATTATTGCGATGCATATCGATTTCCTCACTGTGTTATATTATTAACAAAATATTCCAGAAGTCATTTTATTAAAGAAACATGTTAAAGAAACATGTACTGTCCTAACATTTTATAGGCGTACTTATACGACTATATAAGCTGTATATATGAATTTTATAATTTACATTTTATTGTGTACAAATGATTGAATATATATTGTTGTAAAATATCATAATAGATAAGAATTGTAATTTGCTAAATTTTAAATCATATATGAACATGGAACTGCTTAATTTTTTTGGATACAACTGTTAGTCACAAACCAATATCAAATCTATTCTTTTCAGATTAAAATCTCTGCAGAACTTTTACATTAGAGTCACTAGTTGTATTAAATATGAGCTCTACACTTGTATTAAATATGATCAGATTGATGCTATAATTGCTTTGTATAAGAAAATTCTAATATTAAGATTAAGATTCATATCTTGAAACACTTTAGATCTTGAATAAAGCAACCAAAACATTTTTTTTTGGTTTTCTAGTTAAGTAATTATGTCTATGTTAATCTTCCATATTAATCTACATCTGTATCAATATATTTAACAACAATACTATGCATTTCAATGTTATTTCTGCTTTATATATTTCACGTTTTTTAATAAAAGTAATTTATGAAAAAGTTTCCTTTATTTTAAATTTTTCAATAATTTCAATATCAATAACAATGAAGTTTAACTTATGAGTGAATAAAAGCAAAAAATACACATAAAAAATGTGTATAAAGAAATGCTAATAAATTGGCAAATAAGAAAAAGTCCGTTACATAAAATACTTAAACATATTTAATATTTAACAAATTACAAAATTTGCATTTAACAATCGCTAAAAATAAGCATTTGAAACCGAAACGGAACGATTTTACGTTATGGAAACATAAACCATAAAATAAATTATTAAATATTGTATGTGCACATAAAACAAAGCTACAATTCAGATAAAACTTTTAAAGTTTTTATGAAAATAAAGATACTTGAACGATGAGACGAATATATTTATTATTTAATATGTAAACAAAACTCAGTATAATCCACATGATAAATATAAAACGCTTCAATAAATTCATGAAATAAAAACTTAAAATTGAACAAAATAAAAGTATGAATAAAAAAAATAAAATCCAAAGCTTAAATAATTTTAATGCAAATTTAAGATAAAAATGACAACTACAAAAAGTATCCGGTAAAATTGGGTCGCTTTTCAGTCGTATACACGTTACTAGAAACAAGTTTATTCAACTCGTAGGCCCCCGCAGCAACAAGCAAAAGTTCGCCCATCTTCAACGGCAGCAACGGCAAAGATAAACAAAAACAACTTCAGATACTTGTGCACAAATATTCACAACTAAAAAATAACAAGGAAAATAACAACAACAAAAAACATTCGCAAGTAAATGTTTTGTAAAACAATGCAACCGTAATTAATATACCATTACACTCAAGGAAAATTTTAGTACTATGTTGTGCATCATTTGAAGACTATTCTCGAATACTTAGTTGCACATCTTCTAAGATGGAAGCTGCAATATAAGAAGCTACATCTAAGTTATCTATTTAAGATATCGAAGCTGCAGTATGAATCAAGATGAAAGGAATGATGAAATGATTTCTGTCAAGATTTTGAAATCATATTAGCCGTAATTTCCTCTTTTGGAGTTGTAAAAAAACAGCATTAAGTCTGGTTGAAACAAATTGGCATCACTTTTAAAATATGCTTTTTTTAACATATGTTTTTTGTTGTGTTTTGATATATATGATATATATATGTATATGATATATATATCATTTATATTTATATGAAGTTTAAATATTATAAATACTAATAGTTAATTAATTTGAAATAAAAGAAAACAATATGAATAATAGAAATGCACTGGTAAGAGTTTTTTATATTATTGTTTTGATATATTGCAATTTGTTATTAATTAACCTCATATGATTTTAAAGAATGACAATGAATTTTGCAACATATTTTCAGTGAACATTCACAAGACACTAATTTTTAAATTTGGCTGCACTAAAATTTAAAACGTGAAAATTTTTGCGAGTAAAACCTAACTTTGAAGATTTCAAGAGCATTGTTGTTGCTTCACGTGTTTTATTTCGTAAGTTGAGTGTATTTTTTTGCTACTCTGAAAGAAAAAATTACGTCTATTGAAGAATAAATTAAATTTTTATCTTGGCAATATTAAAATCTATTTGATTGAGATAGTAGTAGATATTTCTTAAAGTATTCCATAACATTCTTTATTACAATCTGTATGAAATAAAATGTTTTTTAAAACTATAAATGTTATGTTGATATCTTAAGACCCAATGTTTTTATTTTTTAATCTCTCAATGAATTGATCTCTCTTCATATTAAATTTTAGTGCCATTTATGTTTATATGATAATTTATGAATGTTCAAGTACATCTTATAATAATAAAAATTCGTACGTTGTAATTAGAAATATTCATAATATATAATATAAAGAAAAAATAAGTAAAATGACATGATTTAGGTAAGGTTACATTGGCGATCTATAGAAGATCCACTTAAGCTTATTGGCCCATTAACATGTTTCTTTCTATTCATAATATATAATATAAAGAAAAAATAAGTAAAATGACATGATTTAGGTAAGGTTACATTGGCAATCTATAGAAGATCCACTTAAGCTTATTGGCCCATTATTCTGCCATAGTTTAAAACCAACCAGAATCTTTGACGAAGCTTAAAATGCTGTTTAGTGGAAGGTCTTGTAATTGATCAAGAACCTTAAAGAAAGGGGTTCTTAAAATGTTTAGTCGCCGTCGTACATGAACTAGGCAAAGACAAAGTAGATGAGAGACACTTTCATTGTCTTCTCCACAGCTGCGACAGATATGATTGATTTTTATATATATATATATATATATATATATATATATAAAAAGATCCATATCAAAAATATGTAAACTACTATATATAACTAACCATTTTGTTTGAGTGTTTAAAAATTGCTCATACAAGCCAATGCAAATGCTTACTTTCATTATATGTTGTAATATGAAAAGTACAGTGAGTATTATTGTGCACTTTTTATATCATACAAGTATAAAATTTGAATTAAACATCACAGGGCAACAAAAGTTATGACAAGTGTCGCAATCTACGAGTAATACAGTGAAAACTTTACATAATGCATCTGACAACTTTTATGTAAAATATTCAGTACAAAAAAAAATTTTATGGTCCCTTAAGATAAATTAATGTCCTGAAAGTTATTTGGAGCTAGCAAGGATATATTTACTCTAAAACATTTTATATGTTGAATGTTTTAATATATTAGATATATGTATACCATATATTACACGAAATTAGAGACATATTACACGAAATTTGTAGATGTTCTTTAGAAAAGCTTTTTGGTGTCTCTTGTATAAAATATATTATATATTTATGTATACTGTTCACATGAATAAAAATTATTCATAAAATATGACACTTACTAGCTTGGAAATTATTGTAACAAGAGTCTATCCTGCACAATTAGAGATCCGATGTTAATATCGTAACCTTCTTGTACAACCACCAGGCTCTAATTAAATTTGTGATTAGTACGTCTAAAATAACTCTGTAACAAGAGTCTATTCTGCGCATTTGGAGATTTGATGTTAATATCAAAATCTTCTCCTACAACCAAGCTGCGATTTAATTTGTAATTAGCACTACAACTTACGACTACAACAACTATTAACAGTACGAGAATATCCGGCTTTTTCCAACGTGTTAGCTAGTCTTGTTAGAGTTGGACTTATATGGGTACCTGAGTATAGGGACATCTTGAGTAGTTACATAGCAGACGAGTTGCCCAAAAAACACACGCTGCTCTCTGAAATACAATCATCCCATATTGATGTCCCATTTGTAATGGCTAAGCTGGATATCAAACATAAATACTAACGATAACTAAAAATGTATGAGTGGTTAAATATTGTTGACAGAACACCAAATTTACTTAGTCCGAACTAGAAAAAAGCGAAGCAGTCAACTAATTCAATGCTCTGATACTTGTTCTATCCTATAACGACAGTTATGGTTCTTATAGTTTCACAGAAGAGAGGAAAATTGCGTTTCACATTATGTGTCAGTTCATATCTTTGGGGCATATATTCTTACTCATCTGACAGAGTTGCTTTAGAGTGTGCTGACCACTTTGGTCTTAATATCTTAGACCAAAGATTATATCGTCCAGATCTAGCATATGAATAACTTTATATGCCTATAGAATTTAGATTAAGAGAAATCATTTTGTGCTATAATTTACAGGCTCAAGAAAGTAAGCCATTTGTTTAAAAAATTTTCATACGGTTAAAACATTTAAAATGGGTTTATATAACCCATTTTTATATAGCCAAAAATAAAATATAAGAATAATATTTAAGGAAAATTTTGCAGGTCCTTTAAATACTGTAAATGAAAATATAAATTTTTATTATATTATAAAAAATCATATTTGTTTTTCATATCGCTATATTTGTTTAGATTATTAACTCATGTGAATCAATAAATTATTTAAGTTGTTACATTTAATTATTTCAATAAATTAAATTTTATATAAAACAAGAATTACTAATTTATATTAAAGAGGCTTCACTGTACTTTAAAAAGTCATTTCAGTTGCTAGAGAAGCGCATCTTTTCACAAACACAAAGTGCATAAGTACTGCATTCTTTGAGATTTAATAATACCTTCGGGAGAGAATTAAGTGTGACAGAGTGTGAAAATTGCAACAGTTTGCAAAGGAAAGCAGAAAATACGCAAATTTGTATACTTACTTTTATAAGTAACAAAAAACATATATTTTCCATGAAAAAATATATTATAAATCAAAGTTGCTGTAGAATATAAAAAATGACACCTAACAAAACTTTAATGAGTTACAGTAAGACACTCTTTTAAAACATTTGTACATTCTTATTTTTTTGTCAGATCCAGACATAACCCTGCTTTAAGGATTTAGTCTTAACAGGCTGAAACAGTTAATAATTATTAATTAATGATTTTCAAGTAGTTTTCAAAATTTATTTTTTTTGTATAAATAAACAAACCTTTTCAGAATGCAGTCAAAATTTCACTTGAATGAATATCCAAGGATTACGACCCATAAAATTAATGTTAGTTCTGCCCTTCTTTATTTCGAATAGCAAAATTTCAAAAACAGTATTTTTACATTTGGTATAAGTTTATTTCTTTTATTTATGTTTTGTTTAATTTTTCATTTTATTTAACAATTTTTTTTTATGTTTAATGATAAAACTGTTAACGAGTGAAAGAAAAAAATGAGTATATATTTTATAGTTTAAATATTAAAAATATTTAAACCTAAAAATGACCGTATATAGAAAACTTCAGGTTAACTATGAGATAAAAATTTTATTGACAATGGATAAACTTTTAACTACCCAAATTTATGCTTACAAGTTTAGCAATCTTTTTAAAGGTATTGTTTCTGCAATTAAAATTTAAGACTTATAGATATTAATACTATAAGTTCCCCAAAATTATTTGAGAACTTATACTTTTCTCACTATACTTTTCTTAGTGAGCTGCTTCCTAAAAAATTTTATATACCTAAGCATATAAATATTACGTTATGCTTAAAAATAGAGCAAAATATTGGGTAACTCAACTAACTAAAAAAGACAAACGATTGACATACAAATATAATATATGTTGAAGCTATTTGAGCCAGCGCACTTGAGCAATTTTACTCTTTCATAACTCGAGGTATTTTTAAAATCCCTCTTTACGATTTGACTGTTTTATTGTTTATCACTTGATCAGACTAAGCTATAATTGACCTCAGATCTGCATATCTCCCCCCAGGAGCCTGTAACCATCTGAGATTTGATAACGCGGTATTGGTAAGTCTGTCAGTTTTCGCAAATAATTTCAGGACTCTATCCCTTATGTATTTTTTGATGGATCAATCTTGAGGTCCCTGAGGATGTTATTCGTCCTAATGTACCATAGTACTTTGAAAAGTCTTCTCAGAGCCTGGCTTTGTGCAATTTCTAGCTGACGAATAGTAGTGTTTGAGGCCAACTGTTTTGAATAAGCTTTATACGAAATATTGAAAAATCCAATTAAATAAATTATAGCTATTTATTTAATTTTAGATTTGGTATAAATTTAAGTATCTATTTAAAATTATTTTACACTAAATCATGCAATAATAAATAGGAATGCGAAAGCTGTTCCGAGGGGGTATAAATCTCGCCGGAGCGGGGGTGTTTTAGTCCGTATACTACATATTAATTTTAGGGAGTCGGATACACCATTCCGACGTTTGACGGTGCATTAAAAATTCCATCTCCTCACAATAAAATAATAATTACTAGTCAGTAATTTATTTAGTTTTTGGTATTTTTCTGTAATAACACATAAGTACAACATTAAGTCTTGTGCCTTAATGTATGCAACAAAATTTTTATGTTAGCGCTAATCACTGAAGATGCAAGCATATTTTTTCGCCATTAGATTTTTAGTACATTGCCAGGTTTTAATAAAATTAATTTGTATGAATTTAAAGCTAAGCTTTATATAAAACACAAAAATAAATCAATAAAAAAATAAATTACTTGTGCATAAATAATTTACGAATACTATTAATAAATTAATAATATTATATACAATTTATTAATTATGTATATTTAATATAAAATATATAATATAAAATAATGTTACACATAAATATTTTAATAATTATGAATATTTAATATAAAATTATATGCAGTATTTATAAATATATTTTAATATTATTTATAGTTGTGTGATGTATGATGATATCCATATACACAAAAAACAAAAGATAAATATATAGTGCTAAATATAATAATAAAACAATTAAATACTATAAGAAATAAAATAAATTAAAATGATAAAACTGTAAAACAATATTCTCCTTTTGACGAAATAATAAATTAACTAATATAATAAATTTAAGTAACAACAAAATAATTTAAAAAAGTAATTATTACACAGTCTAACAGTGATAGTATCTGAGAAGTAACATACTTCTTTTATATGTAATAATGAATTAAGCAACAGTGCAACTACTTTCTTAAACCACAGGAAATCAATATTTCAATCAACATTTTTGTTTTTATATCACAATAATACAACATTAATATTTATAAATAATTATTTATAATATATGAGCTTTACGCATTATTCATTTATTTATTTATTTTTTTACCTTATTTTTCAAGTATTAAAATATATATCAAATTCTTTATTTAATTATAAAATCATATAAAAATGCATAATTCTTTATTATTTTTCATATATTCATTATAAATATAAATTCTAATTTATTGTATAATATTTTAAATAATATGTTGTGACATTCTATTTTTTATACTCGAAACTTATTTGCATATATTGACTTAATTTTAATAAAATAAACTTTGAAATACTGCAGTATTTATATAACTTCAGTTGAAAATATTCTTTAACGAAGCCAAATATTAGAGGTATGAAATTGATCTCATTTATGACACAACTTTGATATTTGTTCTTTTTGATAAATATTTTTGAATTAATTAATTAGAAAATATAGGTGTGACTGCATAAATTTAGTTGAAGTGTTTGAATATATGCTTCTTAACTAAAATGCTTAAATAAAATAGAAGTTGCTTAAATGTTTCTTTTTTGTTATCTTTGAATCATTCATTGATAAAAAAAAAGAATTCAAAATTCAACAACAATCATTTGCATTCGACTGAAGACAGCTTTGAAATCCATACAAATATTTCAAAGATTTTAAACTTGAATACGAGACGAAATGACTACAATTAAAAAGTCTTTAAAGATCACAAAACTGATTAAAGTTAAATTATGTACACTTTTAAGACTTTAGTTAAACTCTACGTCTTAAAGTTTATATATATATATATATATATATATATATATTATAATATTAACATAATTAAGGCATTTTTCTTGGTGAATATAATTAAGTCACATTTAATAAATAATTAATTATTATAGAAAGTTATAGTGTACAGATGTCATATAAACTTATTCATTACTCGACTTTGCACGCCTGCATATGTGTTTCAGTGTAGAATTTCATTGAATTAATCTTAAAGTAAGTCTATGTGACCTAGATCTGGATAGAGAGCCTGACAAACAGACACCGATAAGTTGGTTTTTATTTCCATACCGATTAAGAACCTGTTGTCTTAAATTAATTTTTCACTTCACGTTACAAATGTTTTGGCAATTCAGATATACGTATAATCCTTCAGTGACTCTTATGGATTCGTACTTTTATAAGTTCGAAGGTTAATTTTTTGAAAAAAAAAAAAAAATTTAAATTTAGAAAAAAATCAGTTTTCTAGGAAAACACCAGTGATCATATATATAAGAAAAAATATAACTGAACTGAAATTGATGAACAACGTAATGAACATTTAAAAATTGAAGGAATTCAAATAGTAACAAACAGAACAGCGCAATAATTCAAAGAGCAAAATACGGTGAAAATTAATACCCGAAAGTCCTATTAGGGATGTATTGGACAATGCTAGTATTATATTTTTTGACATTTTACAAAAACTTTAACCCTATTCCAAGTATTTTGCGCTTCAAAAAATTAGAATTAAAGATAGTGGATTTTGGGTCAGACAGTATGAGTACTTTAAACTTCACGCACACGGGACGTTGAAAATGGCCATAAAATTTATGTGAAAGTATCGGAATATATAATTGAATATGTTCGAATATTCTATTCATTTAAGTTTAATCATATACATCGGCACGAAAAAGACTTGTAGCCAGTTTATTATTCACTGATGACCGGAATTCGTTATAAATTTAACATTAAAAGGTGGAAACCGGATACGTAAATTATAGTGAAAACTTTAAATACATTATGTCAAATGTTGAGAAAGGACATTTTTTTAATTCGATTTTGAAGCTTAAATTCGATATGCAGACTAGGAGGAATTTGTGAGATTAATTTAGAAAAATAAGTTCCATAGAAGTCAAACGAATATTGCTAGTTTTTGTAATCTCATACATTGTCACACATACAATATTAATTTAATTATGTTATACTACACTGTAATAGTTTTATTGCAATAGTTTATTTGTAATAGTTTGTTTTTTTTGAATCACAATAGAATATGAGAGATATTGATGACTTTGAAATTATTCAAAATTAATTAATGTTATTCTTGTCATGCAAACTATTATATTACAGGGCAAGAAACTCATTTTAAATTAAAAAAATTACAAAATTATAATTTTTGTTTTTTTAATATTATAATACTTGACGCAAAAAGAGGTTTTTGATATCTTAACCCCGAATTTTTCTTAAATTATTATATTTTTTCAAATTTTTTTCTTAAATTATTTTTTTAAATATTTTTTAAAATTTTTTTTAAATTTTTTTTTATGGTGAATTTTTAAATTTAAAATTTTCTATTTGTTGATTTCTTGAATAAATACGAAATAAATTTTAGGTACTTAAAATAGATGATTTTTTAAAAAATCAATAAATAAGTCAATTCAAATCAGTATTAACACTAAATAATTTTGTGTACAATTATTTTTACAGTTTATTATTTAATATTTTATATTGGACAATTTTTTATAATTTTGTTCAATTAAAATATTTTAAAATGTATATAAAAATCCAGAATTAGTAGATAGTTTCAAATAACAATTTAAAAACCTTTTCGACAGATTGTAGCATACATCATATAAGCAAATTTTCAAAAACATTTGTTAATTTTTTTTCTTTCCGTTAGAAAAAGTGGCTAATAAATAATAATTTGTTGCTAAAACGTGGTCAATCTAAGACAATGTATTAATTTTATTAAGTCTTTTATATTTTGATTTTGGATATGTTTCTTATTTAACCTTGGCAAAACCTTTCTTGCATACGGAAACGGAAGTAAGCATGCATATATACAATACCAGATATTAATTAAAAAAAATAAAAAGATATAAATAAAAAAAAACCTAGACCAAATCAAACGTGTTCTTTGATATTTTCAGCTAATACTAGTGATTTCAAGTATTTGAACTTGCAAAATTCTAATTATTATTAATTATATTAAATGATAATGAAATAAATTTCGAATTGAACCAAATCATGTAAGATTGTATATTAATTAACTTAAACTGACTGGTTTATAAAACAAGAATTATTTATTGATGACTTGTTAATTTTTTTGTGTTTTTACGCCGAGAACAAGATTTTTAATTTATTTATATCGAAGTGGTTCTAAATTTGCAGACAAGGTTAAGGTCAAGAATAAAATTATTATTGAAAAAGATTTAAAACAATTTGCACATGATATTTATATGGATAATAAATATATAATAATATTATATATAAGATATATTAATATATGTGTCACATGCAGCGGCCATCATTAAATCCACAAAAAAATCTTGCTCTAATTAATTAATAATTTTAACATTTTTTTAGAATCACAATTTATATTGAAAAATTGATTTTGAATAAAATTAAAGCTTACTTTTCTTCGTTGATAATTTCAATATAATACTGTATACGCTTCATTTAGACTCTAAACTTAATTGAAATATAAATTTCATAACTAAATCATTGAAACTTTCTCAATTTGTCAAATTTAAATAAATTAATCAAATTTTTGTTGTTTCTTCATTACTGTTGGAACCCTTTTAGTGTTCGTTTCGTCCTAAGATGCGAAACGTTCGACAAAAAAATCAACCTTAAAAATACACTTTATATTTAGATTTAAATTTTTATTTATATTATAAGTTTATTTAAGCTTTATATAGTTGATCGATTGTAGTATGTCTTACTTGCAATCGCTGAAAAAACCCCAACTTCTAAAAAAAAAAGTTGTTATCTATGAATTACTTACACTTTTGCCAAAGCGGATCTGCAAAAATTCTAACAAGTTTCAACAGTAAATTTACATAAATTTAATATAAATTCATTGATAATCGTGGACTTAACTATTTATTTTATTTTTAACTTTATAATGGAATTAAATTTGTTATCATCAATAATCTGATTAGCTTGACTACGTGACTAAAATGATGTGGCGAATTTTGAGATGTTGCTAAAGAAATTGTTTCTTCACAAAGTTTAAAGTTTCATTTTGTGACAAATAACAAATTAAATAACAAATTAAATAACAAAGACAACGAAGTATACAAAAAACTAATATTAACAAAAACAAAACAAAAAACAAAATAAATAAATTGCAAAACCATTTTTTTTATTATTAATAGAAAAAAGTGGAATTTATAAATATATGATTTCATTTCGTTTAGGAAATAAAAAATTTTTGCTACATTGAAATTGTTTTTGAATTTATATTCCGTATTTTAACGCGGTTAGCTAGCACTTTTTACCTTTAATGTATTTAAACACTCGTTACCCAAGAGAATTTATTGAAAAATATTACACTATATCTTTTTTTAGTATCCTTTTACTTTTGGTGCCGTTGACTAACACTTTGACTGTTGCGAAAATTCATGTCTATAGTTGAGCACTATAGTTGAGTATTGTGAGTTGAAATCGTTTACTTCGAAATTAATATGAATTCAATTAAGAAACGCAATACGATATTTTCATATATAATAGTAAGAATGTTAAGTATTTCTTGATTTATCGATCAGAATAAAACATTTGAAATACTTAGATTTAATATAGACACTTGTGAAAATGTTATACAAAGTATTTTTATATTTTGAAACAAAATAGTTTTAACATTATTTATAGAAAACAAAACATTTTTTTTTAATACTTTATTTTTAATATTTTTTTTTTGTTGTAATTTTATTAAGTGCAGTGTTTAATGGTACAAAGTCCCCTAAGATTAAGGATACATTACTCAATATCTGTTCAAGTTGAAGCATTTATTATAATAAATGTCATTTATTGTAATAAATACCATTAATTGTGATAAATGGCAAACTTCCTTTATGTCAAATTTAATCGGTTCACGTAAAACATCAAAGTTAAAAGAAAACAAAAAAAATTATACGATGAGTTTATCGTAATAAATCGAAATGTCTATTTTTAATATTAATTCAGAAATATAATGATTTGTCGATTTATGGTGTTAAAATAATGACAGTTTGAATGTACTGTAAGATTGTAAAATTAATGCAAAACATGCCTTTAAAAGTTTTTAGATATTGGCTTTAAATGTTTCTATAATACAAAAGATTCAACAGTACCTCATTTGTTTGTTAATTTCTATGATTTTTCTAAAGAAATATAATTATATTTTTGAACTTGCAAACCATCCATCAAAACTATTCAATTATATCAATAAATATTTTGATATATATATATATTTATTTATTTATTTTTTTTATTTATATAAAACGAAGAGCTGATTACAATATAATTTTGATTAATTTTCCTTAATTTCATTCTAACCTTAAAACTGAATTTTGTTTGGAAAAAAACTTAATTTCGTTGAAACGAAGATGAAATTAAGATTTGTGCGAAATTAACATAGTATTACTATGTTACGTATGTATTACTATGTTAATTTTTAGTATTACTAAAAAATTGCATTCCATGAATAACAAAGTGCTATACACAACGTAAACATAAACAACATCAGATATGGATATAAATTTAACTAACTCTACAAAATAACATAAAGCATTTTTGTAAAATTTTAATAATATAACATTTTTAATATAATTTTTTTTTATTATTTGTTTGGCAATTTGTTCAAAACAATAAATATGTCCAATATAAGTTTGGACAAAGCTTCATATTATCAAAAAGCATAATTCGGATAACATCGACTATTTCAATTCGCGAAATATGTCTTTACTATTTTTCACTTTTATAAACCAACTTTATTTTTCTTGAAACGATGAAACAATATATTAAATGAACTCCATGTCCCCCTTGAAAAACGATATAAAAATATTTTTACAATTTTCTAAAGAAACATATAGGCAAAAACTCAAATTTGTTTAGCTTTTAAATATGATTAACACTTATTGGCTCAACAAAGATATTCCACCCAAATCACTCAATAATTTAATTATGTATAAATGTTTTATGAACTTTTACTAGTTAAACCAATATCAATAGTTTTCTACTCGTAGTGCCACATGTTTAAATAGTGCTGGAAAAAAGCACTCATATATAAGATACGAGTAATATTTTCTAGTGTTGCGGGAATGGACACAAATTAACTTAATCGTCTTTTTGGTTTTTTTTTAAATTTATTTCTCGCGACCTAGTCTACAATAAATTTCGTGCCAAGCACTAAAAATTCTAGAATCACATATTTATTTAATATGTTTATTTTTTATATAGTTAATATAATTATACATAGTTTAGTTAATAGATTTTTTTAAATATTTTAAACTTTGGTTTTTTGTTATAATAAATTATTATTTTATGTAGTTATAAAGTCTCATCTGAACAGTGTTGAGGAGTGTTGTTTTGATAAATAAAGTACTGAGTAGTAGCACTTTTTTATTTATAAAGAATGCGAAAATTCATTAAGGTTCTTGTTCCAAAAATTTCCAAAAATTCATTCACCATAATTTATATGATTTATTCGAGTCATGAAAGTCAAAAGAGCAAAGCACTTTTGAGTATATAAAAATGTGTTGATTCATTGCTAACGTAATAAAATTTGTACTTCATCATTGTTGGGTAAATTATTGGGTAAATATTAAGTTTATTTATAAATAATCAATTATGTATGATATATAGTGTGGTATAAGTATCTATCAACGCGTACGTGATTTTAGCAACGAAATTTGATATCAAAACGAAATATAAATCAAAACATTAAAAGGAATTCACAACATTTCGTACAATGACGAAAATTCCGTTTTTATGCGAAACAACGAATCAACTTCTCGCTATGAGCAATTATATAAATAAATACAATAATTTAATAAACTGGGTCAATGGCTGACGGAAATAATTTTCAAATAATCTAACATATGAACAAAAAGTCACTTTAACACTTCCGACTTACGAGTTACTAGTCGAGTTTAGTTGAATTTGATTTGAGCAGTTTGTAGTTAGGTCTGCGATTTCCATTTCAATAGAAATCAAAAGGTGAATAAACTCAATTTTGTCTTTAATAAAATGCTTGAATCACTTCAAATTTATTTGAATTAATTCAAATTTGCTATCAACGCACAGCTGACGCCTTTTGACATGGTCAGATTCGTTGCCTCTGATTTCAGCTAGTTAATTACTTATTATGTCGGTCTAAGTCTAACTGAAAAATTTTAGCAACAATTCGAATACCAATTAAGAAAATTTACATAAAGTTTATTCTTGAAATTCGCAAAGATTTTTTGCACATTTTATTTATAAAAATAATTCTTTGCATACATAAGTTAGCATTATAATTCACCTGACCCAGACCTAATAAACTTGAATTTCAAATTGAATTCGATGATTTGATTTCAGAATTTTCAATGTTTTGCAATGAGGCTTAAGCAAAACTTCGCATTGAAACGCAAATTTAATTTGCATTATCAAGAATTAAATTCAATCAAAATGTAGCTAAAAGTGAAAGGTGATAATTACTTATAATAACGTTTGTGTTACTTTAGAATTTCGGAGTTCAAAAAGTTTTCTTAATTCCAGTTACTGAATTGTTAAATCGTGCCACGGGGCGTATGATTATTTTAATTGCACTCTGTGTGGTGTACTGCTGAGTATACATTTTAAATATTTCTAATAATTTCAAAAAACTCATTATAATGAAATCAAGTGCAGTAATTTAAAAGCAATTTAAACGAGTTTTAAATAAAAATAATAATTAAAAAAATATTGTGTTTAATTGCTATAAGTACTGTAAGTATATCATTTGAGAAACAAATAATTTGCTTAACGATATTATGTCAAACATGTCACTTTACATTTAAAACACAATCTAGTGTGAATACATATTATGACAATTAATTTTAAAACATGTGAAATTAAAATAAAAAACTTGCTATATTATAAGCTCAGACAATTTATGTTTAGTTGCCTAACGCCAGTGGCGTATTTAGGAGGAGAGAACAAGTCGATAAATTCACTCTTGAGAATATAGTCTGGAAAAAAAAACTATACAACTCCGATATATATTCGTGTTTATAGTTTAGTACTAATATTAACTAGAAATTCTAGAAATAACTAGAAATTAAAATGTTAGAAACATTCAAAAACTTTTCGACTTAGAAAAAAACTACGAAAAATAATAATGATAGAAAGTAATAATAATAGATAATAATAATGAAAAAAAAAATTAATTATAAAAAATAATAAGAGTAAGAATGATAAAAATTATAAGAATATTATTTTTCACATATACCTGTACACATATACAAGGTGCTGGGTTTAAGGAATATAGTGCTGAAAAAATTTCTTCAACTCTTGCGAATAATAATTGAAGTTCTTCGTTTCTTTAACAGTGTTAGGTGCATTATAGTGATATAAAAATAATCAATGCAGTTTTCTTCCTGATTTCTTACTAATTTTTAAACTTATTTAAGTATAAAAATATATTAGTTGTCAAATGTAAGAGTATTTAACGAACTAAAAACTGATCTATAATAGCCGTGATTTTTCCTTTCAGAGTAGCAAAAAAATACTCGCAACTTACGAAAGAAAACATATTAAGCAACAACAATGATCTTAAAATCTTCAGAGTTAGGTTTTACTCGCAAAAATTTTCACGTTTTAAATTTTAGTGCAGCCAAATTCAAAACTTATTCTATTGTGAATGTTCACTGGAAATACGTTGCAAAATTCCAGTCACCCTTTAAAATCATATGAGTAACTTACTAATAAATTCAAATATATAAATTAATTGAAATATATAAAATTTAAATAAATATTCTAAATAAATATTCATTTTGTTTTTTTATTTAAATTAATTCATTTTTAGTGTTTACACTTCTTATATTTCATATAAATATACACAACAAAAAACATATGTCAAAAATAAGCATTTAATATATTTTAAAAATGTTGTCACTTTGTTTCAAACAGAGTTAATGCTATTTTTTTACAACTCTAAAAGAAAAAATTACAGCTAATATAAACTAATTCAAGAAGTACTTTTTAGATATAGAGTGTTTTACTACAGATAATTTTGGGTTTGATATTTTTATGAAACCCTCCTTTCACGTTAATATTTAAAATAAAATCCCACAAATATGTCCTTCTTTCTCTAAGGACATATTTTTTTATTTACATTATATTATTAGGAAGCAATATATATATATGGAAATTAAAATAATAAAGGTATACAATAAAATAATAAAGTATATAAAGAAACAAAAACAAACTAAACAATATATGTATATAATGCATTAATTACCAGAAAAAGATTGATAGAATTACCTCATTACTCTGATTGTAATTCAGAAGTCAAAGTTCACAGTTCTTACCTGAAAAAGTACAAAAATATTAATTAATATTTAATATTACAGCATATAAATATATTATTTAAAAAATAATTAATTAAATTTAATAAAAAATATGTTCCACATTTATATATATTATATTAATCCCGTCAAAGTAAATATAAATAATATTATTAATATATAATATTTATTCTAATATATATGCTAGAATTCTAATATTAAATTTTATTTAATTTCAGTATCGACTGCTGTAACTGGTAGAAGCATACAATGAGTAAACGAAAAAAATTTCTATAGACCATAGAGAAACCGAAGTACTAAGGAACCAACAAATCTAAATCATTTCACGAAAATCAATTTCATAAAAGCAACCAAAGAACATGGTACTTAATCTTCTTTTCATAACTACTGTGATAAAATCCACATTTGGTGTGGTAACAACAGGACTTTGGCTTATACCATTAATGTTAGCAGCAATTACATATTATAAATATGATGCCGTAGATCCCGAATCTAGGCCCATCGATCAACAACAATTTTATCCTGAATATGATTTTATAATAATAGGTGGTGGGTCAGCCGGTGCAGTAGTGGCAAATCGCTTAACCGAAATTAGAAAATGGAAAGTGTTATTAATTGAAGCAGGACCTGATGAGAATGAAATTTCTGATGTGCCATCATTAGCAGCTTACTTGCAATTAAGTAAACTGGATTGGCAATATAAAACTGAACCATCAAATAAAGCATGTTTGGGTATGGTAAATAATCGTTGCAATTGGCCACGTGGTAAAGTGCTAGGCGGATCAAGTGTACTAAACTATATGTTGTATGTACGTGGCAATAGATATGATTATGATCATTGGGAGTCTTTAGGTAATCCAGGTTGGGGTTATGATAATGTTTTGCATTACTTCAAAAAGTCTGAAGACAATCGTAATCCTTATTTAGCAAAAAATCAATATCATGGACGTGGCGGTTTACTCACAGTACAAGAATCACCATGGCACTCACCATTAGTAGCCGCTTTTGTAGAAGCAGGTACTGAAATTGGTTATGAGAATCGTGATATTAATGGAGAAAAACAGGCTGGTTTTATGATAGCGCAAGGTACCATTAGACGTGGTTCTAGATGTAGCACAGCTAAGGCTTTTTTACGTCCAATTAGATTGCGTAAAAATTTTCATTTATCAATGAATTCTCATGTTACTAAAATTCATATAGAACCAGATACAATGCGCGCCAAATCGGTGGAGTTTGTTAAAAATGGCAAAGTAATACGCATAAAAGCACGCCGAGAGATAATACTATCAGCTGGTGCTATTAACACGCCACAAATTATGATGCTTTCCGGTATTGGACCGAAACAACACTTAGAAAAACATGGCATACGAGTTATGCAAGACTTGCCAGTTGGCGAAAATATGCAAGATCATGTTGGCATGGGTGGCATGTCTTTTCTAGTCGATAAACCTGTGGCTATAGTACAAGATCGTTTCAATCCTACTGCAATCACATTTCAATATGTCCTACGCGAACGTGGGCCTATGACGACTTTAGGTGGTGTTGAAGGCTTAGCATTTGTGCACACACCATATTCAAATAGTAGTATAGATTGGCCTGATATACAATTCCATATGGCACCAGCGTCGATAAATTCCGATAACGGTGCACGTGTGAAGAAGGTACTCGGCTTAAAAGAATCGGTATTTCAAGAAGTATATAAACCTATTGCAAATAAAGATACTTGGACTATTATGCCTTTACTTCTAAGACCACGTTCACGTGGCTGGGTGCGTTTACGCTCCGCAAACCCATTTCATTATCCAATAATTAATGCAAATTATTTTGATGATCCAATCGATGCAAAAGTACTTGTTGAAGGTGCAAAAATTGCGCTAAGAGTTGCAGCTGCAAAAGTTTTTAAACAATTTGGATCACGTGTTCATCGTAAACCGCTACCAAATTGTAAAAAGCACAAATTCTTATCGGATGCTTATTTAGAATGTCAGGTACGCACGATATCAATGACAATATATCATCCTTGCGGTACAACAAAAATGGGACCTGCTTGGGATCCTGAAGCCGTTGTCGATCCAAGATTACGCGTGTATGGCATACGTGGTTTGCGTGTAATTGATGCTAGTATAATGCCAACTATTAGTAGTGGTAATACGAATGCGCCTGTTATTATGATAGCTGAAAAGGGAGCCGATTTAATTAAAGAAGATTGGCTTAAAAATCCAGAATATCAAGTTAAAAATACAAGTTAGCAGTATATAATAGAAAATCGAATATATCATAAATCATATAATAAAATAAATAATTTATAAATCATATAGTATAACATATAATTTATAAATCATATATTGAAATATGTAAATCATAAATCATATGTATATATAAAAAGTCAGGACTGTAAGCTTTATTAGTGAGAAAATAAAAATAAAATTGGTGCCATCATTCTAAGCCTTATAAAAAATTCCCTAAATTACGAAAGCGTATGAAATATATTAATTTTGTTGAAAATAAATATATATTAGAATTTATTTATCTAACAATGGGATTTACACAAATATAAATGAGGCATCAACAAATTCGCTACGTTAGTTTTAAATAAAAAAAAATATTTTGTATTCAGCAAAATGTTACAAATTCGAGTCATTATTAATTGTATTAAGTTTTCGTTATTTTATTTTTAAGTGCTTTAGAATATAAAATTTCCACATTTTTATTTATTGTGCATATATATTATATATACATATATAGTTAAGTCATTTAAACATTAAAAATGTATTTAAAATGCTATGCGTGATTGGATGATTTCATGCAATCAAAGCAAATATTGTAAATATTATTTTAAATTTATTTAAAATTCTGATTATACTTTTATTTAGAACTAATAAATATCTTGATTTATGCTGTTTCAAAATAAATTGTTTATAAAACTATTAGTTATGCAGAATTTATATATTTTACTTTAAAACTGCGGTAAGTATTTGCATACATATATATGATAATGAGAATGAGTTCATAAAAATATATAACATGCGACAATTTCCGAAAAAGTTAAATGTATTTAATAAGCATGAAATTATCGCATGCTAGAATGTGATATATTCTTTCATTATAGACAACTTAAAAGGGGAATTTTAATAAAAATTAAATCAAAAATATATAATATAAAAATGCTGATTTGAATATAACGGATTCATTTAACTAAAATAAATTAAAAACAATGATATTAGAAATAAAGTTATTAACTATTAGTAAACGCAGTTTAACTATATATATATACTTTATAAATATACATATTATTGATGTTATATATAAATTATATATTATTGATATTATGGTATATATATTATACATTATTGATATTATGTATTATGGATATTATATATATTACTGTTTTAAAATATGTACTTGGTATATAGTACATATTCACAATGATGTACAGCGATGATTTCTAGTAGATCTACGGTGGATGTATAGTAACATAGATGTATACAGATGTATAGTAGATATATAGTAGATGTACTGGAAATGTATAGTAGACGAAAATCGAATTTCCAGTGGAGGATGTACATTAGATTTACAGCGGATAAATATTGATTCCATATTGAATGTACATTGAATGCACACTAGATTTACATGAGATGTACAGTGGACATATTTGAGATGTAGAGTGGTAGTAGATATAGAGATAGTCGTATAGTGGATATACTGTGCAAGTACTGTATGTTCTGTAGAAGCACATTTAATGTATATTAGATAAAAATTTATAAATAAATATATATAAATGTATTTTGATCAATTTACTTTGACAGTCTCAATACCGTCTTTGATGTCGAGTTGATATAATTTTAAATACCATAGCCAAATACATATACGCTCCCAGCTAGAAAAATATTTCGCAAATAAATTTTATTATAAAATTCTTAAAAATATTTAGATATTCAAAATAATAATTTCTATTCTTCTATTCTTAAAAAAATTATTAATTAATTCACAAACTGTGAAGTATATTTTAGCTTAAAAAAAATTAAACAACAACAATTTGACACAATTAAGTTCTAAATAACTTGAATGGATTTGCATAATGACTAAGAAAATTTAAGGTCGTATTAGAATAATAAAAAAAATCCATTATGCAGAGTGACTTGGAGACAAATCTTGTCTTGTAGTGCTGACTTGTAACTTTTTCTTTGATTAATGCAAAATGCTTAATTCCAGTAATAATGGGTGTTAGGTTAAAAAACCACTATGCCTATTTTATAGAGTTTGCTTCCGTCTAAAGTCTGTCTAATTTAAATTTCATAATGAAAATAAGTTAAAAAATAAGTTAAGTGGAAATTTTAAAATTTTACTAAAAGTGAATCACATGCTATTCTATTTTATAAGCGGGATTAAAAATCTTATTTTTTGCTTTAAACAAGTTTCAGTTATATATATTATATATAAATAATATTGAAATATACATATATCTACTCTTATAATTGTATGCGTAAATAATGTGTATTATTGACAATATCAGAACTAGAACCGCACTATAGTGAAGTAGGTGGTGTTAAATTAGCAATTTTTGTTATGAAAGATAGGACGAAGTTTATTATTAGCAATGTCTGGAACCTTTTTCAGAAATTAAATGTTCAGCGTAAATTCTGTTAAATAATTATTAATATTTTTAATCCAATTATTAGCGCAAATGGATAGTTATATTGCATTGAATTTATTTATTTATTTAACTAAGTAATTTTATGCTTATACATCAGATTGTACTTGATCATAACTATAAAGTATTTTATATTAGGTATAGTTTTATAGGTTTGTAGTTATATTATAGGTTTATATGTATTAAGATCAGCATCAAGATTTACTTTAATTTTTTAAAACATCTATCTGCATATTTAAACAATTACCTTACTCTCTGTATTGCTAGCTAAATTAGAATCATATGTAAGTTTATAATTTTTTTTATATATAATTTTTTTGCATATCTTAAATTGCGTGAATAAAGTTTTTACATAACATTCTGAAAAGAACATTTGACATTTTTCCATTTAAAAGCTAAGAATTTGGCAAAGCCTTTTAATCTTACATACTACACTCGTCCAAATATTACTATTATTGTTAAGGCACTGCAACCGTCGGGTCTATTGTTTAGAGTAGGTTTATAAGCCCTGTTGCGCCAATAAAAAGTAGTATAGAACGTAATTTACGGAGTTTTATTGCCTCTTCCGTAAGAATATACATTTTGAGGAGCCTATTCCTGCATTAGCGCAGGGCATTCTAACAGCACATGTGTGGTGACTCCTCATTATCTTCACAGAATCTACAGTTTGCATCCTTAAGTATACGCAATCCTGTAAGATGGTATTTTAGTTTACAGTGCCTTGTTAGGATTCCTGTGATGATTCTAAGTTTTTCTTTTGATAAGTTCATACAATCCTGGTATCTGTTATAGTTATAGGTACTAAGAAGTGATTTGAATTGTGTTAATCCTGGGATATTATGCCAGTATTTCTTTTTATTCTGGTTCTCTTTTTTTCTCGTCTATATATGACCTGTCGATTTTACATGCAGCGGGAAGATTTTAGATACTCCATTTCGATAGTAAGGTAAAAATATTGTACTTATATTTTAAAACTAAATTTATTAACTAATAGCTGTTATTTTTACTAAGAAAATTCTGTTAAATAGATATTACCGTTTCTTTTATCAAATATAATATATTAATATATATAATATATTAAAGTAGAACTACTGACTAAAATCACTACTACTTTTTTGTAGAGAATTTAGAACTTTCATGGTTCTATTATAATACAGATATAGTGTTTAAATAACAAATAGTTAAAATAAATATTAATTTATGTGGGAGATAAAAATTAATTAATAAAAATTAAATAATCTTAATAATATATGACATTTTTTTATTTTTCTTAATATTTACTTAATAATACAAACGTAATTAAGTTATTCGTAATGCATGTAAAAATGATTGTTTTGTTAAAGGTTATAGGTAAATTAATTTATTTTAATAATAAAAATACTTTAAAAATTGCTTGTAAAAAATTCAGTACACATGAGTATTGACAAGGTTAACGCATATATAATGAATTCTAAGCATTAAAATGAAAATCATATAGTTTAGTAGTATATAATTAAATAAGTTTAAAATTAAAGTATAGCTTTTGAAAAACATATTTTAAACATATAACTGACAAAATAATTATATTTTAATTAATAATTTTCTTTTCCAATACTTGTAAAGCTATTGGGGCCAATTTCGAAGTCATGGATAATTCATCAACTTCTCTGATTTTATGTTAGAATACTTACTGCTCTAAAAATCGATTAAATTATTTATAAAATTGCATTCACATAATAATTAGGTAAATGTGTTGAAGTTATAAAATAAAATATTTATCAAATAAATACACAATGCTCTTAAGTAATTATATATGCAGTGCCATTACTATAATGAATATTAAACTATAGTGCACTTAATGTCATACAATAAGCTATTAAGTTATATTTTAATATTTCAAATTTTTTAATTAATTAAATTTTATAATTTTAAATTTATTTTATAAAATGTTAAATTTTCTTATAGGTTAATTACTGCTAACGTTAAAGGTCTTTATTAATTGTTTTGTGTAAGCAATTATTTAATGTTTTTATTCTTGATACGTTCTTTGTAGACATGAATTATTAAGCTAATTACATTCATTGTAGTTGACGTAATATATTGCATGTATATATATATATATATATTGAATGAATTAAAAATTTTTTATATGGATTATTTTTTTAATAATAAAATTACTATAATATAATTTTACTAACAAAATACAGAATGCATGAGAACATACTTAAGAGAAATTATTTAGTTAAATTTTGAAAATGATTAGATACGAGTACGTTTATCAACCGAAGTGTCTAATTTCACTAACGCTGAACAAATTTTGGCATGTCATATCTTTTATCTATCTTCGGATTCCAATCCAGTGCTTGACGACATATTTCGATTGAATCCTTACGAAACGTATAGCCAATCTAGCGTAATTTACGTCTTTTTATAAAGTTTGCGATTGGTTCGATGTTGCATTATCAGTTGGGTTCTTCATTGGTTATAACATTTGACCACCAAACTGTTATAATTCTAATAATTTGTATTTTTTGTATTATTGTTTCTGTTGTGAAACATGTTTCACAACTATATACTAGCACTGAGATGACGTTTGCTTTGAAAATTCTGTGTTTCGGGTGTGTCTATGCGCCCTGCTCTTCGCTTTGTTTATGCGACCAAGTATATTCTTTTTGGTGCTATCCTCTCCGAATATAATATTACCCAGATAGGAAAAAGAATCCATTGTTTCAACCATGTTGTTTCCTATTGCACAGTCTGTGTTACTTGTGGAGTTTATTTTAATCGCTTTGGTTTTAACTTTAATTCAGTATATGCCACATATCTATGGTACATATTCTATAACACACTAAGATTTAGCACACTAATATAAAGTAATTTAAATAAAATAATTTTAATGTTAATTTTCTTGTCGGGAATGATGTTTTTTTGACGAAAAGAAACTATTTAAAAGTTAGACGGATTTAAATAGTAAAGAAAAACTAAGAACGAAAATTTCAATACATTAACTAAATTTTTGTTCTTGTCTTTTCTTTGCTAGCTGAATATGTCTAAAATAATTTTTTTACTTCTTAATTCATTTTTCTTATCCAGTTTTTATATATTTTTTATAGATAAGATAAACATTATAAGTAGTATCATTGGGGTATCATATTACATAGCTAATCATACATACATGACTGGTTTTGTAAAATGATAACTGAGTCGATTTATTAAATATCTAGCGCTAATAGATTGTAAACTTAGTTATATGATAATAAAAAATATTGTATATTTTTAAATTTAAAATTTCTTAACTTAAAGAATTTTTGGGTTGAGCATACAACTGTTTCGGGAACTGTATGTTCACTATCAGTGGCCTTAGGTTTAATTGCCTGTTCATAATTGAGGTAAAACCAGTGTCCGAAAATACCAAATTAAATTTTATGTTAGGAACAAAAGCAAAAACTGGTTAAATGTGGTAAAAATATTAGTTTTTCCATAGTTGTGTAGTGATATCACATAGAACTGATAAAACAAATCTATGAAAAGTCGGAATAAAATCAATAAAATAGTTTTGTTGACTAGGAAATATATCGACACATGTAAGTTTCATTAGATGGGGCTTCAAGTAAATATTGATGATTCACTTAAAATGGTTCGTGTTATTCTATTTAATAACTCCTACTCCTTTTTAAATATAATGTATAATATAGGTAATATTTACCATGACATGACAGTACACTGTTGACATTTTAAAAAGGAAAAACATTATATTTGCGTGTGCAAATAGGATATAAAGTTCATTTTAATCGATTTTAACTTTATTTGCTAAGTGCATTTATAAAAAGTACACTTATTTTATGGCAGAACTACACGTAAATACATGCATTCTAATTATTTCACAAATTTTTCACATATATTCCAATGCACAAATGTTTCCTTTATAATGTATAGTGTATAGTCAACAAATCAAAATATGCTATCAAAAAATAAAACAATTAACTGCAGTTAGTAATTAAATAAATTTCCATTGGATTTATTTGAAAATAAAAGTAATTACCTGGTTTCATATAATTAATAGTGTATCATGCACTTGATACAAATTGCAGTATTGACGAAAAAATATTCTTTCTCCATAATTTAAATAATTTTTATTATGGAAAAGTTTGAAATAATAAATAAATTTGTACCTATGTTTGTGTCACGAAAAAAATTGAATATCCAATTTTAAATTTTATTATAGACATTGCTTTATATAATATATATAAGCAATAGAAACAATATTTTACTATTCCATTTATTAAAGATGTTGACAAGAAACTTATTATTTAAAATAAAATGAAAGAGATTCACTATTCACTATCAATTACTTATATGTACCTAATAAATATACTCATTATTATTATTATGACATGCTCAAAAAGTACATACAATTAGAAATTGTCTTTCTACAAAAAGTTTCCAGTTTTCTCTATTCCGTGTCATATATCTGAGCTTGTTAAACAATTCGAATGTTTCGGTGAATAATGTTCGTCGCCATGTTGTCTTTGGACGTCCTCTTCTTTTTGATCCAACCGGGCTGCATTCTTAGGCTGAAAGAGGTATGCTGCGTTTATCTTGCCTTAGGATGTGCCCGAGCCATACATTTTTTCTCCCCTTGACATCAAGAGGAAGAAGAAAAGATCAGGAAGAACAGGAAGAAGAGACATCGTTCTCTTCTTCCTCATCCAACCGGGTTCCATTCTAAGGCTGAAAGAGATATGCTGCGTTTATCTTTTCTTAGATTCGGGTACTCCTATTATCAGTGATAGTACGGGCCAGAATATATTAAAAGTGATGTTAACATCGTTTAAATAATTGCATTTAGTTATGGCATTTTTTTTATATGCCATGTTTCACAGCCCTACAATAAGAAAACCTTTATAAACAGGCGTTGAAAAATTTTACTTAGTTGCTTGGACGATATTGGCGGCTCTCCAAAATAAAATATAAAAATATTCAATAAATATTGCAATATAAGTACAACTATTACCTTAATATTTCTTACTTCTTACGCTTTAAAATTTATTTAATTATATTTCTAAGAATATATTCTCTTAGTTATATGTATAGCAAAGTTAATGAAAGAAATGTAGTTAAATCTAGGCCGTTCTAAAGGCTATTGTAATGGCAATACAGAGTACAGAATTCTGCTAAATTTTTAAATGCTATTGTTTTTTTCCAAAGGCCTTTGAATTCTCTAAATTTGTGTCATTGCGGTTATTTATTAAGTAATCACTTACGGATAGTATTAGTAATTATTCTATAATATAAGAACAACTCAAATAAGTAACAGAAAGAGCAAAACTACAGGTTTTTTTAATTTATTGTCTAAAGCTATGAAAAGTCCCCTTATATATATAGTATATTTTAAATGTTTGTCGCAATTTGTTTATAGCACTTTCTGCCTTCTGTTGATATTACTTTGAAAAAAAAATATTTTTAACAAAATCAATGAACCGAAACGTAATTGTAATATAAAAACATGAACAACTAATGCAACTGTCGAGAAGCACGTATTTTCATTAGGTGACGTCAACAGTTTGTGGAATATATAGTATATACTGCTGTATATACAGCAGTAATCTGCTGAAATATTTTAGTTAAAATACTTATATTATTTAATCGCATATTCAGTAGTCAAAGAGCATCGGTTAATGTCAATATCATTGGCTTGAGGCCATTAAAGCCAAACTACTATTGAAGTAAAAATATTTTTGTCTATAATGTATGTGTATATAATTAAATAATTGCATATATTAAAAAAATAATTCTGCATCTTCTTTATACACAACACAATCTCTAATTAAATTATTGCTTAGAACATTTTACTTCCTTGTGCAATTATTTATTATAATAACAATTACGATTTAAGTATTTATCTTAAAAGATAAAATACAATTTTTTCTTTATATTAAGTTGTATGTTAAAAAATTATAATTTATTTTCATAAATTTTTAATAAAATTTATTAAATATTTAATAGTGAAAAGACAATATTTACCTAATTAAGCATAAACGTGTTACTTAAAAAGTTAATGAACTTTCGTACATAGTAAAATCTAAATAATACAATTTAAAATTAAATAAAAAAAACTTTTGTTTATTATTTTAAACAATTTTTTATAAAAAATGCAATATTGTATAATTACAATATATTATTATCACTTTTCAGTGCTTTTTCAATAAATTAAATTTGTAGTGGGTGCTTTTTTATGGTCGTTAAATGTTTATGATTTTTTAACCAATTTCATAGTATTTTTTATGTATATTAAAATATTTTATTCAGTAATTTACTTGGTTGAAAACTATTTAAAATATTAAATAAATTATTTAATTAACACTTGTCGTTTTAAAGTAATGCTTCACATTGAAAGTAATTATTTTAAAATTGATTTTAGCGCTAACAGAAATTCAATATTAAGTGTGAGGCAAATATTAGTAAGAAAATATAATAATAATAAAAATTAATTTTTTATAAGCTTTAAACTTTATATTGTACTAAAAATAAACTTTAGTTTCAATAAAATGTGTAACTAGTCATTATGAGACGAGTTATTTGCCATCAAATAAAAAATATCAAAAACCGGCTTTAAACCTTATTGTTAATGAAATAAATGTAAGTTTTTTTTTATCAGATAAATGATATTGTAAAACTTAGAGGCAGTTTGGTTATTATTATAACATAAAATCATTAAAATTTCACATTGCAATCTATTCAATGCTATAATACACTAGAATAATTTCAGAGAATTTCTGTACTTCATCTATAGAAATTTTAGTTGGATAACAATAAGTTTAAAATAGTATAAAAAAGGAGAAAACTATTTCAGCAGCTGTAAATGTTTTTTCATAATATAATCTGACTTGCCGGAATATAATCTGACATCACAAACTTCATTACCAACTTATAAAGACAGGTATGGTGTAATGCTGTCTCTGATATATTGAAGATATTTCAGGTTTTACTCATTACTGGACTTTTGTTAGACCAATAAAATCAAAAAATTCTATTGAATTGTCACAATTATTTAAATTCCATATAAATCCGAATAATTATAAAACTATAGAGGGATATCCACTTGGTAATTCGGAAAGCGAAAGTAAATAAAAATACACTTATAATTTAGTTAACCATGCAATTTTTATATTTATAAATCGGTTGGATCTTGAAATTAGATTTGAAATATAACATATTCTAAGTGTCCTTCACGAAACATCTTACAGTACTGAGTCCTTATGATGTCATTCTCGATGACTTGACTTTTTGATGACTTGGAATCCGGTATCCCTCTTGTTTTTTTTTCCCTCTGTTATTATTATGTTGAGCCTTTTCCGAGTTAGTGTATCTGGGCACTTTTCGTCTCTGATAGCTGGGGGGTTTTCGCAGAGTTCCACCCATCTCACTGACTAATTTATGTATTCCTCATAAGTTTCATGATTATTCAATAACTCATACTATAGTAGAATTTTTACAAAAATTCGCGTGTTCTCATACGTTTTTTTTTATTATCTTACTAATTTACTTACTGCAGTCCTTCTCTCCTAGTGGAGCATAAGGCTTCAACAATTCCTCCAAATCTTACTCTTGTTTACGCTTGTTTCTTTCGTAATTTGATTTCAGGAGTACCGGGCGTCTTTAAGCTCTTGGTCCACGATTTTTCGCTATGTCTTAATTTACGCTGCAAGCCGGCGGTGTTCTTGTGATTCCAGTATAGGACTTATTGTACAGGATGCTGATTTTCTAAGCGTGTAGGTAATCCACTTCTATTTTCTTCCTTTGATCTTAGTAGCATCTTGTATTTGTTGCGTACTTTTCTTTCGATCGCCATTGGATATGCGCTCCGGTCACCATATTTTTAGTATTCTTCTTAAGCATTTGTTTATAAATACTTGGATGCGAGATTGTATAGAATCCATGTTTTGTCGACGTTTGGCACCCGAAAACAACGTTAAATTGACGTTTGAGTTAAATATTCAATGCTTATTACCGGTACTTACTAGGTTTGATTTCCACACATTGTTTACCTGTCCGAATGCTGACTTTGCTTTACCAAGTCGAGCCAAAGATCTTATCTACATCTTATCTATAACAGATATAATTTTTAATTTGTCATTGAATGTAATGTGAATGCATAATTTAAGATTCTTTCCATAAGAAACCTTAAGTAGATAGTATGGATTGGGCATTAATTAACTTTTTCTCTGTCATCCCCATCTCCCAGTAGAGCTACTATTCAAAATTCATTGCTTTTATATTAATCTCCCTATTATTATATTAGTATATATATATAGATATATTATTTAATATAATTTTACTTATGATTTTTATAAGCTTTTTATTTTAATATTTTTTAAGTTAAGTAAAAGAATTAAATAATTAAAAAATAAATTAATAAAGTTTCTATTATATTAAATAGAAACTTAGTATATTTCATAAAGTCATTTTTCAAACAATAGTGAACTGCAACAATAAAAATTTATTTTATATTAATTGAATTAACTGAATTTTTGGCTTACCCCATACAGCTGTATATAGCTGTAGCTACTGTTCGAGAAACCTCTTTATGAAATATACTAAATTTCTATTAAATATAATAGTCACTTCTTTCTGAAAAATTTGACATTTAATTACAACTTATATTCACAAAATATTGATCTCGTCCGTGCGACGGTTTGAGTAACATTAGCATGGACTTCTCAGTATTACGTTCCTAGATTAGTTTCTATACATAAGAAAGAATATATAAATCATGCAACAAATACAGAATAATATTGAAATTTAACAATTAAAACTAAAAATATAATTAATTAATTCAATTATGTAGAATAATGCTGGTTTATGATTTTTTGGGTCAGTTGGGTCAGATGCGCTGACTCTGAGCTACAAATTTGGCAGAACCCGACTTTCATTCCTGGTACTTGCAGTCTTAAAAAATTATTTACGAATAATTAAATACAACAATTTTTTCCAAGACCACTGATGATGGGTAATACTCGAAACAGCGGTATGGTCAGTCAAAATTTCAATTAATTAAAATAATATAAAATTAATTTTTGTTGTTATAGTTCACTACGCTTCGAAAAACCTCTTTATAAAATAAAAAAATTAATAAAAAAATAAATAAAAAATAAATAAAAAATACATAAAAAATAATTACTAAATAAATAAATCAAAAATAAATAAATAAAAAAACAAATAAATAAAAAAAAAAGCAAATAAATAAAAAAATAAATAAAAAATAAATAAAAAATTAATTTAAAAAATAATTACAAAATAAAACTAAAAATAAAGTATTTACTATAAAGTTTTAGATGGCATTCTTATCTGAGACCACTTTTAATGCTTTGTCGAATTTTTATCCAATTTCGATATCCTATTACGAGTAATTAAATTTTATTATTTAATTTTTTTTTATTTTATTCTATCTTTCTTTTTTAAGATTATTTTTTCTTACGTTACATATCATAAGTTACATATATAAGAATAAATATATTTACATGGTAGTAAGTTTATTTCATTATAGGAACGTTTAATTACTTTAATACTTAAATCAAGTATTTAAATACCAACTTAATTACTTCAGTAAATCAATAAAGAATTTTCATTAACATTCATTTATTCATTTTTACTAAAAAAAATATTGTTTTTGCAATTTTTAAAATTCTCAATAATTAAATTTTTAAAATAATGAAATAATTTAAGCATTATTTTTCTCAGTGTAAATTCAATTATGCCAATAAGTTATTGCGTGTTTACATTTTAATAACTTCGTAAAAATAATTCTTAAATAAGAAAAAAAGAAGAACCTTCTTTGCGCCACAAATTAACAATGACTTGATTCATTAAAATTCCTTGATTACAAATTTTTATTATGCTTTTTAATCCGAATTCTGAGCAAAATGTGTGAAAGGTACATACTAACGAACTAAATAAAACCAACATATGTGTAACTGAATTCCAAGGACGGATAGAATCGGAAAAGTGTAGACAAGATTTCTGATATTCAAAGCTATTTAATAAAAAAAAAATATAAACATATAAATATAAAAAATTAAAAGTTGTATAGGAAAGGCAAAACTAGAACATTTACAAATAAAATAAACAACTTTGGCATCAGTTCAGTGAACGGCTTCCGAACGAAATCGGGGAAGTATTTAATATGTTTAGATATTTTTTTGTTTTTGTTTTTGTGTAACTTGAGAACATTAACTTCAGATAAATCTACAATTTGAATGACATAATTGTAATCTTTTCATTCTCGTAGTGTTTTTTTCAAATGGCAATTTAACCATGACTATTTGGCGTTCACTGACTCAGAGCCGTATCTTAAGCTTAAGCTACAAAAGAAACTTCCATATAGTTAATTACAACAGTTGCCAAGGCTTCGGCTTCACAGCTACTTGAATAAATTGCAAAATTTTGTAGGTTTCTACTTTTTGGTTAGTAAGTGATTTTTAGAACATTATTCATATGATTTTGACTGCATTTTATAATGTTGTCTGAGCGCTGTTGAGCCAGTCGTTCGCTGTAACTAACTAAATTTATTAACGGCATTTTGCTGAATTAAAATAGTAATTAGTTTTTCATACTACTTTTGTAGCTTGTGGGTTTATTGGCTTCTAGTGTATGGGATATAAAATTCTAATAGAAGTTTATTTGAAAATTATTTAAATGCAAAGCTGTTGTCTTTGACCGAGTTTCAGAGAAGTTCGTTTACAAAAATTTTGACTTTTTGTGGTGTGTTGTAATTGCTAATTTTTTACTTGAGATTTTATTTCATGCCTATTAAAAAATTTGGTAATTGATTATAAATAAAATTCCATGTATTATAAGATTTATTGTATATTATGCAAATGTGCACTTTATATATATTTTTTTTATAGTTAAATTAGAAATAATGTCGTAAGCACATACGAATTGGTATATAAATAATACCAGTTTTAGTAATTTGTAGAAATATTGCAAAATGCGACTTAAGATAGATATCGTAAATTTAAAATATTAATAACAGTTAATTTAAATTTTCTTATCCCTGCCCACACTAAACTTTAACTATACTAGAATCATTATCATTTTTTTTATCTCTTTACTGACGAAGGACCGTAGATCAGCATATCTTCCTGTGCGTCCTGAGATGGACTTTAGGTTTGTTAGGGCGGGGTTGAGCAACGTATCAACTTTTGTGAATAATTTATTATTATTATTTATGATAAATAAAATTTAATCTTAACGTTAATAAGACAGTAATGACTATTTTTACTTTAATAGAAAATGTGGCATTTTATAGAGAGGTTTTCAAAAGTAATGAACTATAACAACAAATTTTTTTTATATTATTTTAATTAATTGAATTCTTAACTCACCATACAACTGTTTCGAATATTGCCAAATACCCATCATCAGTGGTCTTGGAATTATTTCTTGTATTTAGTTATTCGTAAATAATTATTCGACACTGCAAGTACCAAGTAACTCGTGAAGCTCAGATTTAGTGTTCATTAGTGAACTGACTCAAAACCGTACTTGAACTATATGTTTCAACGTTGAGTTTTGTTAATTTGCTGTGAAAGTTCATTAACAAATTCACTTATATAATTGAGTTAATTAATTATATATATTTTTTAATGGTTTATTTTTAATAATCAGGCCTATTCTGAATACTCCCAGAGAAAAAACTCCCTATTCCCACGCTGTTCCCGAACACACAGCTCCCTTATTCTGAATCGCTAGGGAGACAGCAGTTTCGTGAACAACAACAATTGTGCAAAATTAGGAAAAAACTCCCATTCCCATGCGATTCAGAATAGGGGAATTGGGAACAGGGAACATACCAAATTTATTCAGAATAGGGGAATTGGGAACAGGGAACAAACTCCCATTCCCTTGCGATTCAGAATAGGCCTGAATATTCTTTTTTTGTAGAAGCATTAATTATTTACTTTTCGAAACCTCTCCATTTATTATTAAGAATAAATTTTCTGTTGAGAAAATTTTTTGTAAAGGGAAATTAATATTGAAGAACAAAGATTTAAACATTTAGATAGCGGTATAATTCAAGTCGTATTCAATTCAATTAGCTACAAATAAATCTATAAACAAAAATCTATATATCTATATAAACGAATTAAAATTGAAAGAGTAAGGCATATTGAAAATGAAACACCAGAACAATGTACAGTGAAGCGTGAAAGGTAATAATATTTTAGTATAAGAACTCTTATAGTATATCTGATCGTTGAATTATGTATTCAGTATGTTAAACTTATTATATTAAATATTTAAGTTGTATTTAATTATATGCTTTGAAAAAAGACAAAACAAATTAATTTTATTTCTAAAAACATTTACACAAATTTTAAGCTAACGTATCTATTATTACTTAGCATTTAAACTAATTACATTACCTTATTACTATTAAAATTAATAGTAAATAAAATTAATAAATTAATAGTAAATAAAATAATTATAACAAAAATGTTATAAAAAAACAACCAAAAATATTTAGTTTCCAAAAACTATCAGACAAATTTTAAGTACCCATAGCTCAAATAACTCTTATTAATATACTATAGGTACTATACATAGGCATAGACAAAGTAAAGTTTGTCTAGGGGTAACTTTAAGTTCTTTATTAATTTCTTCAGTAGAACAAAGTTTTTATTATGGGTTTTTGCTGCTGGGGAAGTAACCTGGCTATGTGAATGTTACTTACTATAGTAACCTATGGTAGCGTAACCATATTATCACCGTTACCGAAACTTTTTACTACTTAAAGCAGTTCACCCTTTTTATTTTAGTTTTAAATTCTTTTTTAATTTAAAATTAAATAATTAAATATTAAAATTATGCTGTCAACTTGAGCATTTAATAAAATGGACATACGTCTGCTGTATTAAAACTTTTAAAGTACTGAGAAGAACATAATACTTATTATTGGACTTATTGAAAAAACTACAAGAAAACAATTTTGACAACCTATTTTATGTACACCTTTTAAACCTCTTTTTATAAACTCTTTATATTATTATTTTTGATGCTTTTTATAGCTTAAAGAGGACTATGTAATATAATAAAACAGAATATACTTATATGTATCTTGTTGTCTAAAATTGACTTCTTCATAAATAATTCATTTCGCTTTAATTCATAACATTTCTTCTTCGTCTTCGAATTTTTTTTCGATATAAGTTTTGACACATTTGCATTAAGTAAATAAGAGAATATTTGATGTTGATAAATTAACTGAAATATGGAAAAACAGAAAGGAGTATTATTGCCTGTTGCATGACTTGCGATATTATGAGTCTTTGTAACGCCGCATTTCCGTGTATTAATACGCCACACGTCCATTCTATGCGAGAGGCAACAGATTATTTTTAATGAAAGAATAATACTGAGGATAACAAGTTTGTTAAAGTGAAAAAATGGATAAAAAGTTTATCAAAGAAAAGAATATAAATGTAAACAGCGTTTATACTCGTATTTAGTCACAATTTTATTGTCATAATATAGTATAAACGGTATAAATTGGTTTAGATTAGATTATTATATATGAGGAGATAAAAATTAATATTAATGTAAAAACCTTTAAAGTTCACTCGTCTAGCCAATCAATAAAAATAATATATAGTTCATTTCAATTAATTAACTAGCAATTTATGAGAACTACAATTTTATACGAACGTTGAGAAAACCAGTTTTATAATAACGTATAATCTACGTGATATATATACTCAGGTTTCCACAAGAGTTTCCTGGTACTAACATCGAATCATATTGATTGGTATATCATCATGATTCTTAAATTATAGGTACATGTATATAGTACATGTACAGATAAGAAGAAAATTAAAAAAAAAAAACAGAAATATTATAAAATATTTAATTACTATAAACTATTAAAAAAAAATTTAATGAATTTAACACTTAAGTGATTAGCTTTAAAGTTCAGTACACATTCATTATTATAGGTATTAATACTGTCTATAGATTCTAAGTTGGTTCATAATTAAATTCGTTAAAGCACAATTATTTACTTCTAGATTATTTATTCTAAATATACATACTAAAAATTAATTGCTCCATTCAATTCACATCAAGTTAATATGAATGGAGAACATTATTAAAGAAAACTGTACGGTAAATACATTAAGAAGTTTATTCAAAAATAAAATAATTTTTAACCTAATTGAATATGGTAAGTGATTTGACAGCCAATTCTCGAATTGAAGAACATAATTATGAAATCATTTATGTTATATATAACTTACATTGTGAAGATTAGTTTCACTGTCAACAATATGAATAACGGAGATCTATTTGTTATATTAAGCTAAGTCTTTTATACCGACACATGACAGAGTGTAGAAACTATACAATAATAGAAAATAATAGAAAAATATAACATAATTTCTGTAGAAATGGAACATGTTATACCTATGCTATTATCATAATTATTATAACCTTACAATCCATTTAGAATATAAACCTATTTCTAAAGTTTCTCTCATTCTTCTGCTTTTTGCCTCTGCTTTTCAGTTGCTGATCTCTCTAAGCTCTTGCCACATAATGTCACCCCATATTTTTCTTGATCTCTTCTCTCTCTCTTTCTTTTTGTTCTAAATTTACCCTTCAATAATCTTAATATTGCCCTATCATTAGACATAAGTATAATACATTCTATAATATTTTCTAATATCTTCCCTCTCTTTCTTTTTGTTCTAAATTTGCCTCCCAATAATCTTTATATCGCCCTGTCATTAGGCATAAGTATAATATAGTTTATTCAAAGTGTGTTTTTTGTATATACCTATATTCTACTCCGACTGTGTTCTTTGTATGCCGTATATCTGTATAGTTGGTTAACTTCATTGTTATATCTGATACGATATATTCAATTTAATGTGCTCTATGAATAACATAAGAAGGTACGACATTAATATAACACAGTGTTAATGCTAGCTTCCGAATTATGCAGAATTTAATTGGAAAACTATAGGAATATCAACAGAAAAAAAATAGTATAAATATGAGATAATGCAACTACTTGAAGATGTTTTGTTGTGTAAATTTTATAAAACTCACAAAAAATAAATTACAGCACCTAATGAGACGCTAGTCATAAGATGTACCAACCGGAACTCTACAGAGCAACAAAATTATCGATTTAACAAGAAACAAAGATTACGATGACTAGAAATTATAATAGGTAGGTATGACGTTTAAGTATATAATGTCGCTGTTTGCCATAAGTTTACGTGAGTTTGATATAGAGAAACTTGGTATGGAAAAGTTATTACTTTCAAATGAGTACCGACTTCAAATGAGTACTCATTGTACTTATATATAATATATTCATCATATTATAAATAAAAATTTTGCTTTTAACGTATATTAATTATGTTAATAACTTTAACTAATGGAATTTGATAAAAAGTTTACATTTATACATTTGTAAGTGAATATAATTTAAACTATTCGATTGGAATCACTTAATCACTTAATTGAGATCAGTTTATAGGCAGTATTTTTGAACAATTATAATTAAAAGTTAGAACTTTTAATTAAATTAAAAGTTTAATTAGTTTAATTATTATTTAATTAATATTGATTTATAAAAATAGATACAATCCACAGCTATATGTATGAATAAATTGCTTCAGGAATTTTTCCGCATATTTCAAGATAATAAATTTATTGAAAATAAAATAAAATAATCAAATTACTCTGTAAATTTTTGTAAGTATGAAAATTTTTGTAGGTGTGATATTATTGTATTTGTATTTGTTCAACTTTAGTATTTATCTGTATATTAGAAAGAAATTTGGCATGTTATATATATTTATTTATTGGTACTGCATGGGGTTAGTATACGGCAGATTTTACAAACTTGGGAAGATGTCGCATCTATTTGCTTATAGCGCCTAGCGCTAACTTCATCGTTTCCCAATTGCAAACTCTCTATATAATATAATTTGAGGTTAATATAGACCCCAAAAACTACCTAAAGTCACACAATTAGTATCTAAATATATTCAACTATACTTTCACTAGAAATTCATTTTTTTCATTTTTTTGAAATTTGACAAATATATAGTCCATTCTTCTTCTTAGTGTCCGTTTTCCTTAGTGGGACATTGAACCATAATTCTATTAATGTTGATCAATTGAATTACTATCTCTTAATAGCAGTGAAATATTACACATAAATTGTCATCTCAATACAATTAACATAAATTGCCACTATTAAAAATTCCAACCATTTAAAAAAAAAAATAAAATATAAAAAATTAAATGGTATTGGTTGTAATATAGTTTAATGAAATATTCAACTATACCTCACTTAATTGATATTTCAAGGCATATAAAAACGTACAGCAATTAAACAATTTAGTGCTATTAATTTTTTTACCTTTTAGAGCTAAAAAATATATATCCCTATAAAGTAAGAATCATATAGAACACAATTCTCATAGCACAAACAGTATAGTTGAAAGATCGGTGCTAAAATGTCGTAAAGATAGAACAGCTCAAAAACGAAAACAAAATTAAAACTGATAAATATGTTATACCTAGATATAATATTACTAAACACACAAAATTTTTAATATATATTTGGTTAAATATATAAATTAAAAACTATGCTGTTTCAGAAAAATAAATTCGTCATAGTTATATTATTGTTAACACAAATATTTTGTGCTCTCAAAGCACAGGAACGTAACGTTATACTTTCATTCCTGGAATTTCTACAACGTGGTCAGACTGAAGTTAATCTCGAAAATCGTGATAACATTTACAATTTATTGACAGAATATGATTTTATAGTCGTTGGTGCAGGTACGGCAGGTTGTACAATAGCCGCACGTTTATCTGAAAATCCAAAATGGCGTGTTCTATTGTTAGAAGCGGGCGGTCCTGAAAATTTAGCAATGGATGTGCCAATGTTAGCGCATTTTTTACAACTTAGTGAAATTAACTGGAAGTATCGTACACAACCATCGAATACGGCTTGTCTCGCCATGAACAATAATCGTTGTAACTGGCCGCGCGGTAAGGTTATGGGTGGTTCATCGGTACTCAATTATATGATGTATACACGTGGCAATCGTAAGGATTATGATCGTTGGGCAGAGTTAGGTAATGAAGGCTGGAGTTATCGAGATGTGTTACCATATTTTCAAAAGTATGAAGGCTCAACGGTACCAGATGCGGAACCAGAATATGTTGGGCGAAAAGGTCCGGTAAAAATTTCGTACGTTAAATGGCGATCCGCTATAGCAGATGCTTTCGTTGCAGCTGCACAACAAGATGGTTTAAAATATCGTGACTATAATGGACATATACAAACGGGAGTATCCTACTTACAAACAACAATACATAATGCTATACGTTGGAGTTCAAACCGTGCATATTTATATCCATTAAAAGGAAAACGTCCAAATTTGCATATAAAAAAATTTGCTTTAGTCACTAAAGTTTTAATCGATCCAGATACAAAAACTGCTTATGGCGTTATAATGAGTACTGGTGGAAGGTCGTACAAAGTGTTAGCAAAACGTGAAGTTATTTTAAGCGCTGGTGCTATTAATACACCACAATTGTTAATGTTATCGGGTGTAGGACCTGCAAAACATTTACGGGAAATGGGTATAAAACCATTAGCAGATTTAGCTGTTGGTTATAATTTACAAGATCATATAGCACCAGCACTAACTTTTCTAACAAATTCTACATCATTGTATTTTAAGGCTTTCTTTGATATTAAAATAATAAATCAATTTATGAGCGGTGAGGGTCCTTTAGGATTACCTGGCGGATCTCAAGCAATTGCTTTTTGGGATCTCGATCATCCAACGAAACAAGATGGTTGGCCTGATATTGAATTATTTTTGGTTGGTGGAGCTTTAAATGCGTTTCCAGTTTTAGTAAATGTTTTTGGTGTGAAACAAAATTTGTATCACGCTTTATATGAGGATATTGAGCGTGATAATTTAAATGCGTTTATGATATTTCCAATGATTCTTAGACCAAAAAGTCGTGGACGTATAATGCTCAAGAGTAAAGACCCATTAAAATATCCACTTATATATGCAAATTATTTAGCACATCCTTACGATTTGGATATCGCTGTGCGGGGTATTTTAAAAGCTATAAGTTTAGTGGATCAACCAGCATTTAAGGTAGTTAATGGTAGATTACTGGAGAAAGTACTGCCGACTTGTAAAAAATACGGTTATAAAACAAGAGCTTACTGGGAATGTTATGCACGACATTTTACTTATAATATATATCATTACTCCGGAACAGCTAAAATGGGACCACATACAGATCGTTCGGCAGTAGTGAATCCAAGACTACGCGTTTATGGTATAAAAAATCTAAGAATAGCTGATGCTAGTATAATGCCAGAAATAATAGCAGGTCATATAAATGGTCCGGTGTTTATGATAGCAGAGAAGGCGGCTGACATGATCAAAGAGGACTATAAATATGTAGCAAGTTAAGTTTTTGAATAGGTTTGGACAAGAAAATAATGGTTTCGTACTGCTTTTGTAGAGTTCAACACTTATGCTATTTTCAACATTTTTTTTAACACTAAATAGTAAATATTATATTAAGGATATTATATGACAAAATATCATCAAAACACTTACTAAATTATTATTGTAGTATCAAATATCAAATAGATTTGCTTAGTTTTAGCAAAATAAAACTGAGACAGATTTTTATAAAGTAATAATAAAAAATATAGTTTTCATACATAATTAAAATTTTTGATTTTATCTAAGATAAAACATTTAATATTGTGCTCATTTTTCTCTATTCATGCCGTTTAATCACATCAACTATATCGACCAACAATACTATAAATAAAGGTTGAAGCTTTCCTATTGGTATTAAGCTGTACAGAAACTATTAATTAACTGCATAGATAATTTCAATGGACTTTCACCATAGATTCAAATGAAAGAAAAGACATACTTTACTAACGATTTATTGTGTCCCAACGTTATTGTGTAAGTTTTAGATAAAGTTATTTATTTGGCAACTTAAATCAAGCATTTAAATGTTAAAGAAGTGTTACATATCTTTTATTTTAGACGCTTTAAAATATATACAGCTTTGTGGAATATATACCCTGTAGGTAATAGTTTCCTATTATACATGAAAATAGACTTTTTTGTCAAATATTATTATCTTCCAACATTATATGTAATCTATATTATGTTATTATGTTATTTCACACTTTTGTAATGATAGCTATTTACATATAGAAATTTGGTACAATTCACGATGCATCAAAATATCACATTTTTTTCTATAACTAATTATTAAAATCATATAAATTTATTTTTAATATAGAAATTCTTAAGTTTTTATTAATACAATTTCATTATTAGAAAAAGGGACACTGAGACCTAACATATTTATTGTGCCCCAAGTCTTATTGTTTCTCCAAGTCTGATTTTTGTAATGAAATATAGTATGTATAGAGCCTATATTTTCTAGCCTTGAATCCTTATGTTTCATGAAAGACCTTTCTAGCTGTTTCTTCCACTTGTGCACCAGTATCAAGCATTCTCTTAGCACATAGTATGCGGTTTCTCTCACTCTCTCTTCTTTGCAGTATCTGCAGTTTAAGTTGGTCTGGATTCCTAACTTTGTTAGGTGATTATTCAATCTACAGTTACCGGTTAGTATTCTGGTAATAATTCTTAGGCTGTTCTTTGTTAGTTCTTTGTTCAAGGACTACCGTTTTAGGTTGTAAGTATCTTAAAGCATTTTAGATTGTGATAGTCTTGGCAGTTCTTCTCAATATAGTTCTCTTTTCCTTTCCTCTTCGCTGTTCATTAGAAGAGATAGAGTTCCTTTGCCTACATCGCAAAAAGCTTCTGTACCTATCATTATTGAAGCCGCGCCTCTTCATGCAAGTTCTTAAAATACTGGTATATATAAATTTCTCTTATAACCAACTGAACTGTTCGGAACTGTGTTTTTTGTTTGTTAGACTTTGAGTTTGTTATCCATATCTTAACAACTATTATGCAGATTTTTTTAAATCTTATTCTTATTATTTTATATAGTTAAGGTTGTTGTAATTCATTATAAGATCTGTTAATCAGAATTACTAGTGCGTTCAAAGGACTTAACAAAGAAGGAGAAAAAAAAATTTTATATGATTATTACAAAATTTCAAATGGTTATTAGAAAAATGTATAGGATATAGAGAAGGACTATAATTTCGTTGAATTTTTTGGTGATATGTATTCAATAACGCAGAGTAGTTATTGCATTAGGAAATGCTACAATTTGTATTTTATTATTGAAGCACTTATATTTACTGTGTAATAACTTTAAATGGGAATCATTTTGCTGTAATATATTTTTCCATAATAAGCTATCATTTATTAAAGAATAATAAGAAAAGTACTGATATTTGCTTTTTCAGATAAGTCAGTTGCCAGATAGCCATATCAAAATTATAACAGTTTAAAGTTTAACACACGCAAAAAACGCCAAATATCTTTTACTTAAAGCAATAATAATTAAAAAGATTTTATATCTCAATTTTCATAGTATATGAAAATTTGTTTTTTTTTTTTAAAATTAGTAAAATAAGGAAATAATGAAAATGGCGTTCCAATTCAGTATAAACAAATATAACAACTCATTACACCTCTGACAGTAGTACCTCACAATAATTATATTTCACTGTTTACAATAAACCAGTATTTATAAAAAAATTAAAGTTTAATTAGTATAAAAACCTTTTAACCCATAGAATATTTAAATTAGTTAAATAATTGCCCATAAAGCGATCGCAATGAAGCAATTATGAACACATTTGTTTAAAAAATGTTTATTTGCGAATGGCATTTGGCGAGAACAAATTTGTGTGTATTTGGCCTAAACAAATTTAACTTCCTTAACTTAAAATGCGTTAAATGGATTAGCATTTGACACGACAAATTTCAAGATAGTTTTGCTTAATTTAAAGCGAACTAAGCATATACTATACTTAATACTTAAATCATTTTCAGTCAAGACAACGACAACGACAACGACAACGACAATGACATTGACTTTGAATATTCAAATTCAAAAGCAAAGTAAACCCAAAGAAAACACAATCTTAAAAATGTGCTTAAATTTTTTAATTGTATCTGAACAATATGATTTTGCTTGAGAAATTAAAAATCTAAAGACTTAAGCAACAAACTTGAAATGAGATCAAGAGAAATTTTAAGAAAGAGAAATAGAGAAAGAGCTTATGAGAATATGTGTGGACTATACATTCTTAAATAATAAATAAATTAAAATATATCAAAAAAACTGTTACACATGAAAATATAAAATCCTGTGTAAATTTTTACAGATGAAAGGTTCAATACCCTCCCGGTGTTGACGCAAGAGCTTTCTTAAGCACTAACGCTTTCCTCTCTCTCTCGTGATATAAATAATTTTCTCTTCGAGGCGATAATTTTGCAAAAAAGCTTTTTACAACGAAATTTGCATTTTACACATATTAGCACCTTACAAGCAACAGCGACTGTAAGCATCTTTATTCGCTGTCCAACAGAACCAGCAGTCAATGAAGCAGAACTAGAATCTGTGTGTGAGAGAGAGGACGCACCGTGTCTAATAAAATTAAAATGCTATTGTGTGTTATTGTTATGACTTTTTTAATTGTTTTAGAACTATAAAAAATTTGTAAATACATCGCTTTGAGATAGGATCAGACTGAATATAATTTCCACAGAACAAACAGTTCAGTTGAAAGCGCGGTTCTGAAATGATCTCATAACAAAACGGCGGAGATAGCATTTCCAATAAAAAAATTTATATTTTTATAAATATATGCAAAATCTATATGTATAAAAATATTCTACAAGTGTTTGGAAATTAAAAACAAAATGCAATTTAACAGAAAAAAATTCGTTTTAATTATTTTATTGTTAACACAAATATTTTGTGCTATCAAAGCACAAGAACGTAACGTTATACTTTCATTTCTGGAATTTCTACAACGCGGTCAGACTGAAGTTAATCTCGAAAATCGTGATAACATTTACAATTTATTAGCAGAATATGATTTTATAGTAGTGGGTGCAGGTACGGCAGGTTGTACAATAGCCGCACGTTTGTCCGAAAATCCAAAATGGCGTGTTCTATTGTTAGAAGCGGGCGGTCCCGAAAATCTAGTTATGGATGTGCCCATCGTAGCGCATTTCTTACAACTCGGTGAAATGAATTGGAAGTATCGTACACAAGCGACAAATACGGCTTGTCTCGCCATGAATAATAATCGTTGTAACTGGCCGCGCGGTAAGGTTATGGGTGGATCGTCGGTACTCAATTATATGATGTACACACGTGGTAATCGTAAGGATTATGATCGTTGGGCGGAATTAGGTAATGAAGGTTGGAGTTATCGAGATGTGTTACCATATTTTCAAAAATATGAAGGCTCAACGGTACCAGATGCGGAACCAGATTATGTTGGCCGCAATGGTCCAGTCAAAATTTCCTATCTTAAATGGCGTACCGCTATAGCAGATGCTTTCGTTGCGGCAGCACAACAAGATGGTTTGAAATATCGTGACTATAATGGACATATACAAACGGGAGTGTCCTACTTACAAACAACAACATATAATGCTTTACGTTGGAGTTCAAACCGTGCATATTTATATCCATTAAAAGGAAAACGTCCAAATTTGCATATAAAAAAATTTGCTTTAGTCACTAAAGTTTTAATCGATCCAGATACAAAAACTGCTTATGGCATTATAATGAGTACTGGTGGAAGGTCGTACAAAGTGTTAGCAAAACGTGAAGTTATTTTAAGCGCTGGTGCTATTAATACACCACAATTGTTAATGTTATCGGGTGTAGGACCTGCAAAACATTTACGGGAAATGGGTATAAAACCATTAGCAGATTTAGCTGTTGGTTATAATTTACAAGATCACATAGCACCAGCACTGACTTTTCTAACGAATGCTACATCATTGCATTTTGAGGCTTTTTTCGAAAGTAGAAGAATAAATCAATTTATGAGCGGTGAGGGTCCTTTTGGATTACCTGGCGGATGTGAAGCAATTGCTTTTTGGGATCTCGATCATCCCACAAAACAAGATGGTTGGGCTGATATTGAGTTATTTTTTGTTGGTGGAGCTTTAAATTCTAATCCTGCTATAATGAATGCATTTGGTTTAAAACAAAATTTGTATCACGCTTTATATGAGGATATTGAGCGTGATAATTTGGATGCGTTTATGATATTTCCAATGATACTTAGACCAAAAAGTCGTGGACGTATAATGCTCAAGAGTAAAGACCCATTAAAATATCCACTTATATATGCAAATTATTTTGCACATCCTTACGATTTGGATATAGCTGTGCGTGGTATGTTAAAAGCTATAAGTTTAATGGATCAACCAGCATTTAAGGCAATCAATGGGAGATTACTAGAGAAAGTATTACCGACTTGTAAAAAATATGGTTATAAAACAAGAGCTTATTGGGAATGTTATGCACGTCATTTCACTTTAACTATTTATCATTACTCGGGAACAGCTAAAATGGGGCCTTACACAGATCGTTCAGCAGTAGTGGATCCAAGACTGCGCGTTTATGGTATAAAAAATCTAAGAGTAGCTGATGCTAGTATAATGCCAGAATTAATAGCAGGTCATCCAAATGGTCCGGTGTTTATGATAGCAGAGAAGGCGGCTGACATGATCAAACAGGATCACAATTACATAGCAGGTTAAAAAATTCGCGAATTTAAATTTTTTATTTAGGGAAGTTATGCTTAAGTACTGCGTGTGTATAGTTCAAGAGCCATGCCAATGCCAAATTTTTGATATGGATGGCGCATAGTAATCGAAGTTAAAAACAATATATTGTGTTGCATTGATCGTTGCTGACATTAAATTGTGGTTTACGTGGTTATTGACATGCAAGACTATAAGCAGAAAATTCAAACAATTTTCAGTGAAGTAGAATATCAAAGTTATTCGCATTATTTTTATTTTATTTTATACAAAATTTACTAACTCTATTCTAAGCTACCCCCTTGCCAACGCCAACACTAAAACATTGCATCTACAAGCAATAAAATTAGTAACTGAAAAACTAACTTAAGTAGCAAAACAAAAGCGAAAAAATATCTGCAAGTTCAGCGTGAACGTCGTCATCAACACTTTATCGCCGTTACCAAAAACCGCTGCTTCATAGACGGCACAACAACAAACACAGCAGAGACAAAAATTAAACTATGAGCAGACACTCAAAACAACCTGTTTGATTGTAAGCGTGATCTCTGAGATACTTATTCGCATGAACTATCAAGTATAAAGATACTAGCAAATCGGCAAAGAAGGAGAATGACACAAGCGCTAGGCAATACGTTTTTACTTAATATTAAAGTGAACTTGAATAGACCAAAAGTCAGCATTTATAGTTACGTATTCGATTAGTCAAGACGAACTAACGGACGGGCTCGCGTTAAAGAACTTTATATCGCGGCAGCGTTAAAAAAAATTAATTTGAATTTAATATTAAAAAATCGAATTTGAAAAAAAAATTTATTAAAAAAGTTTTATAACGACAAATAAAAAGTGTGTATAGCATATAAATTTCTTAATAAAATTTAAATAAAATACTAGTTGAAGTTGTAAAAAATACACAAAGTAAGATACGATCAAATTGTGTATAGAAACGTGTGTTATGTACTTTTAATTAACTGTCAAAAAAATGTTTGCATTTAAACAAATAAACTACAAAATACTCGCTTTAGTGATTTTTGGTCTATGCACCTTAGCATTTGCACAGGAACGCAATGTTATCCTTGAAGCATTGGATTTTTTGCGTCGCGGTCAAAATGACGTCAATTTAGAAAACTTTGATAATTACATCGAAATGGAAGGGGAGTATGATTTCATTGTCGTAGGAGCTGGTACAGCAGGTTGCACATTGGCAGCCCGTTTGTCCGAAAATCCAAAATGGCAAGTGTTGCTACTCGAAGCTGGTGGTCCTGAACGACTGATTATGGATATACCAATTGTAGCGCATTTCTTGCAACTCGGTGAAATGAATTGGAAATATCGTACACAACCCTCTGATCACGCTTGTCTCGCCATGAACAATAATCGTTGTAATTGGCCGCGCGGTAAAGTTATGGGTGGTTCGTCAGTACTCAATTATATGATGTACACACGTGGCAATCGTAAAGATTATGATCGTTGGGCGGCTTTAGGAAATGAAGGTTGGAGTTTCAAAGATGTTTTGCCATACTTTAAAAAGTATGAAGGTTCTAGTGTACCTGATGCTGAGGCTGATTTTGTTGGTCGTAATGGACCAGTTAAAGTATCTTATGTAAATTGGCGATCAAAAATTGCAGAAGCTTTCATAGAAGCAGCACAACAGGATGGCTTGAAATATCGCGATTACAATGGACATATACAAAATGGTGTTGCTTACTTACATACTACAACAAGAAATTCTACACGTTGGAGCTCCAATCGCGCATACTTGTATCCATTAAAAGGCAAACGTCCAAATTTGCATGTTAAGAAAAATGCTTTAGTGACTAAAGTGCTTATTGATCCCACAACAAAATCTGCTTATGGCATCATCGTTAATACTGATGGTAGCGAACATAAAATTTTAGCCAGACGTGAAGTTATTGTTACAGCGGGCGCTATAAACACACCACAACTACTGATGTTATCGGGTGTGGGACCAGCAAAACATTTGCGTGAAGTTGGTATCAAGCCTATTATAGATTTAGCAGTTGGTTACAATCTTCAAGATCACACAGCACCCGCTGTAAGTTTTACTACAAATGCTACCTCTTTGCACTTTGAAGATTTTGCCGAACCTACTTGGGTTAATCGTTTCAATCGTCAGGAAGGTCCTTACGGTTCACCTGGTGGCTGTGAAGCTATTGCATTCTGGGACTTAGACCATCCACATTTAGAAGATGGCTGGCCTGATATTGAATTGTTCTTAGTTGGCGGCTCTATGTCCTCGAATCCAGCAATTTCTCGTGCTTTTGGTTTGAAAAAATCTATTTATGATTCAATGTTTGCCGAAATTGAGGAGAAAAATTTGGATGCTTTTATGATCTTTCCTATGATTTTACGTCCAAAAAGTCGTGGTCGCATTATGTTAAAGAGTTCAGATCCTTTTAAGTATCCACTGATTTTTGCCAACTACTTTGCACATCCATACGATGTTGATATCTCAGTGCGTGGTTTATTAAAAGCAGTTAGTCTTATGGACCAGCCAGGCTTCAAGAAAATTAATGCAAAACTATGGGATCGTAAAGTACCGACATGCAAAAAATATCCCTACAAAACGCAAGCTTACTGGGAGTGCTATGTTAAACATTTTACGTTCACTATTTATCATTATTCTGGCACAGCTAAAATGGGTCCAAGAAGTGATCGCGCAGCAGTAGTAGATCCACGTTTACGTGTGCATGGCATTAAGAATTTACGTGTGGCTGATGCGAGCATAATGCCAGAAATTATGTCAGGACATCCGAATGGACCAGTTTTTATGATAGCAGAAAAGGCAGCAGATATGATTAAACAAGATCACGGCTTCATACCATAAAATATACAGCTAAACAGTCAGGGGGGTACTACGAGCTTTTAATGTGGGGGCCAACAATTAACAGTTCAAATATTTTATTGTATTAAATTTTAAGTGCAAAATTTCGATTGCAATGGAAGAAAAAGTGTTGTTCGCGTGAATTAGATATTTAACATTTCAGGGTTAGATTAGTTTTAATTTCACACTTTTTAAAATCGCACTTCACCATAAAAGTTTAAGTTAGGAATTGAAAATTTATGTTTTTTTAAATTTTTAGTGTTTTGTAAATTGCCAATAACAGTTAAGGAACATAAGCATCACAGCCAATTGTACTGAATTAGTTTTAGTAATTTTATATTTAAGTTTAGAAAGAAAAATATTTTTAATAAAAACGACATTGTAATGAGTGAAAACAATTTTAAAAATTCTTTTATTTCAAATATTTATATTTCAAGTTCCTTTATTTCAAATAAATTTTGGAATTTTTGGAAATTTTTCCTTGTAAATTTTTGTTGCTCATTTTTATGTTTCAATAGCAAGACTCGGCACAAATCTGTGAATCAACACCGCAAAATTAATTTTATTCGGACTTTTATATATTTTCGAAAAGTATCAATATCAAATCAAAAACGTGTCATTGTGTAAAGTGGACTCGGTTTGGCAATGTGACATTTTTTAAATCGAAGATAAATTAAATTTGCATAAAATTGCAAAATATCCCATCATTTTATAAAATTTTATTTAAATATAAACCAATGAATAATTTTAATGTTGCCACCTAGTTTTTGGAAAAAAACTAAAAATTATAAATAACAAAGTAGATAAAAGGATCTAATAATTGGAAGAATTTTAATAAGTGTGTGCAAAAAGAGAATATTTTTAACACCGATCAGTCTTCATTTTTTTTTTTACATTTTATCGTCTATAATCATTATCAAAATTGTGGATAATCAAAAACAACGCTAATGTTCTATAAATTTATTTAACTAGAGATCTCTTACACTTCAAAGCATTTAAAAAATGTTCTCAATAATATTAATGAGGAGCCCAATATTCTACAGATGAAAGAAAATAAATTTTCGTCTGTTACCTTACGGACAATTTGATAAAAAATTATACCATTTAAACTGGAAAGATATCACTTTTAAACATTTTTTTATTTGTATAATTTATTCTAATTTTTAACATATATGTTTAGTCCAAAAAAAAAAAATATGATAGACGACTTGTAATTCAAAACGATATGCTCTGGAGATATATTTAAACAAGATTATTTACTTCAATTTAAAGCGTCGCTTACAAATTAGTTTAAAAACACCAACTCATTGGTTTAGTCAGAATAACTAAATGAAACAGATACCTATATCTCTTTGATATTGAAAAGTAATTAATTGTTATATACAGAAAGATTACTTTAAATACTGAAAAAAAAAATATTTAAACATTATCATACAATTCTTGATAAATAAATATCTTTTCTTCAAATCCCTACAAGATCAAAAAAGAAAGATGTGATTGCTATGTAAAACACTGAAAACAGGATGTTTGATAATGTGTTATTCCAGAGTTGTTATATACCTCAGATTTATTCACTTTGATAAACAATTTCAAGCAATTTTTCTCGAACTCATCCCCGGCTAACACTATTTCTAAAATGTATATAAGAAATATAGTTGAGGTTATCTTCTTTCTTGTCAAAAACTTAGAATGTGTGCAGCCTCCATTTTATTTTATGTAATACTCTGGGATAAGAAGTTATTCTGAAAATTATTGGATTTCTATTTATAAAAAAAAAAAAATCTTCTTCATTCAACAACGGTTCTTCATTCACATACGATCATCGTACTGTGAATTCTCACCAATAAAAGAGCTGCAACAATTGGCACTATAGCAGTTAGTCAAGTTTGTGATTCACTATTTAGATATTCTATTATTTTAAATCTTACATATTTTCTATTTCATTTGATTACTTCGAGTAATGTACTAAATATTTTTTAAATAAATTATTAAGGTATTTAAATCTAAACTAAGAGCATCTATAATCACGGAGTGATAAGCATCGGTCATATTCTATAATGGTAAACATTGACGAAAATATAAGTTAAATCGAAAAGAAATGAGTATTAGCTTTGTGTTTAATTTGAAGACGGATATAATAATTGCCTCAGAGAATAATTGTTTCTCCAATAATACCACTAAAAGTATTTTATGATTTTTGTTTTTGTTTTAATTATCGATTGCCAAGTACTCATTATCAGTGATCTTACAAAATAATTGAATTTAATTTCTTGGACTGCAAGTATCATTTTCAAAAGGGTAATAACAAAAATGTTTGTAGTATTCACAAACCATATGAGAATTATAATTTATTTTATTTTAAGTTTATCCAACAAATAAACTATATTATATTGTTAAATGATAATATGAAATATGATATGATAATATGATATATGATATGATAATATGAAATATGATATGATAATAAATAGTAGATAACCTAATTTGTGGTATCACAACCAGTCACACTACAAGAATGGTGATCGATTGGAACTCCACTAATAGTCGAAGATTAAGTTTATGGATTTGATACGACAAATACTATTGCTACAGAGGGAATAAGTCTGCTTCTCTTCGGCTATATATCATATAAATATAATAGTACATGAGTCAAGCATCTACTTTTGGGGCGCATAGAATTGTTAATAAATATGGGCAGTAAAAAAACATATTTTGAAAAAGTTCTGTTTATTTTGCGCTACTTCTTACTTGAAAGAAAATCAGGGTGGTATGAAAAAAAAAAAGCAAAACAATAAAATAAAATTAACATCACTAAGATTTCATTTGGCGATGTTTTATCGGTTCGAACTAAAGGGTTATAATTATGATTACAATTTAGATACATAAACATTATAATCTCCAAAACAATCATTTAAATTTATTTATTATAAAAGAGAGAATTTCAAATTTCAAACAAATTTTTTGTTTATCCACAACCAAAAAAAAAAAATGTTAACAAATCAAAATATCAACAATTGTCAAATAAATTAAACGTGACGAAACTGAAATTTATTGAGTGACAAAATACCATTTAAACAATGTAAATAACTTGTATCTATTAAAATAAATAAACCCATGTATCTGTGTGTGAATGTGTTTGAGATATTATTAATTAGTTACAATTCAAAGTTTGCTATATTAGGTACCTCTGACGCGTAACACAAAATATTTTGACACTTCCAAAAACCTAAAATCAAAAATATCTACGAGTAGCTCTCCGAAGAAAAAACCGAAAATGAGATACTTCCAAAAGCGCGGAAAAAACAAGAGGGCGGAGTGGAATGGAGTGGAGTGGAAGTATTACCGGCATTTGTGGCTTCATCACATTTATTTAATTATACACATTTACCGTTTAACATTGACTTTGAATTTTTTTTGTTTTGTTTTTGTTTTCATAACTTTTGGTTTTCAATGTCAAGATTTGAAAAGATCAGTGAAAAAATAATAAAATTTGTTGGTTTGAAGTTTTTGGCGCCTTTGTTGAACATCAGATAGTTTTAGGTTTGCTTTTGTTATAGTTTTATTTTGAAGAAACAAAAAAAATTAAAAATCGTAGTAGTAATAAAAACAAATTTATTGTATATTTTCAATTTTTGCATAGTTTATATGTAAATGTTTATTAAGTTTAAATTAAAAAAATGCATTAAGAATTTCTGAAAGAATTTTGTTTTAAATTCTTGAAATTTGTAGCATTTTTATGGTCTCTTATGAAGTTTTTATGAGTTTATCTTTTGAGTTGAAAAATAATTAATCGTTTGCGGAAGTGTTTTGAATAGACAACTTAAAATTGACAGACAAGTTCCTCTTAGTAATTTGATTTATTATCTTAAAAACAAAACAAAAATGCTTGAAGTTTATTAGTCGTGAGCATTTATAATATTGTGTGAACTATTGAAATTAGTTGCTTAAAAAGTTTGGCTATGGAATCATCATCAATAACTGAAAATTTGGAATATTTAAGACATACAATACTACTACTAGTAAAGTTTTGCAATGTACATAAAAAATTAAAGTAATAAAATTAATAAAACAAATAGACGAATAAAAATTATAATGAAAAAAATTCTACTAAATAATTTTTAAATTTTCAGAACATTAGAAAAAACTGTGTTGATTCAAATATTTTTATAAATTTTTGTAAATTATATTTCGACAATCAACTGAAAACAAAACAAAGAAATTCAAAAAAATGACTTCTGTTTATTTACAGCTATATGGACCAATAAAAAAAGAACAGAATTTTAAAAATATAATTACGTTTTATGAACATATATGTAATTCCAGTAAAACTTCCACATCTAAAATGTGTTATATAAAATTAATATTTAAAAATTAATAATTATTAAAATTAATTATTATTAAAATTAATTATATGAACAGAATAGTATTAAAATTTAACAATTAAAAATAAAAAAAAAATAATTAATTAATTAATTCAATTATTCTACAGCTGGTTTATGATTTCGTTCTAATATAAACACAGCAAGTAAAATTGTTAATAAAAACTTAAGTACGCCTTTTGATCAGTTGATTAAGATGCGCTGATTCTAAGCTCACACTTGGCAGGACCCGTGTTCGATTCCTGGTACTTGCAGTCTCAGTAAATTCTTATTTACGAATAATTAAATACAAGAATTATTTCCAAAACCACTGACGATGAGTATTTGGCAATACTCGAAACAGCCAAAAATTCAATTAATTAAAATAATATAAAAAATAAAATTTCTGTTGTTGTAATTCACTACTGTTCCAAAAAACCTCCATATAAAATTAATTATGAAAACTAAAATAGATATTAATTATAATAAATAAAAATTGTATGCGTACCAAAAAACGTAGTTGACATAAAATATGAATGAAATATTAATAATGGTTGATGTTAAAATGGTTTTTCTATGGTAATGGATAAAATATAAATGTTAATGCAGTGGTATGAATGAAAGAGAATACATTAAATTCGTTAAGTTTCGACTAGGAATTTGTTTAGTACTTCTATAACATTGTCTTGACTATATTAGCATATCCAAGATATTTATTAACACAATAGCCTTTCAGGTGTACTCAATGCAGTTCTAAATTGAAATAACTTTTTATGAAAATCGGTACCAAAAGTTCAGTTGAACAATGTATATAATGCCTTTAGTGTAAAGTTACGATAAATAATAGTACCTAAAATAATTGTTAAAAATTTTGTACTATAAATTAATCACAGTCACGTGTAATATTTTTATATAGATTTATAAGTATTTAAACTATGTAGTTTGTTCTGAATATTAAAAATGAAATGGCTTTTTATTATGAATAATAACTTTTATTATGGTTGTACCTCTGCTCAGTTTGAATAAGCTATGTTTTATTCTATATATCAATGCCCATAACAGGCTGTTAAAAGATTTAATAGTTTTGAAGGCTCTTTTATCAATGATTTTAAAATTATCTTCAAAATCTTCTACAAAAATATGGGCAATATTTTAAAAAGCAGATTCCACACTGACCTAATAGAGCTGTGATTCTTCAAAATCAAAAACTTTAATATATTTTTACTTAAATAGGGATATTGTATCTATTTTCTCCGATGTTCTTTGTGAACCGACTATTTTGAACTTAAGCCTCCTCTTGATCTAGCTTGCAATTTAAACTTAAAGATTAAATTTAATCTGAAAATTTAAAGATTATGTGTGGATATCATGTGTTTTAGTATAAGAAACGATATATCAGAGAAAACAGCATAAGCATTTAATATAATATATGCCTAGAATATGCAGCAGAAAAGAATATTACTCTAGATGCTACAATTTTATAATGACTTAGAAGCATTTTGTAAAACATATTTCTATCGCATAAAACACAAAATTCTATTATATTTTTATACTATTTTTTAAAAATTTAAGTTTAAACATATATGTAAATAATAAAAAAGATTATTCACCAACTCAGAATTTGCATCAAGCCCGGCTTATATTACATATTGGTATTAAAACATTTCTGTACTTATATTGTGCAAAACTTTTGAGTAATCTTAATCTTACAATAGCTATTAATTTCTAAAAAAGCAATAATTTACAGTACTCATTTGGAAAACAATATATATATATATATTATATATATATATATATTGGTTCAGCTGTAAAATACTGAAAAGTAGAAAAAATTGAAAGATGTTCAAGTGGAACAAATGTTAAATATACTTGTGTTTTGCTAATCACATTTATGAATAGTAATTATTATAATTTATAATCTGAGAAGTAATTAAAAAGAAATAAAACATTTTATTTGTGTTTAATTAAATATACATATATGTAAATATTTATATATATTTTTTTTTGTTAATTACAAATATTTACAGTCACTAGTTTGGCGCTAGATTTTATCTAAGAAAAATTTATTAATGACAAAATGTAAACGAACAACAAACATTGTCATATCAATGCAAATTCGATGATATTTTTTTATGAAAATGTATATGTATATTATATTATAGATAAAATGTATATCTATCAGTTTAACGCTTTTTAGGAATTCAATTACTTTTTAAATTACTTTTATTACTAAAAAACTAATATTTATTTATATATGATATGATATGATATGATAGAATTTATATTAAGATCTCTAAATATTGTAGTTTAAAAGGACTTGGCTCATTATACTTTATTCAAATAATAAGTGTTCAGTATATAATAACTCAGTCAGAAGAAGTAGTGCTGAGTCCGCACATATATATATATATATACATGTTATATAACTTCAATACATAAAAAGCGTATTAGTGTTAGAGATAAGTTTAAAGATACATAAAATTTTCAAACCCTAAAAGTATATTTAATTTTTTTATGAAAAATGCAAAACATTTTCAAAGTCACTGTTAAAATATTTTAATACTGAAAATATATTTCAATATTTTTTATTTAATCTGTGTATTAGAAATAATATTAAATAGGGGAGAAATTATTTCAATATTTTTTATTTAATCTGTGTATTAGAAATAATATAAAATAGGGTAGAAATACTTTTTGTTCACAATCATAACTTATAGATACACTGCAACAAATATAACACTACTCAAAGGAAAGCTCTTAGCCATACTTAAGCTTTAAAAATATACTCTTCAGAAAAATTCAAGTGGACCTACTTGAGCAAAATATTAAACAATATTAATTAAAAATTTGACGAAATTGTTGAATCTAAATGCTTAAGTAAAAAAATTTCGAACAATGGGAACCACTTTAATGTAAATCCGACCACAAATCGGAAACCAGTAGAAAACAAACACTTGTAAATATAAACAACAAAGCTCAAACGTAAGCAATAAAGAAAGCTAGAAGGTTGGAAATGCATTTTATGTCGCATAAGTAATGCATAGAAAATAAACAAAATGCGATTCAAGGAATAATTAGAGAAGAGGAGGTTAAAATGTCAATACAAAACATGCACTGCAAAAGGTAAACAATAACTCTAGCCACGAAGATGGAAAGGTGACATAAACCTTCAAGTAATATGAGGACTACATACTACTGGTGTTAAATGCAAATATCTTTTGAACTACATACTATGTAATGAGAAAATAAGGATACATTTTTCAATATTTAAAATTTAAGTAATTTTAAAGAGAAAACAATTTTCGGGATTGTCGCAAAATGTAAATTTCTTATTTTGCAATTCAAATAAATTAACACTTTACGTGCGATATAAATAGTTATAATTTCGCACGTTACTAACATTTTCACTGGTCTACACAAACATATGTTAGCACTAACCGAAGCAGTAAACTTCGCACGTGCAGGTGTTACGGAAAAATCGGAAATATTCTATAGCTATATTTTTCCCCTTTTGAAACATTTCAGTCTATACTCTATACTCAATACTCGTACGTATGCCAAGCAAGTGGCAAGTCACAAAATCGATTTTCACTTTAATAAAATTTACGACGAGTACGCGCGAAACTTTTACGCAGGCAGTACTCTAGTCCTTACACAAAACGTACTGCACAGCACATTTTCAACAAGGACTAGCAGTTATACGCAGGACATACCGCCTGCAACCGTGCATGAAAACACTTCTTCGTACAGTACAGCATTTGTAGGTTGCAGTCCTTTTTTTTTTGTTCTTATTATTATTATAAATTTTTCTTTTTTTTTTTGCTTGTTTTTGGATTGTGTTTTGTTTTTGGCTGCACTTTAAAACAACCCTCACGAATTAGACCATTTTTCTCGCTTTATTTTCGTAGTACATTTTTCCCATGACCAAAGATAGACTCTGGTCTGGTCTGTAAGTACATAAACTCAAATACTCACTATGCATATAACTGCAGCATAAGAGGTATAAGAGGTGGTGAGGAAAAGTAAGCGGTAGCATAAATTTCATGCCATTAACATTAAAGAAAAGTGCTGCCCACGTCTATTCTCGTACATCTTTACAACCACGACGGGGGGAAAAACAAATCTAAGTTAATTTTATATTCTGTATTCCACTTTGTCGTTATCATATATGCATGTTTACTGTTAGGTTGTAGTTTAATAAGGGATGAGTTCGTATGTGCAAACTTATGTAGCTGCTTGCCTGCAATTTGCCTATTGCTCACTCACCCAACCCTCTGACAGGGATACATTTTTGTTATCTATTGTGTTTTGAAGATATCAGAAGCCATCAAAATAATTCTAAAAGATGATAGACAATATTTTGTTTGATAAAGCCAATTTATTTTATATACAAATATTAACTCAACTTGCTGCAATTTAACTTTCATATAAAAAGGAAGCAAACAAAAATTACTTTTTTTTTTTAAGAAAAATTACTTATTATTTTACTAGAATATCCTGGTACAGACTGCATGCGAAGCAATGCAATTCATTGAAAAAAAGTAACTTATTATCCCCCAAAAGCAAATTGTTATATTATTTTTTCTTTTGAAACCATACTACTTTATTATTATATTCTATACTATTCTTAATTAAAAATTATTTCAATTATGTTGCATTAGAAACTTATAGTTAATAAGCCTCAAACAATTACTGCTAATGACAGCCGCAAGTATAACAACAAATAGACAATGATGGAGGAAACTGAAGGAACTCTCAAAAAAAACACTCAGTGTGTAAAAATAAACCCTAGAGATAATAATAAATCAGAATGATAAAAATAAAATACTAAAAAATAATAATAATCAAATACAGAGCTAATAATAAAAGTGGAAATCCTTAAATATGAAAATTGAATAATTTAATACTACGACCACCTAATATCTAATAAGCTTCTGGGGGCCCCCTTCTTCAACTCACTTAGCGATATCTCCAGCATTAGCATTAGTCAGATCCTTACCTTTGTTAATGCTTCTGGCTAGTTCTAGTTTGACCCTCTATCTACTACCTATTATTATTAACTAATACCTAATAATTCGCTACACAATGATCACGTGTCCATTGTTTAATAGATAACGATTTCTTAACAGAATACTACATAGTACCATAATCTTCAAAGAGTTGAGTATATACCTCACTGAATTCTCTATACAACTAGAAAAACTCTCTTGTTAACATTTTTAATATATTTGATCGTATCGTGGACTTGTAGATATTTCTACGATATAACTTATAACCGAAAACTTAAGATCTTAAAACAACATTGCCACACAATTACCAGGTCTGTTGTATATTGAAATCAGCCATAACAGAATACTACTACTGCATAATGCAATAGAGAGTTGAGTATACGGTCGTGACAGATACCATATAAGTTAGTTCCAAATTTTTTGCATTAGAAATGTTTGCGGGACTTAAACTGCTAATTGTTTTTTTTAAGACTGCAATAACTAAGATGCAGAAAAATATTGCAATGAATAAAAGAATTGATATACAGATTTGTACTTGTAGGCTGGACTATGATATAGAGAACCTTGATGGAATAGATCATCATATTAATGCGAGAAATGTACTTTTCACATGAAAAAAAAAAATCGGTTCAGGAGTAACCGATCCAATAACCGAAAAGAACTAAACTATTTAGACTTAAAATTAAAGAAAAGGCACATTTGACAATTAATAATTTTATCAAGTTTTTTATAAATAGTATTGTATCGGGATGCCAACATTTATTTTTTATGAACATCAGGGTTGTATTTCATCAGGTTGTATTTACATTGTGACCGAAAATTTTTCGGAAATTCTCATTTAAAATTCGCGCGCTGTATATTTTTCGATATTTTAAGTTTATGTAGTTTGGCAGCACTGTCCTTAATTTCTATGCCAAAAATGAGCGCGATCTGTCAGACAGTTCGTTTACGGCAGCTGTTGAAACCAGTTCACCTCAGTAGTGCGTTGCGAAAAAAACAATGGAAAAAAATATTGAACAAAGAGTTTGCATCAAATTTTGTTTTTCGAACGAAATTTCGTGTGCAGAATCGTTGCGAATGCTACAAAAGGCTTATGGGGAATCAGTTTTATCGAAAACTCAAGTTTATGAGTGGTACAAAGCCTTTCAGGACTGTCGTACGACCGTCGAAGACATGCCGCGTTCTGGACGACCTTCGACCTCTACCACCGACGAAAACATTGAAAAGGCAAAGGAAATCGTGTTCAAAAATCCTCATGTGAGTGTTAGAGAGATAGCACGAGAGCTAGGCATCGGTCGTGAGATGGCTCGTTTGATTTTGGTGGACAATTTGTGTATGCGACGTGTCAACGCCCGGCTTGTTCCGATTCACCTCAATTTGTTCAACATTATCAACGATTTTAAGGCCAAACATTCAATAAATACCATCGAACAGCCACCGTATTCACCTGATCTTGCACCGTGTGACTTTTTCCTGTTTCCCAACCTCAAATTACCACTCAGAGGAACGCGTTTTGAATCCATAGAAGACGTAAAACAGAATTCGCAGAGGGAACTCAAAGCCATACCGGAGAGCGCCTATAAAAAATGTTTTGATGATTGGAAGAAACGTTGGCATTTGTGTATCGCTTCTAATGGAGCATATTTTGAAGGAGATAAAATAAATATTGATGAAGATTAATAATTTTGCGTTTTATTTATTTATTTCCGGAAACTTTTCGGTCACAATGTATTTGTTAA
>NC_051846.1:165887366-165889601 GCF_002237135.1 Teleopsis dalmanni | reverse complement strand
TGCACCATTAGTATATTTTATTTTTTAGTTTTACTTTTAGTAGTCTTAAAACTTAATAGGTTTACTATTATATAGTTTTACTTTTAGCACCAAAAATGTTTAGTACTCTGCAGTTGAAGCTGTTATTAATAAAATATAGTTAGTAATAATAAAAAAATATTGTTAAATCTGTAACATATTACCCTACTTAAATATGTCTCTCCTTTACTTTTTAATTTTTTTTTACAATTACAAAGTATCATTCAATCTGTTTATTTCAAAACTAGTATATAATACTAGTTTATCTGTCTATAAGTATTTATCTAGATAGGCTAGTTGGCTTGAAAGAGCTATACAAAGACCAACTTAGTGTTACTATAAGAGTAAAGCAACTTTCGACAAAGATAGCGGCATTGACAATTCAAAAAACACAACATTGAATTGACAATTCAACAACTTCTTAATAAATTACATCAGTGTGGCAACTCCTTTTTCCATAGTGTCATCTTAACCAGTGTAATACGGATCGCTTAGGTGATAATCAAGATCCATTTCAAAATAAATAAACCATTTGCAGCTTTTAAAACACTAAAAAGTTTACGCGGATTAAGCTTAGTAAGATTGTTTTATGGATAAACTCTTCAAATGACTAAAAACTTATAAAATCCTTACATAATATTCATATTATTTCTGATTGGAAAACTATTTTGAGTCTATAATAAAAGTGGAAGATTTAACTGAAGTCACTTGTGTAATTCGTCATAGAATTGTCAGATGGTAACATTTAACCTAATGGGCGATTGTTCTGTATACTGACCACCTAATCTATTACGAACCATCGCTATTCCTGTGTATCACAAACGTGCATTATTTTCAGCTTCAAGGTAGTGTATTACCTAGTGTAATCACCTGTGTGATCCTGGAAGCCAGTAAGAATCTCAAATTTAGGTTGGATAACTGCTGACGAAAACCATGCGGGTATCCACAAACATGTTAACGCTTGCTTCTTTATATTCCTAATAACAGCCATTAATTATGATTATTAAATTAAATTTAATGAATATTAAACTAATTAATTAATTTATTTAATTAATTCAATTTATATTTATAATAATAATATATAATTTGATTGCTCCCACAATCTTTTTGTTTATTTCACCTATGATGCAATGACTTTTGACAAGCCAATACAGGCTTATTTTCCTAGTATGGGCCTATGAAAAAAATAAACTAATCTCCTTCAATTTTTCTTCTATTAACTTTCATTAAGTATAAGACTAATAATGAAGGACTAAAAATAAAATATTTTAATGTTTTTTTACAGTGCCCTTTTTCCTGTATTAATGAAACTAATTCAGAGAAAACAGTTGTTCGTAGTCCAATTAAGGTTTGACCCCACATGACTAAATTCTATTTTATTTATATTAGTTTTCCAATAGCTAAAAATCTATAAAAATGTATTTATTTAAACCATAAAGACTAACGTTTATATAAACTTTAAACCGAATAATACTCCAACTTATTAATACTTAAATTATTCAGACCAGCTGAACACGTAATCGATACTTTTCCATAAGCTACTCGAAAATTGCTTTCCTCCGACTGTTTCCAAATTTAAACTTCTCGGCACATGCAAACATAAAAATTATTGCAGCATCAATAAAATTAACAGCTGTAGCAAAGAGCATTTCCGTATAGCCGTGGTAACAGCCCATGTCCATGCAGTCCATAACCTCCAGCACAATCACAACAAACTTGAGCAATTGGCGGGACGAACGAGTTCAACTAGTAAAAGCCAATGTGGATTCGTTTCCTGTGTTGCCATAATAAAGAAAAACAAAACGAAAGAAAACTTCCAATTCGTTGATATTGAATTTTGTAACATTGACATTGCCTGAAACCGCTTGTGTACTGTGTACCGGGGATTGACTGGGTCTGCCATAGTGCAAATGTTGCACGCATTCAAAGACACGCAAATGTGTTGCAAGTACGCGAGGTGCAAGCACCGCAAAACTTTACTCCAAACGACATAAAATGTAGCATATAAAAATATTTTTTATGTCTTTTTTTAAATTTAAGTAAAATTTTAATGCTGTTTTTTTTAATTGTGCCATGCTCTCCTGCTTTTAGTGCAATGGAAACGTAGTTTTATGCTATTTGACTGATAAATTTATGGCAGTCTCAGGTTGCTCCTTACTGCTTGGGTAAATGGTATTCGGTTTTTTCAAGCAGACTAGCAACTTTCATTTTCCACTC
>NC_051846.1:165880221-165887266 GCF_002237135.1 Teleopsis dalmanni | reverse complement strand
TTACCATTGTTTTGTGGATACCCCGCATGTTTTCGTCAGAGGTTAATAAACCTAGAATTTGATGTTCTTACTGGCTTCAGTGAATTACACTAGGTGATTACACTAGGAATTACACTAAGCCCCTTGAGCTCAAATAATGGCTCGTTGTGGTACTACAGGAATAGCGATGGTTCGTACATAGACTTGGTGGTCAGTATACAACCAATGCCGAAAGAAGGTAACGACTCCCCATCAGGTGAATGTAAACCAACCTGATAGTTCTATGACAGAATTACAATTAGTGACTTCAGCTAAATGTTCACTTCTTTTATATGCTCAAAATGGTTTTTTAACAGAAATATGTTGTATATATATTAGTGTAGATGTTATGAGTTTTTAGTCAATCGAAAGTTTATCCATATACAATCTTACTAAGCTTAATCCGCATAAACGTTTTAGTGTTTTAAAAGCCACAAATGTAGACACAATGGTTTATTTATTTTGAAATGGATCTTGATTATCACCTAAGCGATCCGTATTACACTGGTTAAGATGGCACTATGGAAAAAGGAGTTGCCACACTGATGTAATTTATTAAGAAGTTGTTGAATTGTCAATTCAATGTTGTGTTTTTTGAATTGTCAATGCCGCTATCTTTGTCGAAAGTTGCTTTACTCTTATAGTAACACTAAGTTGGTCTTTGTATAGCTCTTTCAAGCCAACTAGCCTATCTAGATAAATACTTATAGACAGATAAACTAGTATTATATACTAGTTTTAAAATAAACAGATTGAATAATACTTTGGAATTGTAAAAAAAATTAAAAAGTAAAGACGAGACATATTTAAGTAAGGTAATATGTTACAGATTTAACAATATTTTATTATTATTACTAACTATATTTTATTAATAACAGCTTCAACTGCAGAGTACTAAACATTTTTGGTGCTAAAAGTAAAACTATATAATAGTAAACCTATTAAGTTTTAAGACTACTAAAAGTAAAACTAAAAAATAAAATATACTAATGGTGCAATAATTTCTTTTCAAGCAGTTAATTTATTACTATTTTGGGAGTACGACTATTGCATAACTATCAGTCTTGGATACAGATAATTTTAATGAATTACTAAAAATCATCACAAAACACCACATTATAGTAGACCTTATAAGTCTACTAAAGTGGATGGTGAACTAATTACTTTTTAAGATATTTATTTGTGAATAATATAGGTAACTATATGACAAAATATTTAACCGCATTTGAAAGTGTACAGATTTCACGGAAGTTGGAACATATATTATATATATCTAACAGAAAAAGTTTTTTTCTCTTTTGTCAATAATTTTTAATTTACTAAAACGAAAAACATTGTAAAATTTTATTCTAAACAAATCATTAAAAATATTATAGAATTAAAAAATACTTGATTTATACAAAAAATTTTTTGTCTCTATCAATAACAACATTTATTTATAAATAATGATTAATGCCTACTCATTACAGTTTATCTAGGTGTGACGAAACATAAATCTATAGCTACCGCTTTTATAAATGTGATATAAATATGATCACTATAGAAGTATCGTATCGGAACATATTGTTTCGATAATAAAATCAATTTCCGTCGATTCGATGAAGTCTTCACGTACATGCAATATGTTGTTTTAAGTTCTCGTATGTATGGCAATTTACTTTTGAACTGTCTTTCACCTGAAATTTTCAAGAAAGAGATATAACTACTTTGGACAGCAAGGACTGTTGTAGATTAATTACTGTTGGGGTATCGAAACGCACTATACAATCACATCTCATAAATCTATCTATTCCTTATGTATACTCATCCTGCAGCTCTACTTTTTATATGATGGTGCTTATCTGTTCAATTATTCTACCGCACAATACTAATATAAGTCTAGTTGGACTATGACTTCATTGAGATTGTAAGATTTCTTACAACTGATAAAATTCAATTCAATTGTTTTATTCATTATTGCCTCTTTCAGTGCATTACTCCTTTCTGTCATATCTATTATTTTCCTCAGCATAACTTGTTTTTAAAGCGAATCATTACCCGTCATGAGTTAAATACGAGAATATCTAACTTAAGCGATCATTTTCAAAGACCAGCGATCCCCCACAAACGATTTCAAAGGCTGAATTGACGCCAAACAAGGTTTTTGTCAAGTTTTTGGTGGAATTGGTATTATCTATTATGAGCTGCTCCAGCCTGGTGATACGGTTCATTTAAAACGATTATCTTATCTATTGGGACTCATCATGGGTATCAACAACAATAACGACAAGAAATATTTATTTCTATATACATCAGATGGCAAGTTTTATATATAATTGGAAAGATATTCATATATCTTGTACCAACAAATTTAAAAAGCGTAAAAACTTATCACTACTAAATTACTACTAAAAAACATAAAATATGTACAATAAAAATTATACTAGTACTCGTATACTTTCGTGGTCTATATTATGTGTCATTTTTGTGACAATAGTTAGTTTAAAAACTAACTTAACTGCTAAAAGAAGCATCAAGCTTTGTGGATATAAATACGTTTCTTCATTTTTATCAATATTATCCCCACACTGAAATTATAATGTATACAGTTTTCAAGTTTATTATAACGTGGGTAGCATAAAATACGTAGCCAATTTGTAAGATAATTGCAGTGTAGTTCAATGTCATCATCAAATCTTATATTCGCTCATTGACAGTGCATCATCGACATTTGTGGTTAAATATATGCGAGCAAATTATTTGTCAATCCAAGCTAGTTACGCGCAAAATAAAAAATAAATCAAAAATAAAGACAGTAATCCATAAATCACACTTTAAATGGAAGTCATTAAAGGAGATAGAAAAGCTTTCTCGATTATATTTTAATTTTTTGTTAAATATATTTATTTTTTTGGTTTATTTAAGAAAATGTGTAACCAATATTATTGCTAAAGTAAACAGCGCAACTGTGGTTTTCAATGCTTAAAGCTATCACGTATGCCTCGCTCAAATGAGTTTGGAAAAAATATTTCGTATCAAAACTGGCCAATGAAATAAATTTATTAACAAAATTTAAAAAAATGTACCAACCAAGTTTGGTCATCCAGTCACGTTTAAAAAATGCAATGCAATCCACGTCTTCAGCTTTGCTGTTTCGTACGGTAGCTGAATGGATGTGAGCAAATACGCGTATTCCGGTATTTAATTTCCAAGAGACGGCTTCTTCGGTCGTCTTCGTAGATCATTTTAATGAATTTATAAAATAAAATCAGCAAAGTCATTGTTTATTATTAATTCAAAAAACAAAAAAAAAATTTAAAAGATATGAATTCAAAATTTTTAATGAGCAAAGCTGTTTGGAAGAGAACAAGTTCCAAATGAAAACGAAAGTAAGCTTCAGTTTGGGAGAGGAGGACTAGTAGGCAAATTGCTGTGTTGATTTTGATTAAATTGTAGACAAGAAAAATTGTCATCAGTAATATATATCATCAGTAATATTTAAATATTATTTATAATTTATTTATTATAATCATTTAATTTATATTTAAATATAGTTAAGAAAAGATATTAACCTTAAAAAATGGTTATTCCACTACTAGACATCAGATTCGAATAAATCTGGATTCAGATATTATTTTTTACACTATTGTAACGAATATAATATAATTATTAAAATCTAATTCAATATTAGATTTGAATAAATTTGGATTCAGTTTTTTTTTTTTATATTATTACTATGTGCAATATTAAAACGCTTTTGTCTATATTTTAAGAATCGTTAATAAAATAAAAAAAAACAAAAAAAATTGTTGTAACTAATATAATAATTAAAAAATATAATTAAAAACATTTATATATTTTAAAAGCTATTTGTTATGCAGAGTTAGTGAGCAATGAAGTCAATAATTGCATTTTCATACTTAACATAAGAACATTATTAGACTTGGTTTTAGGAATCGTCTATCGGATGGTAAGTATTCTTTATAAGCAGATATAATTAAGTTACAATATGTGTAACTTAAATGCTTTAAATAAGGTCTATAAGTTTGTGTATATTTTCCATTTTTTTTTACAGTTTTAACTGCTATTATGGCCATGTGCGAGTTCGAGTAAATTGATGGTAAATTGAGCGAAATAGTAAATTATGTCGGTATGGCAGCGAATGTGGGTATTTACCAGAGTTTCGTGTAGAGTAAATTAGTTAAATTAGGTGTAATCATTGTGAAAATTTTATAAGATGTTTATTAAATAATTAAATAAATTTGAAAACTTTTAACCAAAAATAATTTAATTTACTTTACCTCAATTTCTTCGCACATGGCCTATATTAGATGTCAAATTAAAAATAAATTCAGTGTTATTTCATTTATTAGCAAAAACTATAAGTTCATTTTAAAGTATACATTATTTTATGATTAAATGTTTTTTGTTTTTAATTCTTGAATAAATATTAAACACAAATCCAATTAAGAAAATTTTGATCTTCTGAAAAAATTTTGACGCATTTACAAAAATCATTAGAGTTCACTTTAAAGTTTACTATATTTAATCAAAATTTAATTATCAAAAAAAAAAAGTTAATTCTGAAAGACTCTTATATCAGTTTAAGAGCAACATTAGTATTATTTCAATTTAGCATAAACTGTTAGTTCAGTTAAAATGATCAGATCATATATAAATAATAAAATAAATAAATTAAATAATTAAACATTTTTTTAAATTCCGATTGAAAGGATTCTGACCTTATTTTAAGAGTAATTAATTAGCCTTAAAAAATGTCCATACAATAAATTATTAAAGTTCACTTTAAAATATATTTAAAACATCCTAGGACATTGAATAGATATTTTATCTGAAATACTCTTATATCAGTTAAAAAATGACCGCCGTATTGTGTCATTCATTAGCAAAAATGAGCAGTTCACCGTGAAGTATCTTTTATCTTCTCATTAAATATTTTTTTATTTCTCAACTAAATATTAAATACAAATCCAATTGATAGGATTCTTATTACACTCTGAGAGCAATAACAACTAATAATTTTTCAATCTTTAACACAAATCATTAGAGTTCGCTTAAAAGTATCTTGTATCTTGCCGCATGGCACGCTTGCTTAGCTTTAGCAAGTATCGGTTACATTTTGATTTTTTGTTGTTAAAGAGCAAAAGTTTTGTACGAAATGAAATCACTTTCTCTTTCCAAATTGAAAAAGCTTTTTCTGTTTCTTGTAGATACTCACAAGACTTTCGGTTTCGGTTTGGCCAATTTCAAGTTGTTACCAATGGAGTTTTGAAATTCCAAAAAATGATCATTAAATCGAGTGAAGTCGACGCGTAAGCAGCAAATGTGGAAAAGGCTGAAATGCTGCCGCAACTACGAGTATTGTAAAGTGAAAAACAAAATAAAAAAGAAACAAGTTAACACATTAAAAGCGATGATTTTGTAATTATCGCAGACAAAAAAGATACAAAATACAATAAAGTGTTGTACTTTTTATTTGGCACGTACAAGCCTGCACTAAAATATAAACAAAAAAAAATGTGCTAAAAAAGTTTGCAAAATATCACAAAAGAAATTTAACGAAAGTTTTATAAGCCAATGTGGATTTTTGAAAAACCTTGCTTATATATTTAATTTTCAAAAAAATAATAATAATAATTTTAAAATAAAATAAAATAATTTATTTTAGATATACAACAAAAATTTTATATTAAAATTAAATAAATAAATATCAAAATTTATTAAATAATTGTTCACAACAAAAAACGGAGAAAACGTAATAAATAAATTGAAAAAGTCTCGATTTCGGTCAGATAAAAATTTGTTTGGTCAAAACTCATTGCAATGTTTTTGTGGAATTGTTTTTAAATCTTGAAGAAGCTGTCTGCGTTGAGTTGCATAATGAAAATGGCTTCGAATAAATCATAAAGAAACCCAAAGGGAAAATTTATTCAGGTATTTTCTTTCAATTTTTATTTTAAAACTCTTACCCGTAATTTGTTAAAAAAAAATAAATGTAAAATGGATTTATCAAATAAAGGTATCTAAAAATTTTTAAAAAGCTTTATTTTTTATAAATACAGTAAGCACTATTAATTTGTTTTTATAGTGAAAAAAGTTTATAAATAAAATATATTTGACATTAATACAACAGAATTAAACACATAAAATATTAAATAATATATAAAAATAAATAAACAAAAAAAAAGTAAATTAAAAAATAAAAAAAAATAAAACTGAATAAAAATAATAATGTAAAATTAGTATAATTATAAATAATGAGGACACTTTTATAAACAAATTATATTCATAAATTTCTTTTTTAATACTGATTGTAGTAGAAACGGTTAATATCGAAAATCTCGAGTAATCGAGTAACATGGTAATATTATATGTAGTGTAATGTGGACTGTTATAAACGAATTATATTTATAGATTTGTTTTTTAATATTGATTGTAGTAGAAACGGTTAATATCGAAAATTTTACATGTGTATGCAGTATCTCGAGTAATGAGCTCGGTAATCGAGTAACGTGGTAACATTATATATAGTGTAATGTGGACTGTTACAAAATAATTATATTCATAAATTTGGTTTTTAATATTCATTGTAGTAATAACGGTTAATAAATATAAATCATAAATATTACAGACCTAAACAGGATCTTTAATAATGAGCTCAATAATCAAGTAACATAGTAACATTGCGAAAGTACAAATATTCACAATACATATATTCACATTTTATTTTATTTTTGCCGCTTTACGCTATTACCATGTTACTAAATTACCGAGCTTGTTATACGACATCGTATATACCGCTACACAGTTTTCGTATGAGCTGTATTCTTCTACAATCACCATCAATCAACATATAATCAAAATTATATATATATTTTTATATTAATATTATTTTTGTTTTTATATACTATTAATAAATATTTAATTATTAATATTATAAATCTATTGTAATATTAAATACATTTTATTTATGTGCTTTTTCATTTTCTCTCAAATTTGTGTAATAAGAGTGTTTTTGAATAAAATT
>NC_051846.1:165878613-165880121 GCF_002237135.1 Teleopsis dalmanni | reverse complement strand
AGTTTCAGAAACTTTATTGTTGGGTTTGTAGATTATAAATTTAGTTTTACAGTAAAGTTTTAACTTAGTTTTAACTACGGACTTCAGGGTAATTTATAATTAAGGAAGATTAGACGCCATATATTTCTTTCTTATTAATTCTAAAAATATTGACAATAGTTGCAATGCATTTTTGAATTCCTCGCTGCTGTAGAAATGAACATTAAGAACTCGTACCCTCCCAAATTTGAAGCTCAGAGTCAGCATTCATTACCCATCAAGAGTTAAAAGAAATTTTCCAAAATAACAATGTCATCAAAAAATACAGTTAAATTGTGTATAACTATTAAAATCGGGTTTTATTCTTTTAATCTTTTAAATCGACTTCAAGTAACATCATTTCGATATAATACACTTATGGTAACGATTTTTTATTCTTTATTTCTTTAATCATGTCAAATGGTGTTCCCGAAGTCAACTATTCGGGAATAGAAAATAGCCAAACTGTGCTATATCAGGCGTTAACGTAGGCTGTTTTTTAAATATTGCCTAGGCAACGCTATGTATTGCTAGATGAATCTGTTCGAAAAATTTACATTTTCTAGCATAAATTTCATTATCACCTTTTAGTTTATGCGCGCTTATTGTGTTGTTTTAATCGATTCTGAATTGTGAAAAAATCGAATTAAATAATGGACATTTTCGTGCGATAATTTTTTACTGTTTTCAACGGCGATTAACAATAACGAGAATGCATCGATCAACTTAGTTCGACATTTACTGATGAAACCCCACATCCAACGACTATAAAACACTGGTTTAATGAAATCGAGCGTTTTGTGAAGTTCGTTGAAGAACGGCTGTTGTATCGGAAAACATCGGGGGATAGAAGCGTGATTGGGCATTAGTGGGACCAGCATACATTCAATTTTACATATACATTTAGCTGACGGAAACATTTTTTCCCATTGGATTCCCCATCATTTGACAACTGCTCAAAAGAAAGCACATGTTGATTAGTGCAATGGAATGCTAAAAAACTCTAAACAGTATTGTAATAAAGTGAAGTAATAAAGTAATAAAGTAATAAAGTGAGCGGAATCTGACAAAAGCTGTCCGCGGACGAAACAAATCAAAGCAAATGGTCGCATGTTTTTTACGAAAATTCGGTAAAGTCGCAACTATACTACTTGAACAACGTAGAACTGTCTATTCTGAGTGGTACACAATGATTAGTTTGCTAGGAGTCATCGGAAAATTAAGGAAAACCAACCATCATCGGAAGATCATCCTTCATCCCCGTTTTGGCACCCAATGTCTTCTTCTTGTTTCCAAATATAAAAAAAAAATGCATGACGTGAATTTTTTATTATCCGAACAAACCGTTGTCACATTCAAAACCCTGATTTTAGAGATACCAACTTCAAAGTGGTAAAGCTGTTCCGGAAATCTATTTGATCGAATGCAAAAATGTATTATCGTGGTGTTAGTGTTGGGTATTATAATATACCACACTACAATAATCGAAA
>NC_051846.1:165848659-165878513 GCF_002237135.1 Teleopsis dalmanni | reverse complement strand
AAAATATATATCGCCCACTGTGATGCACTTAAATTTGCGAAGGCGACCCAATTGAATCTCGTAGAACTTATATTATTTTAATATTCCTCAGTAAAGCGTGAAAGAAGATACATTATCTCATATTATATGATGTATATACATTTACCATATTTATTAGAAGTAGAAGAAATATTGAAGATTCTGTGAAATATACTTTTCTAAAGATACTTTATACTCTATATACTCTACTTTCTAATATCTTTTATCATAACTTCTTTTTATTTTACTTAAAATGGTGACAGCCTATACAGATAAAGTTTGAGATAAATTGAGATAAAGCAATAAAATTCATAACAAAAACTTTTTCTTTGACAAAAAATATACAAGATATATCAAAATCTTTGTACACGAATATATTCTTCGTGAGATCATCATCCGACATTCCTATAATGTAACGCACACACACCACATTCTTGCATTTAATAATGATTATCATGACATTGTAATATATTTCGTCGATATACTGTATTCTATATAAATAATATCCATCGCAAACAAGCTCAAATTATTATTCGAATTATTTTTCACTTATCTAATTACTTTTATATTTACATACCATATGTTTTTAAATATATATATTTGTAGAAAAATGTGTTATTATTGGTCTTATTTATATATTAGATCCTTATATAAGTATATTTTTCTTAAAAATTAGAACTATCTCTTCTACTAGTTCTACATTTAGATTTATTTCTCAAAATTTTTACAAACACGAGTACTAATATATACATATATATAAACGAAAATATATCAGAATTGTATAAACTTGTATAGATAATATTGTCAGCGAAGTGAATCTATCTGGTAATTCTCGTTTTCTTATTAAACCACTGGTGCTTAGCTTAATCGTTTTTGCAATCCATTTCGGTTTTAATAAAGCTGAACGCGTAAGGAAACTTCTATAATCATTTTACGAGTGAGCACTTAAAGAACTCATAGGAAACTGTCAAATAACTGCTTAAAGACAACAAATAAATAGTGTACTTATTTAAATAAAAGACTACTTAAATGTTTACACCAGGACGATGCAATTATCCGTCATTAATTTGTGTTTATGAAATCTAACAGTATCTTTAGTAATTTATTTGATTCGCCCACTCAGTAAAGTTGCTGATGGTAAAATTTGATTGAAATTAATTAATAAATCTCACGTTGAGGCTTTTTATTTTAGCAATTATTCGTTAAATTTCTTTTCTTTGAATATTTTTTAATTTCATAATTTTTAATGAACTAAGTATACCTTTCGAATGAGGGTAGCTTATCAAATCAACATTTCCATTTTGATATTTATTCGGTGTTGCATCTTTAGTGCATTTATAACATAACAAATAAACAAAAGTGTTAAAAAAAAATTATAAAACATTTTAAAAATGTTATAAAGGCAAAAATTTCACTTTTTGAGTTAAATTATTACTAAAGAAACAAGTACATTGCACCTACAACAAAAGAGGAAGCAAAGTACATGCTTTATAAATCAATTCAATTAAATCGCTGAAAATAATGTAGTATAAATAACTAATCTTGATAAAAAGCGGTTAACTATTTAAAATTAAAATATATAAAAATAAAATGCACATTGGTGATGGCGGATAATTGGCAGTCTCTCATAGCCATTATTAAACTACAACATACGTTGCTTTCAACTAACTATTAGTTACTTACATCACTTCCATGTAATAATATATTATCATACTATATATTTTATAATTTTTTTAAAAAAACATCTTCCTGTGTATATTATATTTTGAATAGGCTTATAAATTACTTCCGTTTCTGAAATAATTTTGCTAATATGAAGTAAAATTATTCGGGAAATCAATGAACTCACTTAAAACCTATCAAAATATAACAGCATAACGAAAACTTAATATAGTTTATAATTAAAAGTATTTTTTGTGAATTTTTTAACGTTCAACATTTCTAGTTATTAATATATTTTCATTAAGATTTATACAATATAAATATATATGTATGGATATATACACTTACAGATGTCTATTTTAAGTAATCAAATGAATAATATTTGTTTACAATGGTTGACTGCTGAGTAAGGAGTACATACTGTTACTAATCAAATGAATTATAATTGCATACCGTGCTTATAAAGTCTCGTATGGTCCAAAATATACAACTCTAATGGAAAAGAATAGTAAACTACATGGACATACATTCTCTAAAACTACTACATCTTCGAAACATCTTTTATAAAACATTGGAAAATTTAACTCCATTTTTAAGTTATTTGAAACATTCCAAATGTAATTTGGAACTGTGCATTTATTTTATAAATATAAAATCTACTACATTTCTTTAAGTGTCAATTGAAGCAAAAATCATCAGATAGTTACAAGGTTATTTTAACAATAAAAAACACCATTTGGAGAACATAAACTATTCCAACGATCAGTGAAATTGCAAAATTAATGACCGAAATGGATTCTACAGAACACGAAGCGCCAGAAAATGTCTATGCCAATGTTTCCCAAACCTTTTTTGTACCATACCTCCACTTCGAGCATTAGTACTTTTCCAGCTAACCGATCGTATATTAGCGAAATCAGAGCTATCACGGTAATAGAAATTAAAGTTATATTTACATACTTTCTATAAAGACATTTTGATATAACTGTTTAATTTTTAACATATTATTATTTTATTATTATTATTATTTTATTATCATTATTATTTTATTATTATTATTTTATTATTATCATTTTATTATTATTTATTATTTTAGTGTGACTTACAACTGTCCACAGATAAAATAGAGTAAAGGTGCTGATTCACCAACTCAGACATCTGAATATCAATATTATTATTATATTGTTATTATTATCATATTATTATTATCATATTATTTTTATCATATTATTATTATCATATTAGGATTAAGTGTGAATATTTTCAACTATTTTGCCATATTCTTCTATATTGAAATACTTTAAGACCTTTATCGTTTAAATTCGCCTCTTTTTTTTAAACAAAAATATGGCTTAATATACTGGTATGAAAATAATATTTGTAATACTTCTCCGAAACAATAACATTCAGATTATCTTTGGTGCCCCTTTTCTCATTGATCTAGCAGATCTGTCATACTTGAAAATTAGGGACTAACCAAAATTCATTTAATTGTCAGATTGATTAACTTTTACTTAAATGTCTTGTCTGTTCTTTTCAAAGTTTATGTGTGCGGTGACTACTTTAATCTTAAAGTAACGCTTTTATTTTTGTTATCACAATGGGCCATTATTTGTACTTATGGTAGATTTAACGAAAAAGGTGTAAAATTTATAATTTTTTTTTTTGTGCAAAAATATGTCTTTATATATTAAGTCAACTGGTATAGAAACAAGATTAGCAATACTTCTCCTATAATAGTATTGAATTTATCTTTATGATCCATTTTTCACCGATCGCCATACGAACTTAATCTAACCTAGCTACATGAATGTAGTTAAAATTAATTCAACTACTTGTGTTTTAGGATTAAAAATGAACATATTTAATTATTTTTAAATTAAATCATTTTAAAATTAAACATAAATAGCGCTCTTGTTAGCAATTTCAATACATTTAGGGATATGTTATTCATAATGTATAATGGCGACTATCATTTGCTTTATAGATATATTCTACTTTTGCAAAATATAATATAATAGTACTAATACATTGTTTGAATTGCGAATTATTTTATTTGCAATTTATTAGAATATTATTTATTAATCAAAAACATAATTGTAAAATGTTTAAAGTATAAATATGGTGAATCCTCGATATATTATTGTAAAGTTTTGAAACCTAATTAGAACTACAGCAAACTCTAAAGCAAATCTTATATTAAAGATCTCAAAACATTTACGGTGAAAACTTGTTTTACTGATATACAAACTTGTCCAATGAATAATGAATAAACTTTTTTAATTGTCACATTTTACAACTGATTTTCACCTTTTCCAACTCTGACATAATTGAGATAGATGACGTAAAATACCGTACAAACATAGCGGTAATCTTTTTTTAAATTTAATAATAATTATAAAGATAGTTAAGTTAAAGAAAAATACATATTCGACTTAGTTAAATATATCTATTATTTTATTAGTTTATTTATTTATCTGAAAACTTACTTCATAAACTATAAATTTTCTAAAATTGAACCACAATTTGTTTTGTTGTTAATTTTTATTTATTTATTTTTCTTGAGTAAATTTTTAGTGAAATTTCTTATATGTAATATTTTCGAATCCCAGCTTTGTGGACATTTCTTTTTAGTAATTTTTTTAGCAAATTTGTAATATTTAGCACAAATTTTATGCGTTGACGTGATTTTTCTAAAGCATTCGTTTATTTAAAATTTTTTTTTTAATTTTTTTCGTTTTATTTGTTAACAATACAAATAAAACTTTTTGTACTTTTCTTTATTTTTGTGTCCACTTTCTTTTTTCTACTTGTGTGTTACAGTCAATTTGTTTAACCGAACTTTGCTTTGAGCCGCTCTTTTCTTGTGACCAGTTTGACGCACGTTTACCAACTGTTTTGACTTCCAAGCTGCGTTATAAAGTTGTTGACTATCTTTTGAGACAGGCTTTTGCTGCTTCAATGCTAGCCTAATGCAGAAATTTTAATCTAAGCTTGTTCTTCTCTCTGACTGACGTCTGGCTTCTTGCATGTAACTTCAGTAAAGAGACTTACAATCATCGCTTACTTACGATCGCTTTGAATCGTAAGAGTTGAATTAAGTTTGTATAAAAAAAAATATTTAAAAATAATTAGTATATAAAGTATGTTACATATTTTTAAAATTTATTACTCCATGTTCCACTATTTATTTGTCATAACGTATAAGACCCTTCTCATAGTAACTTAGTTCAAATTTCCGGTACATACATGTTTCCGATCACGTACTTAATTTTGGAAGTGTTTTACTTTCAATGCTCATATCAAATTTGTCAACATATTTTTTGCAAACTAATTTAACCATCAACAGTTGTTTTATCAAGTAATATTACCTATGAAGATTTAAGAGAAATTTATGCATTTCACTCTACAAATTTCTCTTCGATCTTACAGTAAAAGGCTCTTACATAGGTTTCACAGCTACAATTATGAATTGTTCAAAAAGTCAAGATCAATGTCAAACAGTCAAATTAGTTGCTTCAGCATAAAAATTGCTTCATTATTGTATCAAAATTTGACATAACTGGGTCAAATACTTTTCCCTTTGCCTTGCATTTTGATAAAATGGTTGTATGAGCTTCAAATAAATGAATAAAATTAAAAATCATTATTTTATAAGTAAATTGTGGAATTACAAATAACTTAAGTACTTCTATGCCAATTTGAATGTTATATTGACATAACAACTTTTTTGAATTGATATATATGTAATCTTCTAAATACATAATTATAAGCATAATATAAGTGTCATAATTGTATAGGGTGTTTTTTTTAGCTGCATGAGAACTTAAAATAATAATGCAAGATAGAAATATTCTTGAAATAAAATTTTTTGATTATAATCTGTTAGATAAATTCATTGCATTTATTTTTTGTATATGATTTCCGGCTGATGATATGTTCACCGCGGCTACGAGTTACATGATTCATTCGATCAATCGAATTTTTGACTATTTTTTGCAATAAATGTGGCCATATGGTATCAATGGTGGCATAAAAATTGGCTTCCAATGCTTCAAAAGTTACTTTATTGTCGGCATAAACCAATTATTTAACATAACCCCATAATAAATAATCGAGAGGCATTAAATCGCACTAAAGAGACTATGCACGGCCAGTTAACAGCACCACTTCTGGAAATAAAGTTGTTACTAAATTGATTTCGCAACAAATCGATTGTTAAGCGCGCTATATGGCAAGGTGCGCCTTGGTCTTGGTAGAACCAAATGTCGTTGATGTTTAACTGAGATTAATATTTGAAAACAAAAATTCAATCAATGAAACGCAGCTCCTTTCTAATGTCGGAAGTAATAAGGTCCGATGATGCCACCAACGTATAAACCGCATTAAATATTCAATATTAATAGATGTTTGATGGTTTTGAATCGAAAGGAGTAAAATGAGTGCGAAAACAATCAATAACTACACGAATTATAGGCTCACGAGGCCGTTTATGATGACCGTAAAATGGACGAAGTACTATATGTATTTCGCAAACAGATCTATTCTAGTGTTGTTTTAGTGTTAAACGATTCATGACGAATGGTCAAGCCCTACTGAAAAGAAATGTGAACACAGTTTGACTTTATTAGCTGCCAAACTATAGTTATCGATATCGATAGTTGTCATGCAGCTTAAAAAGCACCCTATATTTATTAAATTAAGTACTTCATATAAAAGTTTTATATTTAGTTATTAAAGGCTTTATTTATATATAATTAAAAAAATTAAAAATTAAAATATAATTATTTTGGGTTTTTAAATAAATATTAATGTTTTCTTACTAAGATTAGACGTTTTTAAATCTAATTTTTTTAGTAATGTTTTTTTTAATTTTATCGATTAAATGCTCTTATTTAATTTTTTAAATTAAGTGTACCCTTAATCTAAAGAAAACTAATTACAAAACTAATGTATATATCCTTTTAATGTTACATACATACAGAAAAACATATTTGATATTTATCGTTATTATGATACTTTTTTTGAAATCCGATTTCGAAATAGTACTGAAGTACAAGAAAAATTAAAATTTTTAAATTAATTAATTATTATAAATTAATTAAATTTAATTAAAATTAAAATTTATAAATTAATTAATTATTATAAATTAATTAAATTTAATTAAAATTAAATTTTAAAAAGTTTTTGGTATTGCTAATGATAATCATCATCAATTGTTTTTGAAAATATTTTTTAAATTTACTTTTTAAATAAAATTTTTCGACTGCAAATAACAAGTGGTAAACTTCTACCCTAAAAGCGCAGATCCATGTTTTAGACTGACCATTGATAAGAAAATCTATCAAAAAAACCCCTACACAACATCAAAAATAAATCCAAAATCACATCTGATTTTGATTGAAATACTAATGCTCCCATTATTTTTATGGTTAGGTCCATATGTGAACAATAGTTGTTTGTATAATTTCTTAGAGCATTGCTTCGCATGTTGCATATCATAGCACTACTTGCCGTCTATGCATATAAATAATAATTTTTTGTACGCTTAATGATATTAAGAAAGATACAATCTTTAAATTCTTCAAGCACTTGCTATTTTTTATATAGGCTTAATAAGAAATTTATAAGCAAATAATTATTACATTTTTATTTTAATCTATTGTTGCTGTTGTAGACCACTATATCTTATGAAATATATAAAATTTTTAACATAAATTTCTATAGTAAAGTAATGGTTATATGTAGATATTTTATATCTATCACTCCGAATATGTGTGGAGGATATTTATGTTTAAACTTCATTAAACCACAATTTTATATTTTTTATTAAATTTTAAGATACAATGCTTTTAGCTTACGCTTAAAATTAAAAAGGATTTTAAAATTTTTACGCCTTGTCTAGTAAATAATAAATGATAAGGTTTTTATTTTTACTAAATTCATTAAATACCTAAAATGTTTTCAGGAATATCCTATTTTTTTTAATTAGCTATTAAAACTAAAAACAGAAAGAGCGTACTATTGATTGTACATACTACAACTACTGTATTGTTAATTATCTTGAAAATAGTTAATTTGGAAACATGACTACTTTATTGACAGCAATGAATTGAAAATATTATAAAAATATATTATTTTTAAATTGTTTTTATCATAGATAATTATTTATGATATACGTCTAGTTGTATGTTGTAATATTTTTTATTATGGTTATTTTATTATGGATATATTATATAATATATAGCCATATATATTACAAAAGTTTCTTAGGTCATATCCTAAATAGTTAATACGAAGATAGACACTGAAAGCAAACACATTTTAGATAATCCAAATATCCTTCTTAGAGGCTTATAAAACCCGTGTTCTTGAGTAAGTAGCATTTAACTGGAGAATTAATTGCAAAAGACAAGGATACAAATGTTTTACTTGATAACTACATATTTAGGTATACTAAAAGAAAACAGTTGTGCATAAAATGAATTAAAAAAATAATTAACTAATAAAAAAAATTCTTATTACTTCATCCAAATCTGAAGTACTTCAGGTTCATTAAACAAGAACTAAACTAATATGAATGCACTATATATAACTATACAAATGTATTTCGAAAATACATAAAGAAATGATTCGATGGTTCCAATTACAACTATAGTCTTAAACAAGCTGTAAAACTCAGTCGTATAATTAGAGTTACTTAGATCACTTAAACTTATGAATTTTGTTCTTAATAATATTTTTTATAAAAATGAAAATATAATTAAAGTATTTAACATAAATTAACAAATGTAATTGTTTATAAATTTTCTATAATTTTATATTTTAAATAAATGACCTAAGCCTGGTTATAGTTAAATAAACTTATTCTAAATTGTTCGTAATAACAATTAATTGAAGAACTTTATTTAACAATTTTTATTGTCAACATCATTTTTCACAATTAGTCAAAATAAAGCAAAAACTAATAAATCAAGCCACACATATTAAGCTTTACATACTAATCCTTACTACCAATTTTTCTTAAATCGATTTATTTTTCCCTGCTTACCAAGAATATATATCTCCGATATCTCCTAAGCAACGTTATTGTTAACTCCAGTAAAATAGTTGCAAATAGTTTATATTGGGTATATCTTAGTACTCTGTGTTTCTTGATAAAGTGCAATAAGTATGTATCTAGGAGAGACACTCCTTCACGAGTTTTATACGAGGATGATTTGATAAGTCAGTGACTTTTTGAATTTCCCGCGCAGTTATTCCAAATGCAACAGTGTTGCCGTCAGCTGTAGTCTACCAGTGAGCAGCTTTCTAATTTTAAGCAAGCTACGTCGTTCAGTTGGTGTTTGGTAGCCGTTCAAAGCAGACAACCTCGTGAAAAAAGTAAATTTCATGTGCTAATTAAGCATTCGTAGAATTGGGATACGAACTGCTATCCCATCAAGCATATTCTCCAGATTTAGCTCCCTGTGACTATTTTCTGTTTCCAAACCTAAAGAAATTGCTGGGCGGTAAGAGATTTGAGTCGAATGAAGAAGTCATTACCGAAACAAACTCGTATTTTGAGAGCTTTGAGAAAACCTATTATTTGGAGGGTATAAGAAAATTAGAAAAACGCTGGACTAAATGTATCGTGATTATATAGAAAAATAAAATGTTTATTTGCCGAAAAAAATTTATTTTATTCAAAAAGTCACTGACTTATCAAACCGCCCTCGTATGCTTCATTATCATCTTTCCTCGGCAAAAAAAAATGGTAATAAATTATGGAAGCTTTAATATGATGATTAATTATGAAAACCCAAAATGTATAATAATTTATTTGAAAGAAATTGGTGTAATATTGTTAATATAGATTTCTAAATTATTAAAACATTAATTAAAACATTAAATAAAACAATTAATTAAATGTTTATAATTGAAAACATTTTTTATTTGCAGGTGGCTGCTGTGGTTCTACGAAGAAGCGCACTATTGTGGGTGGCTGGGCATGGGCTTGGTGGTGTGTTACTGATGTGCAGCGCCTTTCGTTGAATGTCATGACATTGAATCCAATGTGCGAAAATGTCGAAACAGCACAAGGTGTACCGCTTACTGTTACTGGAGTAGCTCAGTGTAAAATTATGAAGGTAATAGCAATTTTTTTATTCTACGTATTAAACCCTTTAAATTTTTTTTTATTATTTTTATTTTTCACCTTTTAATTAAAGAAATTATTTATTGCTAATTTTTATTTTTAAACAACTTACTTACAATACAAACAAAATTTTGATAAGCTAATTTCTATAACTTTTTTTAAAAATTCTTGGACTTAGAGAAAGGCACGCTAGGTATATGTATAAAGTAAAATTAAAAAAAAGTAAATTGAAAAATTACATTTCCCAGTTAATATACAAACCTATATAAATCAATAAATCAAATAAATATTAATACTACTTTATTTTTTTTTTTAACAAATATCATTATTTATAATAAAATCATTTAGCGTAAAAAACCAAAAAAAAATAGAAACAAAAATGTAAGTCAAAAAAATGTATCTATATACTTTTTCTATATTACCACTTAATATTGAAAAACTTTTATTGTTGTTTTGTCATTTTGTGTATGTGTGTGCTTAGTTAAAAGTTGTACAAAATAAAGTTTTTATATTAAGAAATTATTGTTCCAATATTTATACTCATTGTTGCAAAAGAGAAACATAAAATGCATTCAAATTGTAGTAAATAAAAATATTGTGGTCATATTGAATATATGAATTTTCTATAAGCTTAAACGAAATTGTTTATATATTATTTTAATTTTATATACATACAGTGTTTTTCTATTATTTGCACCATACTAACAGTCAAAAAATTCATAATATAAAGGATAAATTAATAATATAATAAAATTAGTTATGTTTCTATAGTTTCAAATCGTTTGTATATAGTTTATAGTTAAAATATTGATATCGTGTTAAAAAGCAAAATTTGGAAATACAAGTTTTACCGGGTTGTATCTCATAGTTTTTAAAGCACATATCATACATAAGTAAATAAATCACATCAAAAATAATAAGCTCTGGTTTTACTGAAGCTTCACACAAATAATTTGTTTCATTAATTATTATACATTTAATGAAAATGATATCAACAATCTGCCAGTATTGAGAAAATCGTAAAGCTTTTCTTAGAACCTACTTTAAATGCTGGTAGTTAATATAAGTAACCAAATATTTGTTCTAGTTCAGATCTATTTATACTAGGAATCCATTTATACTAGTCTCAATGTATACTAGTCTAGGCATCCAAAATAAGTCCATGACTCGCATATAGTCAATATGCAATATTCTCTTTCATAAATTGAGTTAAGAAAAGGATTTAGCAAATGTCTACTATTTTTTTACCTTCCGATAGACTGTAATTATAAATTTAAAATAATGTTACCTTGACAAGACTAGGATATTAAAAAACTACATTTTTGTAACTTCTAACCATTTTGAATTTGGTAGCTTATGATTAAAAAGTATTAAATAACTGCCTGAATATATACAATATAAACATATAAGGCAGACACTTATACTAGAAAAACTCTTTATAAAAATTTTTAATTAGAACAGTTAGGTTAACTAAGAGTCAATAGACTCCAACACAGCTTTATATTTATTTCAGTTTCTATCTTTTAGAAAATACTACGTTTTATATAAAACTTTATTGTGGAATTGCATTTCAAAATTACAAGAAAAAAAGTGATTTAAATATAGATTCTATAATATAAAATATCCGAGAAATTAAGGACGGAATTTACTTGCCAGCTTTACGTTTTTGAGTTGTTTGTTAGCTCCCCTTTCTTGTTAGAAAGATTATATAATAGGTCTTTATGATATCATCATGTCAGCATGTCATTATTAGTTAGTTTTAGATTATTATATTAAAACTGTATATGTGATAATTCATTATAATAAAGTTTAATTTAACTCAACAATAAACTTCTTAAGTTCTTACAACAATGAGATTGATAGACCATTTTATTATTTTGTTAATTTTAATCTTGAATTATTTACTATATATAAACTTTTTATCAACAATAATTTAGAAATTTCATAAAATAAAATAATTTAAAAAAGTAAATTCTAATTTCTAAGACACAGCACTGACAGTGATCTTAAAAATTTGCCAAAACATTTCATTTATTGAGAAACTATAACCAAATAACTATCACCAAATAATTTAAAAAATTGACGATTTTAAAATATATCTTTTAAAATCATATTTTAAATTATTTTAAATATATATCAAAAAAATGTAAAGTCATCCTATTATAAAGCCCCGTATTCAGTTATTCTAAGTGTGACTTAAAACTGTCCACAGATAAAATAGAGTAAAGGTGCTGATTCACCAATTCAGACATCTGAATATCAATCAAAAAATGTGAAGCAACAACAATGCTCTAAAATCTTCAGAGTTGCACAAAATTTTCTTAAGTTTTAGTGCAGTCTTAAGTTTCAGTGCAGCCAAATTCAAAAATCAGTCTATTGTGAACGTTCACTGAAAATATCTTGCAAGATTTTAGTATTTCATCTACTAATAAATTCAAATATATAAATAAATAAATAAATTAATTTATTTATTTATTTAATATTACCTAAAAAAACTTACCATTGCCCTTCTAATATTAATTTTTTTTTCGTATTTCAATTAATTGACTATTAGTATTTACAATATTTATATTTCATATTATACACAACATAACAAAAAATATATGACAAAAAAGCATTTAACATATTTTAAAAGTGATGCCAATTTGCTTCAACGAGGCGTAATGCTGTTTTTTTAAAACTCTAAACAAAAAAAACTACGGCTATTATAAAATATTTCATTACTTAAATGAAAGATAAGCACACTTATTCCTTTTTGAATCCCATGTATTTGATCAAATCAAAATTCTAAAACAATTTTTGAATATTTTTGGATATAAATAGCTCTTTTAGTATTAAGTCCAGTGATTCAAATATACTTTTTATGGATAGAAATATACTTTCTAGTTTCTTATAGAGACTAAAAGTTTTTTTTAGATTTTTATTTCATATCAAATTTTATATATTTTAATAAATATTATAAGATATATTTATTCAACTAATGTAGCTTACAGCTTAGCTTTATATTGATCTTTATCTATGCAATGTTCATAGATAAAGATCAATATAAAGCTGAGCTCCTAAAACTACACCTTTAGAAGTGTCTTTATAAGAATGCATAAATTATAAATAGTCTATTAGTATATCGAATTTGTATATATCACCTATAAATGGTGATTAAAATAATTGTTTTTTATATATTTTTTATTACCGAGAGATAATATACATAATCGAGCAAATTTCTTTACATAAAATGTTTCAAAATTAATTTATAGTACGTTTCCACTGACTTAGTTAGACCAGTTAACTTACTAATAAAGCCAGTCTAATAAAGCCAGTGGAAACATACTTTTCGCTTAATAGCAATAAGCAATTTCAGTGGTAAAATTTAAATTGTTCTTGCTAGTATAAATGTGCAAATATTAAAAGTTATTTTTCTGTAATATTAAAAGTGTTATTAAAACATTTTAAATGCATAAATAAAAGTTTGGTGAAAATAAATTTATAAAACAAATACAAATTTAATGACAAAAAATTTAAAATAGCAAAGTGCACCCCTAGTCAAGCAATAATATTTTTAAACTATAAATTTAGAAAATTCAAAAAACTATAAATTTATTTACATACAATAAATTATTACTTTAAATGATATCAACAGAAAATAAATATAAATGAATTAAAATAATTTTATAAAATACGAATATATCGATTTTCGTCATAAATCATAATCATTTGTAATTGAACTCATTAAAATGTATATTTTAAATTGTAATAAAATAAAAGCGTTGAAATTTATTGCTTGAATAAATTATGCTTTAAAATTATTAAAATCTATAGATGCTGTGCGAAGTTCGACTATTGCAAAAAATCACATTATATGACAAAACTCATATTAAAATAATTTCTTTTTTTGCAATATCACAAAAAAATATTATTAAAAATAATAAAGAAATTTAGTATAATTTTCTTTATCTATACTTTTATGTCACAAATATATTTTATTTATTTTTATTACATATATTTAATTTAAAATTATTTAATTATTAATTTTTTTATATTTTTCTTTTGTTTTTGGTTAAATAAAATATTTGGCATACGCTTCTATTTAATTATGAAGTCGACTTCTTACAAGAGTTCGAGTAGTCAACAAGAGGTACGTTCCTTTATTTTGAATTACTTTATATTTTTATATATAATTTATATTTTATATTATAATATATTTGTTTGTTTAATTTTCGGTTACCATATTGGAGAAAAAAAGTGAAAAATTTTTTTAAATATAATAAAAATAATTTAAATAAAGGTATGAATTTTCGTAAGTAATTATTTTAATAATTAATCGGGTTCTAATTATTTTATTTAATAGCATAAATTTAATTAACAAATTAAAGTATATACAGTGTAGTCAATAAACTCCTTAATTCTTGCACTAAAAATTTTAGTTTTCACTTCCTTATATGTAAATATTTTTCTGTACATAATAATTACATAATCACGTATTTAATAATTTTACCATCAAAGATAAAAAGCATTTAGAATAACTAAATTAATACATTTACATAAAGTTTACATATCCATTACATATCTTGAACTCTATTAAGCTATGAACATACTAATGTATACTAAATAAATCAATTAAAAATGTTCCCCATTTAAATAGCTAATCACAAATATTACTTAAATATAGTAAACATAATTTATTAAATAATCTAATTAAATAATCTATTAAAAAATTTAGAACTTAAATAAGGAATTTTTCTTTAAATGTATTTCAACACACTTATTAATATTATTGTACCATACACCATGACTCAGGTGTTCTAATCCTAGTTGGTTTAACCAATCATAAGATATTTAATTAATGGGTGCAGCTAATCCTTGAGTACTATTGATCCATATGTTATATATGGTGCAATAAATATTTTCAAGAAATATTTAAGTCTATTGCTGCTACTGCTTCTCAGTCTAGAGAATTCGCAGACAATGTATTCAGACAACCATCTCACAAATGCACCAAATACTGTTCTCCGAAACTTCCATTTTGCTGAGATGGTACTTGAGCTTGCTGTCAAAAACCCGGTGATATTTTTGTTATCCTCTCTATATAGTATAAAGAGCCTTTTTAAGATTATTTTAGTTCGGTTGTTAGATCTCTCAGTCTGTCATCGGCTTTTACAGTTCTTCCAGTAGTTGATGTCTTGAGAGTGTGGCCGTTATCTTAGCGTGTCCACTATATGCCCTGCTGCCAGAATACAGAATGCCCAAGGTTCAATTAACTGACGTTAAACTCTTATTTGATACAACACTTAGCCCTTTATTGGATTTGCTTCACTAATGTCCCAGAGTCATTCACAATCGCGAATACTTTGTCTTAATTCTTTGAGATGAACAGTACTCCAGTATACTTGAACGAATTTCGACAGAATTTAAGAATGGTAAAACCACCTAGCTCTCAGACATTATATGAAACGTAGCTCTATTTGTGTTTCACCTCACGCATGCGCAGTCTTTTTGAAAAGAGGTCCTAGAGAACTCTTACTTTTGTGATTCTGATTTTTAGCGCAAGTTTCTTGTATAAAAATGTCATCTTCAATTTATGACAAAAAAAATTTCTTTGAATATAAAAGTAAATCTGATGAAAATAATTATTAAATACTAAGACTACCATATTAAAGCGGCCCTGGAAACACGGTTGCCACTTATGGTACTTTAGTACCAAAATTGGTACTTTTTTTTTCGTTTGGTACTCATGCTTAAAAAATGGTACAATTTTGACGACCCAACTTTATTGTGGATATTTCCAATTAATTTTTTTTATAAATGCAACTTTGCACTGTTTTATATTTTGTTTATTTATTACACTATGAAAAACACAGAACGAAAAAATAAAAAGGTCCAAAATTTTTTTTACAGAAATGGTACCTTTTTAAACCAATTTTGGTACAGGAAAAAATTTTCAAGTGGCAACCGTGCCTCGAAATCTTATTTCGCAATCTCACCAATATTTTGAGATTCAAGTACATTCAAGTATAGCACATTACTCATTTTGCATTTAAATTGTTAGTAAAAATATACCTTTATTAGCATCCAATTCATCTCTGGGACCATGTACAGAATAATATAAAAACACAAACAGCTGATAATTGATTTATCCATCTTTATAGTTTTTTATTAAATAATATTTGGCAAATATATACATATATCTGATTATAAAAGCGTTCATTTACTTTCATTCAAAAGGAAGAAACCACTTAACCTCTAAGTAATGATCGTCATAAATATCGATTACTAAAATAATTGACTTATTTTTGATTTCTTTCAGTTTGAACCCTACATCTTTAAAAAATATCAATTATATATGATTACATCCATTTCTACTCTTGTGAAATTAAATTACGATCTGTTCAAATTATAACATCAAAATTAGGCAAATTTTCAATTTATACCATATTAAATATCAATTCTGATGGAGTAATTATTCCAGTTTCTAATAAAATCTTCGAGACTAATTTGTATTAAAGCAAAAACTTTTCTCGCAAATAAGGATAGGAATTAATATTTATATAGCCTTGTACAATTAAATAAAATGAGAATTATATGGAAACTTAACAATAATTTGTGCGTGTAAAACAAAAAAAACAAAAATGTGTAAAACGAGGAACATTTAGACAGATTTTATACTGAATTTTCAAATATTCGATTTTAGCGCCAAAAATATGTACTTAAAAGTATTAATGAAAATGGATCTTATTACTAACACAAATAAATCAACTTTAATAGAATATATACTAATAACGATAAACCCAAAAAATGCAATAAAAGTAATCATATTATATTAATGGAAGATATATCCACATATTTTACAAATACCAGGAAGTAACCAGGATGTAAAAGAGAAAGAGGGGGTGCGAAAACAAACTATAACAACAAAATGTTGAAATGAGCAGTAAATTGATTACTACACAATCATTTATTATTCCATTGCTTTTGAAAAAATAGTACTTTAATTCAAACTCATCTGTTATTGCTGCATGAAATTGCTGCTGTTACACATACATGTCCATAGCTTAGGTTTTGATCCATCCCCATTTTTTGGATGTCATTCTCTCATTTTTCTTTTTTCATTATCAAAATTAATTTTCAAATATATGTTTTTAACAGAACTACCACTTCATAACTACGCCCATGTGCAAATATGTTAACATAAACTTTCAAATTAATGTACAAAGTCTTAAGAGAAAAATCTTATTTAAAGTAGTACTGTTTGTGTTCGAATATATTAAATTTATACCAGATTATTCAGATATCTATATCAATGGTTCCCAGCATATATTAGGTCACTATAATTTCTTGTTTTTAGTAGGTACTTTAACGTTTAAGAATAATAAACTGTATGATTATTTTAATAGGCTTTATATATCTCTGGTATAATCTATAATGAATTGTATAAGTGCAGAAGTACATTATATAGACTATAAAATAGATATATAATTATTTGGAAATTTTTTGTGCTTATTTTTTAATAAGTGAGGTCTCAGCGGTCAAACTACAAGCTATGTATCCACACCTGTTAAATTTGAATCATGGACCATTTTTAAACATCTCGTGTACCACCGCTTGAACACCACTGACCTAAATAGTTAGTTTTGCATCAAATCTTTGTCAAATAGCGAAAAATTTTTTATAGTTTGATACTTCCGGAAATATGAAATTATGTGTTGAAATTATAAATATATTATTAAAACTATATCTTTTATATTTACAAATAAGAGCCAATAGAATCTATATAAGTTAAATAAACTTGCAGAAAGTATAGTATACTTTAAACAAATTTATTGTAGTTAATTATTTACAATCTATGGAATTAATTATTACGTATAAACGTATTTATATCTATTTCCAATATTCAATATTCTACTAAAATATTTCAAGACTACACTGTATAAAGGCAAACTAACAATATTATTGCTTAATAATAGATATAAATAAATAAAAATTATTCAAGTTACATATTTATACTAAAACTGTATAAATTTTATGACAATTAAAACACACTAACCATTAGAACTTAATGCACTTAACATATCATTGCATATAGTATACATAATTATTAAACAGTAATTTCAATAAAAATACAATAACATAAATTAAAGTAAATATCATATAAAGTAGACATTGTATTAGATATTATAACATAAAATTAAGATAAACTTAAGACTGTTGTTATTACTAAAAAACGAAAAAATTAATAAACTTAATAAATAGTTTAATAATGTGTAAGACATTTTAATATGCTAATAATTAACATTGTATAAAAATCATAATAATTCTTTTATTTAGTTATAAATTATATAAATATATAATTCTTTTTGTTTTTCATGAGAAAGTGCAAAATAACAAATAATTAATTTAAATACAAAATAAAAAATACTATCTAAAATACTTAATATGGGGTATATGGACAATATACCTTAAATACTCAAGATATTTAAGTCTATTGTATTGCGATTTTAGTTAAAATCCAGAACATAATAGACATATATATACGAGTATATATTTGCTTGGTTTTAGAATAAATTAGTCTTGCGTGTGTAATGTTATTTTTATATATATATTATTTTACTATAAAGTAAAATTCAAATCATTATTTATATTTTTCATAGTGTTGTAAATATATTAACATGTTAACACGTTTATATGAAAATTAAATACATTTTAAAGATGATATAAAACATACACATATCGATTTAGTAATATTTGCCGCCAAGAAATATCATCAGCATATCTGACTGTGCCAGAATAATCGAGTAGTGCAATATTTCCCTTTTTTTGAAGAGCTACTTTCTTTTTAGAAATTCTCTTTAACTCCTAAGATAGCATCGTTACACATAGCTTGGAGTTAGATTTATTTTTTTGGCTACTGCTACCACTGCAATGTCATAGGTCTATACAATTTTTCTTACTCCACCATAAAGATATCGAGTATACCGTCATGCATCGCATTCCAAAGGTATTGGAAAAGATTCCCAATTGTTTGGGTATTTCTCATGTTACTTCATTGTTTTGATCTCTCTGATCCGTTAAATAGAGATATACCCTATTATTACAAAACTACTATGACGCTCTATATTTTTGTAGTTCTTGCAATGTTTTAGACCAGCATACCGAATTAATTGCATTTTTTTTGTCTACAGTAGCATACTATTTCTTTAATCCGTTTCTCAATATTCACTATCTCACATATAACATCGATAGCGGAACATTTTTTCTTGTAGCCCTACTGAAGAATCGAAAGATTATCTGTACACCTGTGTATCTGTATCTGTATGAATACCTGTGTCTGTATAAATCTATTTATTTAGTAGATAGTATTTCAAAAAAACATATTTGGTTCATTTGAAAAATTTGGTATAGTACTTATTGTGAAATTGTGTGACCATATGTATAGTGCTGACACGAAATAAATGACAAAATTTAACATTATATATACCAATATGTATATGCAGTGTGTTTTATATCCAATGCATATATATTTATGTAATATAATAAAGGTAGGCCTTAATTGGACCTACCACATAAGATATTTTTTTCATATTTTTTTTATTTGTCCAACCATAGATTTTCCATCTATGGTGCTCTGGTTAAGTAGGACCAAGAAGCCTTAATTGAGCATACCACATAAGATGTTTTTTACAAGATTTTTTTTATTTATCCATTTGTGTTAGAAAATTCCACATACTACAACTATATCCTTCACTTTCCTACAAAATGACTACCAAGTTTGTTCATTAACAGATGTTAGTTAGCGTTTCTCCAAATATAGTGTGTCAGATTATGTTAATAGACACAGATATGAAAGATATTGAAACTTCTATAAAGTTAAAGTAATTATTTAAATTTATTTAATTAATTAGTTATAAATTTATTTAATTAAATTTATTTAATTAATTACTTTTAAACTAAATAATTAAATTAATTTAAAATTAAATTGTAGATCAGAATAAAATTATCAGAATTGTGGATATAAAAATACTGGTTTGAACAGTATTGAAGCTTCTGTAAAGCCAAAGCTACATTCTATCTTATATACATAAAACTAAATTGTAGATCATTTAATCAGAAGATTTTATTTTTATTTATTTTATGAGTCATTAATTCTAACAAATTAGTCAAAATAGATATTAGGTATTTTTGAGGAAATAACACGAAAACTCTATTGTAATACAAATATAAAGTTAAATTTCAATAGAAATTCAAGAGATTATTTTTTTGATTCATTTCTAATAATAATTTTGTTTTTTACGGGCTAATTGTTTAATAGTTAAATAATAAACTTTTTAAAAAAAATTTAATTGTTTTTAAAAGATTGTATTTTAACGGATTTTTTCGATTATAATCTATAGTCATCATCAGGGTACTATAAAATTTAATACAATATGACAATATTTTAGTACATATCACAAAAAAAACACTAATAAAATACATTAAATCGAAAACAATTATACAATACTTATCTTATGTATTATGTTAAGCCTTTTTCGAGTTAGTGCATCTGGGCACTTTTACTCTAAGATGGCTGGGAAGTTTCTGCAGAGTCCCACCCATCTCACTGACTAATTTGAGTATTCCTAATAATCTTCATTCTTATTCAATGATTGATCTAAGTTCTGCGTACCGCCCCGTGCGATTAGTGATTACTCTAAGTGCTAAGTAGGACAGCCTGTCGGTTTTCGCATATAGCTTCAGAGCTCTGTCTCTTATGTATTTTTTGACCGGATCTATTCTAAGGTCTCTTAGCATGTCATTCGTGGGGATGTACCATGGCAATTTGAAGAACCTTCGGAGGGCCTGACTTAAAGCTAAAGTCAACTTGTAGCTTTTGGATAGTAGAGTCGGCAGCTTTGCTATACGCGCCACACCCATAAAGTAGTGCTGGTCTAATTTTCTGGCTACAGATCAGCTTTCTGTTCTTCGTGCTATGGTTGTTGTCTTTGAAGAGTAGTCGTAAGCAGTGCAATGTTTTTGCGCAACTACTTCTTTTGACTTCTATGTGCTTGTGTCAAGTGAACCGCTTATCATACAATACTATGACAATAGATATAAAAGTAACATATATAGGAAAGATATATTTATTCTCTTCCGAATTTATTGAAGGAGTTTTTATGCAATTGTGCACAGTGTTGTATGTCAGTTGAGTTTATAGTTAAGTCCGGTGTCACTAGGAACCGAATTAGCCCGTAAAAAAACAAAATTATTATTTAATAATTTTTTTGGTCATTGAAACAATAAATAATTTTTTCATATCAGCAATTCAATTCAAATGACATTACTGAACTTATGTTATTTAAAATACTCAGTCAGTAAATACTTCTCTTTGTCAATTTTTAACGTAGTTTTATATATAAGATAAATTTTATAAAAATTCCTAACGAAGGCAAATAGCTAATAATAAAAAATAATTAAATAAAACTTCATATCTCTTCATCAAGCTTTTTTAAACACTGGGTTTTAGTAACAAAATTTATTAATAATATAAAATTCATTGACAATTTTTTTTCTTTACATACACGAAAATTGTATAAATTTTGAATTAGTTTCGCAAAAATATTAAAATATAATTCAGTTTTGCTTTATTAATGTCAATGTTTTTTTCATTGTATGCACAAAATTTTGCGGCTTTTATGTCTTTGCGTGAAAATTTGCGTAATATACATTTTCACAAAATACTTCAAAGTAACATAAAATTCACTTATACAACACAAAAAAAAAAAAAATACGCCAAGCAACAACTCTAACTAATATAGCAACAAACTAACATACTAAAATGCAAATTTTTACTAATCAATTCTTAAAGATTTCGATTAAGCGAAGTTTGAATTCTTGAGATACTTATGCGTTTTTATTTTCGTTTCGTTTTTTATGGACATGTTGCAGATGATGAACGTATATTATTTTCACCATCAGGCTGACGAACTGTTGGGCACTGCAAGCGAGCAATTCCTGGGCAAGAGCGTTAAGGAGATTAAGCAGACTATACTACAGACCTTGGAAGGACATTTGCGCGCTATATTGGGTAAGTGCTATGCAATTTGCATAAGGTTTTTTGCAAGTATGGAAACAGAGAACGGAGAGATTTGAGATTTGACTAAATCGAGATAATTTATTTTGATTGGTGCTTTAAAGCAATAAAACAAGCTGTTTAGAATTACAAAGTAGGCTGTAACGAAGTAGCTAAAAAGTTTTTATTTATCTTGTGGTTGTTTGTTTTTCTTTACTTTAAGTAGAAATTTTTTTTTTTCAAAACCAATTTAAGTGCCTTTTATCTTATGAAACAAATCCCTTTTTGCAATTAAATACCGACATTCATTTATGGAACAACTTATTTTCTTCCTTATTGTTCTATTTTTTTCTTTTTTTTTTTTGTTTTATATAATTTTATTTTATTTTTTTGTTGGTTTCTTATATTTATTCTTACTCAGTTTCATTTCCGTTTGCAATTTTGCTTCCTTTTTTTGTTTGCACAGCTTTTCACATTGATTCTCTTTCATTTACGAAATACTTTAATACGCTATTCTTATCCTTAATCTATAAAACAATAACCTGCGGGCTTTTGTAATATCGTAATTTTTTCTTTACACATTTTTATGGACCAATACAAAATCTGCGACGATTACATATATCCCTTTGCTGAATTGCTACATTAAAGTACTTTTTACAGGCAACATATAGAGCGCTATTATTATATGGCATGAAAAACACCAAACACCCCTTTGTGTTAATTGCATATAATAGCATTAAATATTGAGATGTTTCTACTGAAATTACAAAGATATAAAGTTTTAGTAGAAAAATATCATTAAAGAATGCGATACATTTAGTGAAATTATGAAGATATAAAATTTTACGAAAAAAACTTTAACAACAATATTGTGCCGAATTCCATTAAAAATGATTTAATATGACCACAAGTAATAATATAATAAATTTATTTTCAAGTTTTACTTCATGGTTTGACTTTAAATTTTTGTACGTACAGGAAACTAGCGGTTTAACGAATACCAGATATAACGCAACCTCAGAAATAAAACCGTCAAGGTTGTTCAGAATGTAATTTCGTTTATTTTGTTATAAAAAATATTTCTTATAGAATACAAAATATTTCTTATAAGAAATAAATATTTTATCGAATTATATATTGCCCATTCTGGTTCAATACCTTTTTATTTGCCATCTTTCTGGTAAATAACTTAATTCCACGCTCAAAAGATTTTTGTGGTTTATTGGTATAAAACTGATTCAGGTAAAACCAGAATATTATTATTATTATTTCTACACTCCTTTAGGAGGTTAAGGAGTTTACAAAAGTTTGCCACTGGTTTCTATTTTGTGCTACTGCTCTTAAATCGTTAAACGATTTGGCCGTCTCCTGTTGAACGGTCCTTCTCCAGATCATTGCTGGTCTATCAATAATAATCAAAAGATATCAAATCTGAAGGAAATAATTTTGTTCTTTGTTGGCAAAAAACTGATTCAGGCGATTTTTGACCTCATCTAATTAAGTAATGGTTTTACTGTCTAAAAAATTGTATGGAGAATAAATAATAGAAAGTGCCAAATCTGGAGAAATATAGTGGATTGCTTTTATAAAATAGTATATCACACATTAAAAAACCTTTTGGCGAGTTACAAAACTTAACTGTCTCTCACCTTGTCTTCGTGGAACATTTAAGCTTTTCTAGTGATTTATTTTGGCATTTTCTTTTTAAGTGAATCATTCAATTTAATCAGCTGTTAACAATACATTTCAGAAATAATCGTTGTATACTCCAATAAACGGTCAAAACAACAAATCCCTTTAAATCTTACTAAACAGAAAGAGGTAGTTCTAACAATAATTTTAATAATTAATCGACTTTTAGTAATTATCGATTTTCAAAGTGCTTTTAGCCAGTTTATCTTTTCTTCAAAAGGATTTCTTGCATTTAACATCATTGTTTACAATCCATTTCTCATCTCCATAGATCATTTAAAAATAAATCATTTTCTTGACGTTTAGGAAGCAAATCACAAACACCAACGCGGCAGTACAAATTTCCTTTCGTAGGAACATGACATACTCATAAGTCCAGTTTTACAAGTAAGCTTATCAAATGATCATTAATGACGTATAAACTTTATCTCTCAGCGAACTAACGAGTTGTTATCCGTCGGTTTTCTTAAATAAATAATTTTATTGTGTCTTCATCATTTTCAACTGACCTTCCAGAACGTGATATATCTTTAACATCAAAATTACCGCATAGAGTTTTTGCAAACCAGTTAAAGCACTGCCGTTTTATCAGTACATCTTCGTCATACACATCGGATAATTTTTTCTTACTTAAAAGCATTTTTACCATTCGATAGTAAAAAAGTAAAATATATCGTAAATTATTCTTTGTACTTACCATATTTGTAAGACCACCAACCAAAAAAAACTAGGTAAATTATTTGGATATTGCTAGCTTAAGTAGAATGCTGGTTATTGAAAATTAAAAATGAAGAAAGCTGGCTGTAAAGCAATACAATTAATCCCTCTATTGGAAAAAAAATTTTTCCGAGCACCTCAATGTTTTTAAAAAAAAGTCAATATTCTATCTAACTCATATAGAGATGGACAAGAGTTATATTTTTAAGAGGTCCTTGCGACATACACTTTAGCGACCTTATAAAGCTACTTTATTTTATTATAGTCCTATTCAACCTACAATTTGTTTTATATTCCGTAATCTTGTAAAAGATTTATATAGTAGTATATAGATAGGTACACAACGGTTGCTTGCAAAAAAATAATATTGGATATATATGTATATCATGCTGAAGAAACGCATTAGTTTTCATTGTCCAAAATTGCAAAAATTTATTCATACTTTAAAATTTATTTTTCCCCTGTATAATATTTACCAGAATAATTGCAGTAATCCTTGAATTACCGCAGAAAATTCTTAAATTGCCTCAAATTATTTGCATGTTTCACTCAATTGCTGATTGAGCTGTTCAGACCGCAATACCATACTTTGTGTTAATACACACTTTAGCCTTCTTCTGCAAGAAACCCTAACTTTGTAGTGTGAATTGAATATAACTGAATTTCGATTTAGAATAGTTGAGAGTTCACTTTTTTTTATTTATAATTAATGTAAAAATAGGCTGCTGTGAATAAGAAATTAAAACTAATAGATTAATTTTTATTTTTGTCTTTATAATTATGTGTTACTATATACCTTATGATCAAAAAAGAATGAGAATTTAAAAAAAAAAACGCAAAATTTTAATTTTTAATAATTTTCTCTATTATCGCCCTCAAAGTACTCACCTCCTGCGGCAATACAACGTTTGATCCAATTTTTCATACAAGTTTTATAGGTCGCCGAAGGTATGGCCTTTAGTTCACGCAGCGAATTCTCTTTTATGGCCTCTATGGTCTCAAAACACATTCCTCGAAATGGCAATTTGAGTCGGGGGAAGAGGAAAAAGTCACACGGGGCCATATCTGGAGAGTACGGTGCTTGGTTGATATTGGTGGAGTTTTTGGCCAAAAACTGCGATGCAACCAACGGTGTGTGAGTCGGTTCATTATCGTGGTGTAAAATCCATAAGTTTTCCTTCCATAAATCTGATCTCTTTTTGCGAATGGCTCCACGCAAACGACGCATAACGGCAAAATAATACTCCTTATTGACCGTTTAACCGTCCGGAAGGAATTTATAATGCACCACACCACGAATATCGAAGAAAACAGTCAGCATAACCTTGATTTTGGACCGACTTTGGCGTTCTGTTTTCGGTTTTGGCCCACCTTCGAAACACCATTCGGTCGATTGTTGTTTGGTAGGCATATCAAATTCATAGACTCATGTCTCATCACCAATTATGATGCCTTCGATGAATGTGGGGTCACTATCTGCGTTGGAAATCATCTGTTTGGCCACATCACAACGACGCTTTTTTTTTAAAAAATTTCAGCTAAAAATCGCCACACGAAAATTCTTCGACTTCTTTGTATAGACGCCAAACAAAGAAACAAAAACTAATCGTACGATAAGTTTAACTTTGACAGAATGTGCATAATAGTGTTGCCAGCGTAAAAATAAAAAAATTTACCGATTGGATAAGCGCGGGAATTCAAAAAAATTAAAATTGTCGTTCTTTTTTTTCACAAGGTATAGATAACCGAAGTATGTTATTATTATCGAATTAACTGAATTTCATTTAATTGGTTTTTACTATATTTTGTTGATTTAAAATGAAGATTGTGTGTATTTCTATGGAAATAAGCGCGTTAACTTATTGAATTGGAAGAGAATTCATTTATCTGAAACTACGATTATCCAAACGATTGTTTTTATAATTGAATAATTGAATTATTCAATAAGAATAAGTTGCGAATTTTGTTACTTTTTTGTAAAGATCGTCAAGACCCTTAGAGGTTTAAGAACTCCACACTTTATTAAGTTGATTCATAGAACCTGAAAACCTCCTTTTTTTGAGCTTAGCATCTATACTCTAAATAACAATTACTACATAGAAATTGCTTTACCAATAAAATTGACATTGTAACTTCCTTTATGCCGAGAGTCTACTGTATAAGGATACCAACACTATCCGTAGAAAATCTTTAACAATGTTATCTTGACAATTTTAATAGCTAAGCCATTAAGAAACTTATTTATTAGGTATCATTCAATTTCAATTTTATCCGCAATGCAACATTGTAATAAAAAAAAGGGGAAATGAAACAAAATGTTGAACTGACCTTTATTAATGATTAGAAATGCTTGAAGGTGAAGAACAAAAAAAAAATATTATCGAATTTTTATACAAGTAAATAGGTATGAACATAACTGTTTATTTGTATATTTATTGGATATATTAATGATATGCTTTCCCACACATATGGCACAATATACACGACATTCCATGTCATTGCAGTAAATTGAAATGTACATGATAATAAGTTTCATGAAGGTTCCCATATGTTCTCTATTTGTATTCGTTGTAGTGTCCTTAAGCTAACAAAACCAAGTACACCATTCAAGGCAATTTCTTCATTTTGTTGTGACTGTTCTTTTCACTTAGAAAGTATCTACATACAGACATTAAATGGATCGATAAAAAAATATTGTACATTGTCTTAAAAATACAATTTAATAAATAATTGACAATCGTAGCCCAAATTAGAAACATGAGAGTTTAGATATTTTAATGTTGTCCTGTTTGGTCATTTCGTGCACATCACATGGCATTGAACTTTTTCCTTGGTTTTTCTATTCTTTCATTATTTTGATTGATTTTACGTCAATTTAAGTCTTAATGTCTGACATTGACATTTGACACTTGTCAGTGGGTTGACTGTTGAGTGTTGGGTGTTAGTGGGTGTTAGAAATTTCCTTGAACAAAAAATAAAATGTTGCACACAATTGTTTTTCTTATATTTGATTTGGGTACGTTTAATGTCATTTACAATGAAATAAAATAAAATGTTGGTCAAAATTTGCAATTTATATTGAGAAAAAACCTACAAGTAAAGAGAAAATGTTATAAAAAATAGTATAGAAAAATAGAGTTTAGCATTTTGGGATTTAAATTTAAATACCAATTGGGAATAATTTAATTTTGAATTTTTATTAGAATTCTTAATCTAAAAATAAGCGTATTTTGGCAACATAAACAATATTCCAATTAAACCCAAAATATATTTTATATCCATGATATTCCGATGATATTAAAATATTATATAGTTTGTCCAAATATGTATGTCTAAATAAAATAAAGCTCTGCCTTAATTTTTTTCTTTTGTATTTCAAGTGGTTAGATTAGTAAAAAGATAGAGATGGCTGCCGCAGCCCATGCATAGACCTAAAAGGTCCGTAGAGACTCCAGATTAAAGATTAGAGGCAGTTATTAAAAGTATACAGTGCTTAAGTTATATGTATCATTTGCATATTTCACGAGATAGTTCGCTCTCTATCAGGGACGAAGTTCTGCTCCACAAAACTGGTTGCTTCAAAAAATATTTTCGAGAGAATCTGATAGAAACAGAGAAGATGCTTCAAGACTGCGTAATAATTTTTGACTAAACTGTGCTCTAAAGTATGGCATCGATAACTTTACGCATCCCTACAACATCATCTTTCAAAATGACTCCTCTTCTTTTGCTTAGCAATGGAATTTCGGTATTTCGGTAATGGTATGTCCCAGACAGTAAATGATTTGTTTGAACTAATATTACTGCATTTCGTAATTTATTAAAAACTTTGAGACTTTACCGAATTGTGTGCAGTTCCTTTACAATTTGTGGAAAATTTATGAATATTACATAAATGCATGTTTCACAGAAGAAAAAGATATATTTGAAATATTCCGCATATATAGTATAGGGTTCTAAAACCGTGGTAACAATCTGTGAAAAACAAATTCTTTTTTATTTCTTTTTTAATTATTCATTGATGTCGCGTTACTATGAATTATGCTGCCGAGCACAATCTGTAGCTCGATTTTTTTCTAGACATCTATAGAAACAGTTAAAATTCAAAAAGTAGGTTCGAAACGATTAACAAATAGATTTTTTATTATAGAAGACGCGAATCTCTGGTTTGAATAATTACATTTTCTGTGGCGGAGCAATTTGATGACGGATTTTGTCACAATTAGCTATTCTAAGCAAGTTTTTTCAGTTAGCCATATGACGATATAGCTTTGATCTCGATATATCGGGCTCAAGATATAGTAAACGTGCTATTTGTGAATTTTCAACCCAGGTGCTTATAATAACAAGACTTCTTTTTTTAAAATATCTTCCAGATATTTTATTTTATTGCTAATATTTACATATTTATTTTCCAGAGTCTTTCGATGTCTATATTATATATTTTTCAGTAAAGAAAACTAATTCTGTTTTCTCTGAGTTGACTCAAATTTCATATTTGTTCAATTATTTATTTTGTACAAATAAGATTGCATCTGGTCACTGAGTATATAACCTCTTATTCAACTGCTTACTTATTAATTTTGACCAAATAAGATTGCATCAGATCACTAAATATTTGTAGAAATTTTTATATAGTTATTCATCAGCATCATCGTCCACAAAGGTTAACATATTGAATATTCGTATAAAGAAGACTTCATACCTATATATATTGAGTCAACCGTTAATAGCCATGAACGAGTAGATAGCATGAGCTATCCTCCATGACCGATGGTTCGTCTTTCTGTTGAAAATGGCTCTTTATGGTTACGCCTTTTCATTTTGTGCGATAAAGCAGTAGTTACATTTGGGAGATAGACTTTCTACTTAGGCAATGCCGTTTGATAGCGTATATGTTGTCAATGCTTATATCCAGAATACACAAATATTGAATATATTAGTGGGTATCTGTACTATAGAACTTCTAGATATATATGTAAAAATCTATTGATTGACAGAACTAAATATAATTTAATCATTTAACATTATGTTTTGAGATTTAATATATTTATCAAGTTAAATATTTCCACAATTCACAGCCATAATTCATAAATTTAACAATAGTCTGCATTTAGTATTAGGTTTGGCATTTTTTCCCTCCACTTCGGCAGAAGAAAATGTAAATACTCATTCCAATCATTTATTATAATTTTTTCTTTTTTCATAAACAAAACTAATTTTGTAGTTTTTTTACTACATCAGATACACGCAATGATAATGAAATAAACCTTGTCAGCTAATTTCGTTTAATGCATTCTAATATGAAAATTGCCTTTCTGGTTATTTACAAATACATAACTGCTTCCGTAAATGTTTTCTTTCAATTGGTGTTGTATTATTTGTGAGAGACCTTGACCATAACCGCACTCAATTATTTTTAATTAATGAATTTTCTTCAGTTACTATTGTATACTCTATACAGTACTAAGCATAGTACCGACAATTATTTTGTTTTTAAATAAATAATATTGTAAATTGCACAATAACGGGAGTGTTTCCGAAGAAAAACGTGAACATTATTTATTAAAATTAACTTTTAAACTTTTGCT
>NC_051846.1:165839263-165848559 GCF_002237135.1 Teleopsis dalmanni | reverse complement strand
AACTAAACAAAATGAAATTATATAAATTTTAATGTTTAATTTAAATGCAAATTAATAGAGAGCCCTTGCGAAAACTAAGCTATGTCTATAAGTGAATCTTTTCTTTGTTAGCCAACTTTGGTGACCTAACAATAATGTAAATACTTAAATAGTTTAGGAAACAATTGTCTTGTTAAGAGTTGTAAAAAGAAGAAGTTGGAAAGTTATAAAAATTTATTTCAATTTGAAAAGACTTGAGTTTTTATTTATCAGTAATTCAAGGAAATTGTTAATAAAACTTGTTTTATATAATTTGGAACATTTATAATTAAAAAGGAAACTACTTAATGAGAATAAAATTATTTGTTATCTTAAAAAGTTAAAAATGTAATTAAAAATTGTAGGAAACATATTTTGTAATAACCTTTATATGTTGTCACTTCTGTTACTGCAGTGCACCTCAATAACTTCTTAGATAAGTAGGTTGTAAGGTTTATCATGGATATATGGTAGAGAAAGAAAAAGCAATGGTATAGTCGTGTGGTAGGTTACGTTAGTATAACTTCGCTGACTGCAAGCGAGGTTTGGTAGTGTTACCAAACTGAGCTAAGCCTCTTTGTAAATTTATTTCAGGACGTTTTTGTGAATTAAAAGAATGTTTTAGACTCTATTCTTGAGATAGTGCTATCAAGCATTTTATAACAATTTTTTAAAGTGCGTTTTAGTAACACAATTAGTAGGACTTTAACCCAGCCCTTGTGTGCTGTAATTCCAATATGCATGCATTATGCCAATAGGATGATAAGAGTGATACACTCTGTTTCACTTTTATTTTTTTGTTCTTCATATATTTGAAAATCAGTACTATTAAAATTTTTAAGACTGTATCTAAATATAATAATGGTTATAATTAATACTAATAAATAGTTAACTATTTCACATCATTCTTACTAAGAAATTGTCATTAACATTTTATTAATAACATACGTCAACAAAAAAAAAAAAATAGTTCAACTAATTAAACCACAATTCAATATAAAATCACCCAAGTAATATTTCTTCAGTTCGTGCATGACATTTAAAACGGTAATTAAATCCTTCAAATAATTGAAAAGTGGTGTTTTCTTATGCAAGGATACGAACTTAACATGTTCACGATTCGACACATGCAGCTCTTGAAGACAATGATAATTACCTTACAAGTTAAGTTAAACAATGTTAAATGAAAAAAAACTTAAATAAAGTGCAAAGTTTGTCATAACACAACAATTATCCTTATCTTAAGGACATTTGTTTAACATATTAAATTTAAATGTCAAATATTGTGTGACGCTTGTGAACTGTGTATTAACGACAATGAAGCTTACAATGATTTGATCCTAAAATTTAAATCAAAATATCAAAGGTTTTCATGGTTTTGGTAAACAGGATATAAATATTACGAAGGTTTTTACTGTGCTTTAATTAAAGCGCCCTTAAAAAATTTTTTTGAGTGCTTGAAGGAATAATTCACAATTCAATTAAAAGAAAAAATTTAAATAATGGCTTTTATTTTAGATAATAGTTTGTATTCCTTTAGTTACATTTAAGTTGGCCACACTTTGTACTCCTTAGAGAAACTATGTCAAACGTGAGTACGAAGAGACCGCATTCAGAAAATAAGAAATCATTGATTAATAAAAATTTTACTACTACTATTAGAAACTCCTCCCCTATCTCAGATTTGTCATTATAAATGTTTACACCATATCATAAGTAAGTCGCTAAAAGCATTTTATATTGTGATAGTCTTGGTAGCTTTACTCAATATAGTTCTCTTTCTTTTTCCTCTGCGCTGTTTAAAAGAATGGATAAAGTTGCTGTGCCTAGGCCGCAGAAACGTTCTGAGCTCATCACTATTAAAGCCGTGCCTGTTTTTGCGAGTTTCTCTGCTATTTCATTGCCTTGGATACCAGCATGTTCCGGAATCCATATTAAGTGCACCTGGCTAGAACAATCAGCCAAGTATATTTAACTTACTCTGATATCAATATCGCTTTTCAATTGTGTAATATAATTGCTTTATTAAAATGACACTGTATAATAAGTAGGAAAGCCAATTGGATAAAGGCTGCATACCACGACAACTCTCATAGCTGTGAGTCAGTAAAAGAAGAGGAATATGTTGCTAATACGCGTGATACCGATTCAACGAATATGATGGGTGTGATTGATTTCAGTAGTCAGTTATTTTGAAGCGCATATATTTTATACTCCAGATATTGCTTATACTATTCACATTGATTATACAAAACTACATAAGTTATCTAGCGCCATCTAGAATATGAAATTTTTCGTTTCATTATATACACAATGGCTGAACAACTTGTTGTCTACTTGATGTTGATGTTACAAAAACACGTATTTATTTGTGTAGTCCCTTTGGGAAGAGGTGAAAGGCTCTTTGTTGTCAAAATCGAAGAGTGGCTCCGGGGTGTAGACCCGATCGTTCTTGGAACACAGTATTACACAGTGCGATCGGCTGTCATCGCATGCTAAACATTTTCATGCAGAATCTAAAATGTTTCTTGTAAAAGAACACAATCAATTGCTGTTCAAGTAATACCTCCATGCGTGCCTCACAGATTGACATCCCAATGGCCTTATGTTCAGTAGAGCGTTCCCTCCAAAATGCATCCATCAATACCTTTCTTTATATCATAAATATATGGACACCATTTGCAATGAGGTCAGTGGGGTCGAATATAATTGTGGACTTACAGTGCTCTATGTAGATACATTATCCTCATCGAGACGACGGTTGGTCTGCAATGAAGTTCTCAATAAGCATTCGCCTAAAATTTTCCAGGAAGAACAAGGACTTCTCTGTGCAACAAACACTGTTCCCACAATTGAGATCAAGATATAACTACTTGCTAAATGGTTACTTGTTACTAATATATATTAGCAATTCGTAATGTGTGCCCAAACTGCTCTACCCTACCACACACACAACTTTGGTTCAATCCATCTTTGTACCTGTCTCATAGAAATTGCTAGCTTTATTCGGTCTGATCCTGTTTGATTTTAATTTAAATTCCATCCATTCCCAATCCATCCCTACTTCCTAATAATATCTTTCCTTTTCACACAAACATTACCTATCCATATCCTAACCCATTCGTCATGTAATTTATTTCATATTACAACAGCAACGACATCATTCTGTTGATTTTTATGTAAAAAGTTCAAGCATTAAAGTCCGATATCTCGAAAATTAAACTATATTGACATAATGCGGAGGGGAAAATATTGCTCAAACTAGCTGTTTTCAAAAGTTCTTCGCAAGATCTTCGTAAGATCCTCTACGAGTTGGCGACGACTACCGCATTAGAATGAACCACGAGCTGTACGAGCTTTACCACGACATTGATATAATTCAGCGCATTAATATCCAGCGGCTTCGCTGGCTCGGTCATGTCGTGAGAATGGATGAAAATGCTCCGGCGAAAAAGGTGTTTGAAACAGTAGTTGGCGGAAGAAGACGTAGAGGTAGACCGTGTCTCCGGTGGAGTAATCAAGTTGAGGGAGCACTAACTGAACTTGATATACGAGACTGAAGAAGGCGCGCATTGTCACATCTGAATCAAGCCTGGTAGTCTGTTTTATCACTCATTTGAAAGCGTCTATACATTCTCGACACTCCATTTTAGGCATTCCTAATATAAGCATTTAAGGCAATGTCCGTTTTATTAAACGAAAGAGTAAATTATTCATCCAGAATAGAGATACCTGTATTCATAATACCTTGCAGTCAGCGTATTATGAATTTTTGTTTCATATCACAACGTCTAGAGCGTAAATCCCTATTTTTTAGAGCCTAAATTTGTACGTTTGTTGTTAGGTGGCTATCAACGGTAACTATGTATCATTTAAGGTAATAATATTTGAAACAGAAGAAAGTTACTTTTGAGCAAAAGTTTAAAAGTTAATTTTAATAAATAATGTTCACGTTTTTCTTCGGAAACACTCCCGTTATTGTGCAATTTACAATATTATTTATTTAAAAACAAAATAATTGTCGGTACTATGCTTAGTACTGTATAGAGTATACAATAGTAACTGAAGAAAATTCATTAATTAAAAATAATTGAGTGCGGTTATGGTCAAGGTCTCTCACAAATAATACAACACCAATTGAAAGAAAACATTTACGGAAGCAGTTATGTATTTGTAAATAACCAGAAAGGCAATTTTCATATTAGAATGCATTAAACGAAATTAGCTGACAAGGTTTATTTCATTATCATTGCGTGTATCTGATGTAGTAAAAAAACTACAAAATTAGTTTTGTTTATGAAAAAAGAAAAAATTATAATAAATGATTGGAATGAGTATTTACATTTTCTTCTGCCGAAGTGGAGGGAAAAAATGCCAAACCTAATACTAAATGCAGACTATTGTTAAATTTATGAATTATGGCTGTGAATTGTGGAAATATTTAACTTGATAAATATATTAAATCTCAAAACATAATGTTAAATGATTAAATTATATTTAGTTCTGTCAATCAATAGATTTTTACATATATATCTAGAAGTTCTATAGTACAGATACCCACTAATATATTCAATATTTGTGTATTCTGGATATAAGCATTGACAACATATACGCTATCAAACGGCATTGCCTAAGTAGAAAGTCTATCTCCCAAATGTAACTACTGCTTTATCGCACAAAATGAAAAGGCGTAACCATAAAGAGCCATTTTCAACAGAAAGACGAACCATCGGTCATGGAGGATAGCTCATGCTATCTACTCGTTCATGGCTATTAACGGTTGACTCAATATATATAGGTATGAAGTCTTCTTTATACGAATATTCAATATGTTAACCTTTGTGGACGATGATGCTGATGAATAACTATATAAAAATTTCTACAAATATTTAGTGATCTGATGCAATCTTATTTGGTCAAAATTAATAAGTAAGCAGTTGAATAAGAGGTTATATACTCAGTGACCAGATGCAATCTTATTTGTACAAAATAAATAATTGAACAAATATGAAATTTGAGTCAACTCAGAGAAAACAGAATTAGTTTTCTTTACTGAAAAATATATAATATAGACATCGAAAGACTCTGGAAAATAAATATGTAAATATTAGCAATAAAATAAAATATCTGGAAGATATTTTAAAAAAAGAAGTCTTGTTATTATAAGCACCTGGGTTGAAAATTCACAAATAGCACGTTTACTATATCTTGAGCCCGATATATCGAGATCAAAGCTATATCGTCATATGGCTAACTGAAAAAACTTGCTTAGAATAGCTAATTGTGACAAAATCCGTCATCAAATTGCTCCGCCACAGAAAATGTAATTATTCAAACCAGAGATTCGCGTCTTCTATAATAAAAAATCTATTTGTTAATCGTTTCGAACCTACTTTTTGAATTTTAACTGTTTCTATAGATGTCTAGAAAAAAATCGAGCTACAGATTGTGCTCGGCAGCATAATTCATAGTAACGCGACATCAATGAATAATTAAAAAAGAAATAAAAAAGAATTTGTTTTTCACAGATTGTTACCACGGTTTTAGAACCCTATACTATATATGCGGAATATTTCAAATATATCTTTTTCTTCTGTGAAACATGCATTTATGTAATATTCATAAATTTTCCACAAATTGTAAAGGAACTGCACACAATTCGGTAAAGTCTCAAAGTTTTTAATAAATTACGAAATGCAGTAATATTAGTTCAAACAAATCATTTACTGTCTGGGACATACCATTACCGAAATACCGAAATTCCATTGCTAAGCAAAAGAAGAGGAGTCATTTTGAAAGATGATGTTGTAGGGATGCGTAAAGTTATCGATGCCATACTTTAGAGCACAGTTTAGTCAAAAATTATTACGCAGTCTTGAAGCATCTTCTCTGTTTCTATCAGATTCTCTCGAAAATATTTTTTGAAGCAACCAGTTTTGTGGAGCAGAACTTCGTCCCTGATAGAGAGCGAACTATCTCGTGAAATATGCAAATGATACATATAACTTAAGCACTGTATACTTTTAATAACTGCCTCTAATCTTTAATCTGGAGTCTCTACGGACCTTTTAGGTCTATGCATGGGCTGCGGCAGCCATCTCTATCTTTTTACTAATCTAACCACTTGAAATACAAAAGAAAAAAATTAAGGCAGAGCTTTATTTTATTTAGACATACATATTTGGACAAACTATATAATATTTTAATATCATCGGAATATCATGGATATAAAATATATTTTGGGTTTAATTGGAATATTGTTTATGTTGCCAAAATACGCTTATTTTTAGATTAAGAATTCTAATAAAAATTCAAAATTAAATTATTCCCAATTGGTATTTAAATTTAAATCCCAAAATGCTAAACTCTATTTTTCTATACTATTTTTTATAACATTTTCTCTTTACTTGTAGGTTTTTTCTCAATATAAATTGCAAATTTTGACCAACATTTTATTTTATTTCATTGTAAATGACATTAAACGTACCCAAATCAAATATAAGAAAAACAATTGTGTGCAACATTTTATTTTTTGTTCAAGGAAATTTCTAACACCCACTAACACCCAACACTCAACAGTCAACCCACTGACAAGTGTCAAATGTCAATGTCAGACATTAAGACTTAAATTGACGTAAAATCAATCAAAATAATGAAAGAATAGAAAAACCAAGGAAAAAGTTCAATGCCATGTGATGTGCACGAAATGACCAAACAGGACAACATTAAAATATCTAAACTCTCATGTTTCTAATTTGGGCTACGATTGTCAATTATTTATTAAATTGTATTTTTAAGACAATGTACAATATTTTTTTATCGATCCATTTAATGTCTGTATGTAGATACTTTCTAAGTGAAAAGAACAGTCACAACAAAATGAAGAAATTGCCTTGAATGGTGTACTTGGTTTTGTTAGCTTAAGGACATTACAACGAATACAAATAGAGAACATATGGGAACCTTCATGAAACTTATTATCATGTACATTTCAATTTACTGCAATGACATGGAATGTCGTGTATATTGTGCCATATGTGTGGGAAAGCATATCATTAATATATCCAATAAATACACAAATAAACAGATATGTTCATACCTATTTACTTGTATAAAAATTCGATAACATTTTTTTTTTCTTTCTTCACCTTCAAGCATTTCTAATCATTAATAAAGGTCAGTTCAACATTTTGTTTCATTTCCCCTTTCTATATTACATAGTTGCATTGCGGATAAAATTGAAATTGAATGATACCTAATAAATAAGTTTCTTAATGGCTTAGCTATTAAAATTGTCAAGATAACATTGTTAAAAGTTTTCTACGGATAGTGTTGTTATCCTTATACAGTAGACTCTCGACAAAACGAAAGTTATAATGTCAAGTTTATTTTTAAAGCAATTTCTATGTAGTAATTGTTATTTAGAGTATAGATGCTAAGCTCAAAAAAAGGAGGTTTTCAGGTTCTATGAATTAACTTAATAAAGTGTGGAGTTCTTAAACCTCTAAGGGTCTTGACGATCTTTACAAAAAAGTAACAAAATTGGCAACTTATTCTATTTAGAAAAAATATTTAATGATATTAGAAAGGCACACAAGTTTCATTTTAAATCAACAAAATATAGTAAAAACCGATTTAATGAAATTCAGTTAATTTGATAATAATAACATACTTCGGTTATCTATACCTTGTGATCAAAAAAGAATGACAATTTTAATTTGTTTGAATTCCCGCGCTTATCCAAACGGTAAATTTTTTCATTTTTAAGCTGGCAACACTATTATACACATTCTGTCAAAGTTTAACGCATATCGTACGATTAGTTTTTGTTTGGCGTCTATACAAAGAAGTCTAAAAATTTTCGTGTGGCGATTTTTAGCTGAATTTCATTAAAAAGAAAAGCGTCGTTGTGATGTCGCCAAAGAGATGATTTCCAACATAGATATTGACCCCACATTCATCGAACGCATCATAACTGGTGATGAGACATGGGTCTATGAATTTGACATGCCCACCAAACAACAATCGACTGAAGGGTGCTTCGAAGGTGAGCCGAAACCGAAAAGAGAACGCCAAAGTCGGTCCAAAATCAAGGTTATGCTGACTGTTTTCTTCAATATTCGTGGTGTGGTGCACTATGAATTCCTTCCGGCTGGTCAAACGGTCAATAAGGAGTATTATTTTGCCGTTATGCGTCGTTTGCGTGAGGCCATTCGCAAAAAGAGGCCAAATTTATAGAAAGAAAACTTATGGATTTTACACCACGATAACGAACCGGCTCACACAGCGTTGGTTGTGTCGCAGTTTTTGGCCAAAAACTCCACCAATATCATCAACCAAGCATCGTTATCTCCAGATATGGCCCTGTGTCACTTTTTCCTCTTCCCCCGACTCAAATTGTCATTTCGAGGAACGTGTTTTGAGACCATAGAGGCCATAAAAGAGAATTCGCTGCGTGAACCTTCGGCGACCTATAAAACTTGTATGAAAAATTGGATCAAACGTTGGCATGTATGTATTGCCGCAGGAGGAGAGTACTTTAAAGGCGATAATAGAGAAATTTATTAAAATTTAAAATTTTGCGTTTTTTTTTAAATTCTCGTTCTTTTTTGATTATAAGGTATATAGTAACACATAATTATAAAAACAAAAATAAAAATTAATCTATTAGTTTTAATTTCTTATTCACAGCAGCATATTTTTACACCAATTATAAATAAAAAAAAGTGAACTCTCAACTATTCTAAATCGAAATTCAGTTATACTCAATTCACACTACAAAGTTAAGGTTTCTTTCAGAAGAAGGCTAAAGTGTGTATTAACACAAAGTACGGTATTGCGGTCTGAACAGCTCAATCAGTAATTGAGTGAAACATGCAAATAATTTGAGGCAATTGAAGAAATTTCTGCGGTAATTCAAGGATTACTGCAATTATTCTGGTAAATATTAAGGTATACAGGAGAAAAATAAATTTTAAAGTATGAATAAATTTTTGCAATTTTGGACAATGAAAACTAATGCGTTTCTTCAGCATGATATACATATGTATATATCCAATATTATATTTTTGCAAGCAACCGTTGTGTACCTATCTATATACTACTATATAAATCTTTTACAAGATACAGAATATAAAACAAATTTTAGGTTGAATAGGACTATAATAAACTAAAGTAGCTTTATAAGGTCGCTAAAGTGTATATCGCAAGGACCTCTTAAAAATATAACTCTTGTCCATCTCTATATGAGTTAGATAGAATATTGACTTTTATTTAAA
>NC_051846.1:165751730-165839163 GCF_002237135.1 Teleopsis dalmanni | reverse complement strand
AAATTTTTATCCAGTTTTTGAACTTTAATGACTGCCAGTTTGGACTGAGACTTTCTTAATTTAATTATTATAATTTTTTCTTTTTGATACCTGTTTGTTACATCTTACTTGGGAACCGTATTTGCTCCTAAAAGATATTATCATCAGTAATATCATTGAATAGGTAAAACTACCTATCATACCACTAGATAGTATTAAAGCACTTCTCTAACATATGTTCTAGTCAGGGTTTGAATTGCTGTTACTATGTTCTAGCAATTATTTTCATAGTCAAAAATAATTCTAGATTTAAAGTTGCTTGTTATAGATCATGTTATAGTCAATTTCATTTAGAAGCAATAACAAATTACATACGAAAAAATAACTAAAATCGGTTTTACAAAGTATTTATTTGTAGTGTCGTTATACTTTTTACTGAAATACACTATTCCATTTAGGTTAAGTTAAGTTCAAGAACGAGTTTCCACATATATCGCGCAATGAGTCCATTACGGTATCGTATAGCTCTTGGTTGAAGATGTTCCCTCTCTTGATGATTTGGTTTGCTAGAAGTTTTTTTATAATACCTTAACCACTTAATTTTCACATGAAATCCAAATTTATTTCTCTATATGTCACAACTATATATATATATATATCAAGAGTTATCTTAAACACTTGACTTGCTATCTATTTATTTTCTTTGATTCCATAACTATATTTCATAATTAATTTCGTTGCAGATTTTATAAACGACCTAATATTATTTCTTATACAATTCTTACCTTTAGTAATAAATTTGATGACTAGCACTATTTAGTCCAACTATTTATAAAACTTCTCAACACCGCCCATTCAAAAAGTTTTATCTTATAAACGACCTAAGAAATCTTCTCCAATACGCATTCTTCTATTTACCTTTATTAGAAGATTTGATAACTAGTGCTCTAGTGCTCTACTGCTTAACTACTTATAAAAATTAACTGCCTACCGTGTATTGTCACTGCCTACACTCAAAGTGTTTTGATTCATATAGTCTTATAGAACTTAATACGCTATTTATTAGATAGAAATTGAAATTAAATGCACAAATATCAGCCTTAATCTTCAAGTCGTACTATTTGATCGTTTATGCTGATAATATCCTTGGGCTAGGATGCGTCTTCAATTTTGTTCTACTTTCTGTTGAGTGTTTTCCTTGAAGTTCTACGGTGGGGTAGTTTTAGCTGTAAAAGAAAAATTTATATTTTAGAACAGTATTTAGTTATCTAATATTTAACATTTAGTCTGTATCAATTGTATTTGCAGATTTTATTAAATTTAAAATTTATAATATTAAAGATCTACCAACAAATCAAATAATGTTGATAAACTATTTGATTGAATATTTTACAATATCTGGGAATAGTTCAAAGATTTTTGTTTTGCTATTCCTCAGAATATGCTTACAGTTTTTATTTTCAACTAAATTTGACATGATAAATTAAACCAATCGGGTTTAATTTCTCCACATTCGAATTTTTTTACTTCACAACGGCTTAAAATCAACAAAATAACATCAATATAATTACTATTCCAATTAACGAGGAAAAAGAAGATAAACGATTCACACTTAAATACTAAAATACTTAATCTTATATTAAACTCAATTCAAACATCACCACGTTTCAGTTGGAATTATATTGATATAAAATAAGGAAGTAATTGAGAATTATAAATATATATATTAAATTAAATTATACATATTAAAACAATTATTGTTAATCTCAGCGAAAACTATAATATCTCGTTAATAACTACGAAAGCCTTTAAAACCTGTTTCATAATTTTTAGTTTTATTAGTTCTTTATAACGATGTTTTTTGATCTTTGACGGCGTTATAAGGACATTATGTTATAAGAAGTAATAAATTTGTCCCCAGGATGGATAAAACATCTATAATTAATGTTCTTATAATTGGCAATATGCAATTTGTGGCGATTGTAATAAAAATATATACAGTTTATACTGACCGAATTTAGAATAATTAATTTATTTATATTTCTTTATATTCTATATTTTTCATGTATAATTTGCTATCATGTAGAATAATTTAAATGACTAGTGTTGCCATGTTCTTTATACAGTTAAATTTGCCTGTGATGTAAAATCGTTGAAATTAAAAACAGTTTAAAAGGTACTGTATTTATGTGAACGGGGTATTGGGTACTTATCGAAGCTAAAAACCAAGTGACTGGTCACAAACACTTTCCAACTGTGCAGTGTCGTTAAATATGTAACTAACACCAAAGAAAATTTTAGATAATAAAATCTGTTAATTGTAACTTATATAAAATATAATAATTTAACCGTTGATGTTAACAAATTAATATATAGAAATAAAAAAAATAAGTTATTGAGTTTACCTTCATTCATCTTCATCTTTTTTACTTTATCGAACCTTAGTTAGTGTCTAAAACACTTTTACTCAATAGTGTCTATAACCATTTGAATGATCCACTGTAATAAAAACTTCATTGAATTCTGATAATAAATTATTCAGATAATTATATAGAAGTATACTTTGAAGCCCAGTATATCTTTCTGACGAAATACATACTGCATTTAATTTAAGAGAATGTTATACTAAATACATACAAATGTATTTGCTTTGTAAAAATCAACATTATTCATTAAAGTCGGTTCCCTCAAATGAATATCGTAAATTATTTCGCAATGCTCCCTAAACAGAGCATAGAATTAAAAATAATATATAATAGAATAAATATTTCATCCAATAGGAACAAAATTTGGAATAACATTATTCTTATGTGTCTATTTTAACTTATATACTTCAAATCAGCTTTATATATAGTATATTATATATTGTATGTACGCAATATACTCTAAAATATTTCAGAGAGGTTTTCAACAGTAGTGAATTACAACAAACAAAATTTTTTTCAATTAATTAAAATAATAAAAATAAAATTTTTATGTTGTTGCCAGTCACTACAACCTCACTCGAAACCTCTCTATTAAACACAATAGTCTCTATTAACTAAAATAGTCATAAATTTTAATAATTTTTACATTTATATTTTTATATATTTCTTAACCTTTCCAAAAGTTATAAAAAAAATTTTTTTTTTTTACTAAAAAATAAAACTAAATAGGAAACATTTTACAATTCATTGTGAGTATTTTTGCGAGCACCATTCTGCTCCCAATCTTCCTTTATCATCTCAGCACCTTTCTCGCCAATCATAATGATGGCAGCATTAGTATTAGCTGCAACAATGTCCGGCATAATGCTAGCATCGATAACTCTTAAGTTTTGTGCACCATGCACACGTAAACGCCAGTCTACAACAGCTTGTGAATCAGTCACTGGACCCATTTTAGTAGTTCCAACCGGATGATATACGGTAGTAGTCATGTGTCTAATATAACAACGCCAATAGTCATCTGATTGAAAAACTAAAGAATTGCAAGCTTCCAAATCTACTTTATGTAGAGCAGCTTCACGTATCTTAAAAGCCTTCGTTTCCGGTAATTTACTATATATCTTTAAGGCGCGTACATAAGTATCTATATCACGTTTATCAGACATATAATTTGCATAGATTTTCGGTTTATCCAAGTAATTAGCGCTGGTTAACTCAATATGACCAAAAGAGAAGGGTTTCAAATGCAGCAGATATGTGATATAAGTATTTGATAGCTGATTTGCCGCCAAAATAGATTTTGCAACGCGTTCATTAAAACCGGTGGCAGCAACATAACCTTTCAATTCAGGACTCTGCATTAAACTATAGAAATTGGTTGTTTGTATATCAGGATTTGGTCCGGTCTTTGAAGTAGTGTTAATGAAACCAGTTAATGATGTGGCTTCGTGATGCAATAATTTACTGTGCCGACCCATTAGTAAATTATACATAGCATCTACCAATTCTTCTTCAGTGGGTTTTCTTGCAGTAGACTTATCGATTTGAAAAACAACTGGTAAACTGGCATGGTCTTTTAGGTTTTGTCCTACAGCAAGATCCAATATGGTTGGTATGCCATGTTTCTTTAAGTGTGCAGTTGGGCCAACACCTGTAAACGCATATGGGTTTAAAACTTATAAGAAAACTTAATTGTATTGTTATTTTTAACCTGATAACATTAAAATTTGTGGTGTGCCTATTGCACCAGCTGAAAGCACTATTTCCTTGCTCACTTGTACTGTGTATTCCCGTTTGCCATTAAGCACGAAAGTGACCCCAGTTGCTTTCTTTTCAGCATTGAAATTTACACGTTTTACATGTGCCTGTCGTATAACATGCAAATTTTTGCGGTTGCTATCTAAATGCGATTTCGCTGTAGTTATACGTCTACCGCCATCTTGTGTGCCCAATATATCAATCTGTCCCACCCAGGAACCTTCTGTGAAATCAGCAGCGCTATTATAACCCATTTCGTGCATTGCTTCACGTATGATTGGTCGAAATGCATTATCCGAAACATAATTATTTATGCCCATAGGTCCACCTTTACCGTGATCACCTGGAGTATAGTCGTCGCGTTCGGAACGTAAGTCTTCAGCTTTACGAAAATATGGTAGCACATCGTCATAACCCCAAGTTGGATTACCACGATCACGCCAATCATCAAAATCTGCACGCGTACCACGTGCATAGATCATAGCATTCATACCATTTGTTCCACCTAACATTTTGCCACGCGGCCAATGACAACTTTCGCCTTGCATAGCCATGCAAGCTTTACCATTTGGTTCGGTGTGATATTGCCAATCCCAGTTTGAGAATTGTGTTGCCATATGCCAACCTACAAACTTTTATAGATAAGATTATTTGATTAATGTTAGTTTGTATTTAAATTAAAATATGTAGTTACCTCTGTTTCAATAGGAGGATCGCCACCAGCTTCCAGTAATAACACATTCCATTGAGGATTTTCACTTAAACGTCCTGCTACAACTGATCCAGCTGTACCAGAGCCAATTACTACGAAATCATAAGTACCTAATCCTGTTAATGAGAAAAATCAATTAATTTATTTAAATTAAATTAAATGAAAAAGGTTCGAACACTAATGAAGAAGTAACGGCAAAAATTTGTTTAATATATTGAAATTTGGCTGACCATACAAGGCTGTTTCGAGTGTTGCCAAGTATTGATTCTCAATGACCTTAGGAAATATTCTCTGATGATGATATTTGACAAACTTCAAAAGAACGTTGTATAGTCAGTTCAAATTTCTATAAATTTATCAAATTTTTGTTGTTGCTTGTTCATTACTGTTCAAACCGTTCTAGTTTGTTTTCGTCATTATTATTTTGTTTTAAAAAATAAATAGATTTTACTTGTACAAAATAAAATTATTTTTAAATGTTTGATATATTTTCACGACAAAATGGTATACTCGTAATGTACAGCTATATAAAATAATTTTTTTATAAACTTCAGTTCAAAAAGTATTCAGATTTTGTAATATAAGACGACGTGCACTTGGAATATTTAAAAAAAAAATTCTATCGTTTTTATATTATTATATTTAAATATAAAATTAATTGCCGGAGATTATTAAGCTTTATAATGTTATTTAAAAATATTTTACATATTTTTGAATCACAAAATATTAATTGTTTTTAAACTGAAGCAATTATACAATATATATATATAAAATATGAAATAGTATCTAAAAGAGTAACAATGTATTCTAAACAGTGATATATATATATATACGTATAAATAAATATATAACAAATATAAGACAATATTCGCTTTTAATAAAATTACACAATTTTTCCTTACCCTCTTTTTCGATCCGATTGCCGTGATCCTCGGGCCATCGATTGCCATCACTTAAAGCACAAAATTTTGTTATCAAAGTTTGAAGTAATAATGTCATCAAAGTATTTGCCGGTCCTGCTGATCGAGCAGCACACTCCGCACTTAGATACTCCATAGCTCACGCTATATAATATTTTTTAAATTCTATTCCGTACTATCAACCTAATAGTTTAGACTCTAATTCGCAACTAAATTCCATACATTGCAAATTTCGCATTTTTCACCTTGCTTTGTTTAAAAAGTTATTTTTATTTATTTTTAGAATAAATTTAAATTTTAATAATAAAATTTGCAATTAAATTTTTACCTCCTCAGCGCGGCTTATCACCACAATGTGCGAGGCTTGTGATTAGATTATTAAGTGACTTACTTATTCTCTATTTTTTTTCTGTTTACGTTTACGGGTTGTAAATAGTTTTTTTAGTTCTATGAGCATCAGTTGTTGTTTCAAGATTGAGTTTCATTTAAACAAATATTAGAAATGTTGGGAGTAGTTCACTTTGTCATAACCCAAAACAATCGTGTTAATTTATTACTTAAAAACAATAGAAAAACCTGAGGCTTTGCCGTTATTTCAGTACCCTACGAAAAAATAGTGCAGTTATAATGCTCTTCAGTGTTTTATGATTTATTTAAAAATTGTTTTAGGTATTATTAAAATATTTTTTTTGTGTTAATTTAATAAATGAAATATAAAGTAATTCTTAATATTTTTTTTATGATGGAGCGGTAATTAGATTTTCGAGATACATGAGACCTCTGCTAGGTCGTGCGCCAGTTACAGTGCGCAAACGTTGAAAGGAAATCTGGGTATCTACATCGATAGAATTAAAAATTTATTTACTACCTTTCCGACTTAGAAATATGTTAAATAGGCACTGTATCTATTTATATTTATCTCACCAAGCTGATTAATGAAATATATGACATTTAAATAATTTACAAAAATTTTTTCATTATATGTTACAAACATCTTAACGAACTTAATATAACATAACTCACTGTAGTGTGTGAAGTATAAAAGTTCATTAGTTTAAGTAATAAATATTTAACTTACATTATGAAGTGTACATAACATATTCTGTAGGTGCCTATATTTTGAAAATAGTGACTGCCAGTTGCAATAAATATTTTGTAAAGAAAATATAATTTAATATTGCTATTAAATTGATTAATATAAGATTATGATTAATTGATTAATATTGATTACAAAACGCGCACTTTTGACATATAACACCATCATTGCTTCTTTATCACATTACATTTTTAATAAGTTGCAATTTTTTTTATAATTAAAATTCTTTTTTCTATAATAACATATATGTATAATATTAGTACAATTTGCATCTTAATCGTATACATTTCTTGAAGAAAGAACAAATAATTTACTATAATTAATATTACTTATCAACGATTTTGTTCCAAAATTCACACTAATAATAAAAAATTTCATTTATGTATAATATTATATATCATTATATATATATATATATATATATATATATACCTCACCTCTTTACTACATCGACGAAGATATAGTGACCTTAGATAATTTAAAAAGAATTTGTCATGCTTAAAAGTATAAGTGTTGAAAGTATAAGTCCTGCCTTCTAGGACAGTGCCTAAATATACTTTTGTTTTTTTATATTGTATTGTTTAAATATTATGTTTTTAAACTCTACTATCATTAAAGCTCTTTAAAAATCTCTTGAAAACTCGGCAAACTATACAGGTAGCCTTTTGGAAGATCAGTAACTACATATATAGTAGAAAGGTTCTTAGAAGCTCAATAAATTATAACAGACAACCTCAATATACAAAATGCAGTTCTAGTAGTTCTTTGTCTACCGTATTGATTTTTTTTATTACCAGTATATCTTATTTACCATAACAGTTGTATTAGATGTGTCCGGTTATATATGCCTGGTAGTTTGATTCTGATTTAATTAATTTTAAATACATGACAACAATGTAGTTACATTAATGGTGCCAAGAAAAAAATGTTTTTTATGGTCTATAAGTTTATATAGTTTTAAATTTAAATTCTAAGTTTTAAATTGAAACTACTATTTTCGACCGAGTAGTAAACTCTTAATATAAATCATAAATAGTTTTATTTTCATGCTAAGTGCATATTACTTTTCAATCTTTTATCAGTCTAACTTAATCTTTGACAACCTATTAAATCTATAAGTAGATAATTTTGATTGACTTAAGAGTACCTATTAAAAGACTCTAGACACCGAGGCATTTAGATTATCATTATTGATATGATATAAATATATTGTACATGTTTTAAGAATGAAATTATCAAAAACTTTATTTAAAAATTAGTTTATATATGCAAACAGGCATATATGAATAAATCTTTATATAATTAGTAAACGTTATAATTATTATACAATTTTTTTAATACCATATAATGGAAAAACTCAGGGTTTGAAACCATCTAAAGCCATTGGGAAAGCTTAGTGGGAGATCTTGTAGTTGATCAAGATCCTCAAAGAGGGTGCCCCTAAAGTAGTGCAAAAGCTTTTAAGTAGCTTGATTATCTGATATATATATATGTATGTATATATTCCTGTTAAACTTATCATCCACTTTCAGACAAGCAATTGCCTAAAATCTGAAGTCCAGAATCACCAATTTTACAATAAATCTATCTTTTTATACTCGTACTTTATTTTTATATATATTTCTTAAAAATATACAAAATACTTAACCAAAATTATTCAGAATCGTAACATGCAAATTGCCTAATATGTATTATAAATCATATATAGTCAAAACATGGAATGGAGATTCATTTGAAAAATATTTTGTACTGAAATACAAATCTTTTGATATAACTTTTCTATCCCCCAAGTTATTAGGTTTGCTAAATAGTATACTCCACAACGTCGTTATTATATTTAAAAAATATCTCCAGATTTGTATCGATTAGACACTTTTTTTCATTTATTAACTGCCACTATTAATGCAATTTTTTATTTTTATGAATTTATTTTTATCTAAATCTAATCTTTTAAGTCTTATCTGTATTTATCACAGCACAGTTTACTTTTCAATGTGATATCATTTTTAAGTAAAACATATTTTGGAATTTTAATATATCATTATTATTTATTAATAAAATAATAATAAACGTTTAATGAGTTTCTGTGACATATTAGCGGTTTATATGATAAGTATTCTCTGAAGTCATGACCAGAGCACAATAAATTTTTCATATCCAAAAATAAGTGTGAATTGTTATGACATATTTGACTCATCTACATGATAATAACTAATTACACTTCTCATAAATTTTAATATTAAATACGATAGCATCCCGATCACGATATTATTAATTATAATTTCATTAAGTAGATATGAGGTTTTCTCTTCCGATAAGTTCTTTTCATTAAAAATTTATTTAAGTTATAATTGCTTTTGTCTGCAAATTTTTTTAAGTTGTTTTTATATTTTATTTATATAAAGATAGAGAAAATAAACTAATTACAAATAAAAATTTAAATATATAAATATATATGTTTATAAATATATATATTTTTTAGTATATATTTACACATTATACAATATACATATTTATTGGTGTTAAGATTAGAAATTTTTTTTTGTTGAACTGACTTCTGATTAGAGAAAATAATCTGTGAGTATTTGATGTTAAATAAAAATATTTTATCTCTTATCGCTAGAAAACGTGAGAATCAAACTAAAATTTTATTATCACTATTTATAAAGCAATTCATAGCATAACAGATCTAAATCGCATTAGACAACCAAAAAAAAAAAGAGATTCATTAAACGACATGTATTTTTGATTAAAGGGACAATATAATACAAAATATATATATATTTATATATATATATATATATATAGATATCAGTTTATTTGCGATACTAGCTTAACAATGGATGAGATCTCAAGTTGCAAACTGTTAATTTTGTGTGGAGTTTTATTAAAATAAATAAAAATACTGAATAAACTGAGATTTATTTTCAATTAAATGTCCCAATATATTTTTAATTAAATGCAATTGATTATTTAATGCAATTGATTAATTAGTAATTACTTAAAGATATTGTTATACAAAGGCTAATATCTTCGCTAATTTCATTTAGTGAGATAATAAATTTGGTATGAATATGTTTCTATTTACATACAGATTTCTTAATCTAAATCGATCGAAATGAAATTTAAATTATATATTAAACTTTTACAAAGGAAAATCCGTTCTAATTATTGAATTTCTGCGACAGATACAATTTTAGTTATTTTGTCAAATATTCATGGTCCATTAAAAAAAAAATTTTGATCTCACAATAGTTTGCATTATACACTTAGAGAAACAGACCTACTGTGTTGATTAAGCTTATGTATAGTATATGGTGTCTATCAATATCAATATCTAATGTCAATATCTTATTTACTACGTTCCACATAACTCAAATAACTTTATGTACATATCACATTATATATATAAAAAGTAAAGAAACAAAAAATATTAGGAAGTAAAGACTTTTTTACATAAGTGAATTACTTAATTCAATTTCTTAAGTTTAAAAGCACGAAGATGTAATCTAAATAACAGGAGTTTATCTGTAATATATGTCAAAAAGAATGGGTAATGATGTCTTATGCGTTTTAATTGTTGTAAAGACATTTTATTAAAGTAAGAAAAGGTCTGATTAAATTTTAAAGCAAAATTCTTTTTTTTTTTAATAAAATAAAATTATTATTGATACTTGAAACGTCTCTATAAAAATATTAACATAAGTGAAAAAATAAATAAATAGGTAATTTGTTATAAATTAGCAGATAACAAATAAAGGGTTAACATCTCTCTCACAAAGTAGCATAATAGTTTTGACAGTCAAGAACAGAGTGCCTTGGTATTATTATCCAGACAAAGCATATTAAAGCCGCATTATCTTATCCTATCAGTCGTTTATGGGTATACTATTTAGCTTATGTAAATTAAAAGCATATTAAACTTGTACTCCTAGTCAAGAATCCAGTATTAAAATATTCACGACGTTAAGCAAGTATATAAAATACATATATGACCTACACTACGACTAATAAAATCAGTATCAAAGATTTAAAAGATCTATAAGTTATTATTTTTATTTATTTAATATATTGGTGCAATAATGTATTACAACATAAATTTAATTACTCACACATGTAACCCTTGTTTTCCGAATCTACTTTGCATGTAAATATTATAACATCATATGATATGTATATGTTGATGATATTATTTGTACGTATATATAATGATATTTTTTACTGAAATTTATATATTTCTTCCTAAATTCATTCAATTGCATTTCTTAGAATTGAAAATATATAAACTTTTCGTAAAAATTGGAATATTCCTTAAAGATATTTATGTTTCCTGTAGATTTGTCCATATAACATTGCCGTATAGTCGTCTTAAGCTTCACATACACCAGACCAATCCTGCTTAATAAAATCAGCACCTCGTTCCCCAATCATAATAGTAGGTGCATTAGTGTTTGCACTGGGTTCTCTTGGCATTATAGAAGCATCTACCACACGCAAATTATCAACTCCACGTAAACGCAAACGTGTACTAACACACGCACTTGGATCCTCGTCAGCTCCCATTTTCACAGTGCCTGTTTGATGGTAAAGAGTTGTGCTGAAGTATTTAATATAACAACGCCAATAATCATCTGTTTTGAATTCGTATTTATCGCATTCTTCGATGGGAATATGCAAAATATGCGCATTATTGCTTACAAAAGATTTTGTTGATTCCATATCCATATGATGATGCATAGCACGTATCAATGTTTGTATATCATCCTCATGTGTCAAATAGTTTGCATAAAGTTTTGGATCATCTTGAAAATTTGCACTACTCAATTTTATTTGTCCAATAGATTTTGGATGAGAAAGTGAGGTAAAAATCATTAGTAAATGTGATGTATTTACCACTTGTTGTAAATAATTTGCTATGTCATCTTTGAATACTAACGAGTCCAATGTTAATTGCAAAGATTCATGATTCTCTCGTCTTGTTAGAAGGTTATGAGTTTCAATATCTGGATAAGGACTGAAGTCATTTGGATCAGTATTTATAAAACCTGTCAATGATATTAAACCATGGCTACTCAAATATCCATTAGAATGTATTAAATAATTGTAAATATTATCCAATTGGTCTTGTCCAGATAAAGGCACTGCTGTGTTTTCTTGAATTTGGAAAACAACGGGCACAATCACATGATCTTGAAGATTGTGACCAACAGGTAAATCATGTATGACTGGTATTTGTAGGCGTTGCAAATCTTGACTTGGGCCCACACCAGATAGCATTAAAACCTTAGGTGAGTTAATAGCACCAGCTGAAAGTATAAATTCCTTTTTAGCACTCACTGTTAATTCATTTGTTCCACGCAATAAAAATGATACAGACTCCACATTTCTACCACTTTTATCAAAATTCAATTTTGAAACGTGTGCATTTTTGATTACATGCAAATTTGGACGGCCTGAAACTTTTCCCAAATGAGCTTTGCCTGTGCTCATACGATGTCCATTTTTCACAGTTCCATATAATCTTGTATAACTAACTTCACTATTTTCATTTACTTCTCGCTCTGTTGGCAAACCAATTTCAGCTGCTGCATTTTGTATAACTTGCTTGATATCTTCATCAAATGCACCGAACTCATTTACTGTAACATAACCTTGTGGATGTGTATCATTACCAACTGGTCGCACAGATTTCTCGAAATATGGCAGTACATCAGACCATCCCCAACCAACATTACCATCTTCCAGCCAACTGTCGAAATCCTGTTTATTACCACGCACATACAACATAGCATTCATGCCACTAGAACCACCAACCATTTTTCCACGCGGCCAATAACATTGGTTATTTTTAAAAGCCAGACATGCTTTGTCACTGGGCTCAGTAAAGTAGTTCCATGAAAAATTTGTGTGAGCTATGCTGAACATGAGACTAGGGGGCTGAAATGTGTTGTAAGTTTTAGATTTTTTTAATTTCCAATTGAAAATTATTATTTAAAAGTACCTCTGACTCTTGCGGTGGATTATTACCAGCTTCTAGCACTAACACTTTCCAATCGGGATTTTCACTAAGGCGACTTGCCATTACTGAACCTGCGGAACCAGCACCAATCACCACAAAATCATAATCATTTAAGCCCTGCGTCAATGCTTTATCAGCATAATCTGGTGGCCAATACTCTAGGGGCGATATTGCACACTGCGCTGATAATATTGCCTGCACTAGGATAGCTACCATCGAATCTATTGTGCCAGTACTCTGAACTGGGCACTGTAGACTTTGAAAAGTTGTTGGCATTTTTGTTATTAGACGTTATTGAATAATGCACTGTTAGACTAACGTTTACTTCAAATTCTTTTCTTACACTAAATTACAAAAAATATTTTCAATCGAATTTATGCCAAATTAGATAATGCAAGTAAACCCAGCTGACACTGCGTTCTTATCACACCGAAGTCGTGCGTTTGAATGTCCCAGTTGTTAGCTCGCTGAGCTCTTTGAACTCTATTTTGTTTATTTTAAGTAAAATTGAATTATTGTAGAAACCATAGTTGTTATTCACGTGCTAACCAAACTTAAATATTTTCTATATGCAAATTATTCAAGCATATATAATTTAATTATTAATAAAAATTTTAACACAGTTAAGAATAATCGCATATATTTTAAAATAAAAGTATTTAATTTAGTATTTTTATTTTTATTTGAAGTTGTCGCGCGTTTTAAATCAGAATCGTTCTGAGTTCATTTCGAAACGATTTGCATTTATATTAACTTTTGCTATAACTTTTTATTGTTTACTTTGAAAGTTGTAGTGTAAATAATCCGTGAAAATTATACAACAATTTAATCAGGTGAAATTAAGTTTATTGACTCGAAAACACAAATTCTGGTAGGCATATTAATTTATCTGATTTTTTTAAATCTTTTTTGGTATTTTTTAATTGTAACTTTAATAAAATACTTTTTACATGAATATATAAAAAGTTTTTTTCCGTCTTTATTGTATAATAAAATAGTTACTTGCTCAATATATTTATATATATATATAATATATATATATAAAAGCATTTTTTCATCTTTATTGTATAATAAAATAATTACTTGTTCAATATATATAATATATATATTAAAAATAAAAAATATAATATATTGTTTTATGCTCAGTATAGTCATAACTATACATAACATGCCTATAACATATTCATAACATTTGGATAACATGTCGCTAACATAGCACTAACATGGTCATAACATTATCAAACTTTACTCATAAAATCCAAATCTGCATCTCTTCAAGCTTTTTCTAAAATACTCATTATTAACACTTGCACTGTCAGTGTCTTGCTGTAACAATTCGATGTTTTCATATATGACACTGAGACTACATTATATGTAAAAATTTAACGTACTTCAATTTTTTCAGAATCGAATCCTTAAATGATAGACTAAATTGTATACAAAAATTTAGCGTACTTCAATTTTTTCAAAGATTAAACCCTTTAAAGACACATGTACCATGCTATACATAATGTACACTAACAGAATACTATAGGATAAAAATTTGATGCCATATATGTCATAGATGTTATCTATAAACATGCACGAACAGGAACCTTTAAAAATGAAACATATACCTAACTATTTATAAGCCCGTTATGAGGACTTAAGGTTTCATAGCGCCCAAAGTCAATTTTTTGGCGCACTTATTTAAGTTTATAAATAAAATAAATATAATATATGTGAAGCACTATATGTCGGATAATTTTTATGCTCCCCGCATGAAATCACATAAGTTTTTTTAACAGATTCTTATAGCTTTAGTAAGCCATAGGCATAATAATACTTTAAGCATGAACCTGGTATAAACTACGTGAATGTAAAGAAATATTTTTTTTATCCTAAGCAGTTGTTTTACTAGCTACTTTTTAATATATCATAGCAACGTTGCAAATCTACCATATCATTACACTCAAACGTGTTTGAAAATTGATTTAGAGATACGTGTTAAATACTAACAACATATATCTATATAATTCGCTCTAATATATTCTAGATCACACAAAACACATCCAATTTTTTAAATGTATCATTAAATATATCATTTAAAAAATAGCTAAATTGGCATAAAGAAAAAGTATGAATGAAAAAGATTAGAGAGAAAAAAGAAACATGAGTAAATAATGGTCTGTATATATATGCCTATATAGGCATATATCTTACCTTACATATACCCTTATATTATCGTACGATAACATATACCTATTTACGAAGGGTACTGAAACTTCGATCAAACCAACTGAACCCAACTTTTTTTGTTGCTTTAATGTGCAACATCATTAATAACAACTTTGTAAATAAATTGCAATTACATTAAATTGTTTGATAGAAAGCATTGTATTAAAATAATTGAGCCGATATAATATAACGTGAAAATTATTTATTAATAGTAAAATTTGATTAAATTATCATGTTTATTTTAAATGAAATGGATTTATATATCACGGAATATTATATGATATAATATAAAATTAGATTGCATGCGTGATGAAGGTTGACTTTTCACTATTCATTCATTGTGAATTTGTTAAACTTGTAAAAAATTTACATATCTAATGAGCTAAGTGTTAACACACACTTCAATGTACGGATTAATTATTTGCATCTGTAATTTAGTGCTGTATTCAAACACGTAAAGTATTATTTCACACCATCGTTAATAATACTTGGGTTTTGTTATATCAGTTTCCAAATAATAATAATACAAAGTATCATTGTTTTAATTATCCAAATTGTAACAATTATAAATGTTTAGTAAATTATATCGTTCTGCATAAATATTATATAGTACATTTATTTTTATCTATTTAAACTAATTCACACTGATAAAATATGACATTTGTGTACATTTTGTAAAAACAATTATTATTTTTAGTGTTCCAAAATCGAAATATAAAACTACTTTGTAAACATTTTTTAAGAGTTTAAAACAGGATCCAAAAAAAAAGCAAAGTATTCTCAATGTAGACTAATACTGGTTTCACACGAGAGTTTTGTTTATAATTTTAACTGTCATGTTTGTAATTTTAGCTGTCAATTGTAATTGCTTTCAATGCAAAATAAATATTTTTGACAACTAAAATTACAATCAAAACTCTCGTGTAAATCCAGTATAAGAGTTTTGCATATGCTTAAAAAGAGTACTGGTTTAAACTAAAAAACTACATTGTAATGTTTTAAACTTGTGTAATTACTTCAAGTTGATTCACTTTCGAATATTTGTATTATTTTGTGTTCGTTTATTTTTTCATTTTAATAAAACTCATACCATTATACAGTAATATATTTTAATATTCCCTATTTCTACCCCTACACATATTATAAAAATTTTATGAAACTACCATGCAATCCCAAATCGTTAGAAACCATAAGAAAAAAAAGAATAATTAAAAGCAGTTGACAGAAATTTAATGATAATAAAATTTATATTTATAAATTATTTATTTAATTTAATCTAGTTAAAATTTTAAATATATATACCCAAAATAAAATAATAATAAAATTTTATTTTATAACAATTTATTTAAATTTTTTTTAAGGCTAATGCCTATATAATAAGCAAATGTTGCTAACAGATTTTAAAGATGTTATTAACAGATGCAGCTTACATTTTATATATAATTAATAAGTATTGTGTATACAAATATATATAATATAAATATATACTTGTATAATATAAAATTTAAAACTTTCTAACTTGTTAATAAAAAAAAATAATAAAAACTATAAATACTTCAAAAAAAAATGTTAAATTGTATACTATAGAAAAACATTCATCTAATAATGTTAAGTTTGTATTGTATATTTACAGTGCAAGGTTTGTCTCAGGAACAGCAAAGCCAATTAAATAATTAATTTTTATTTAGTTTATTTAGTTGGTTGTTATAATATGATATCCTCTTTAAATTGATCAATATTTATACTAATATAATTAATCACTTAACTAAGTAATGAGGTTTTTACAGAGAATTGTTAAATATCATGCAAGATCATACTTATGATATTGAAGCTTATAAAGCGGAAATTATACGCTTATAAGCATATAGTTTACTATATACTGTACTGTATAATTTTAACTATTTACAATGACACTGTTATATATAATTTTTTTTTCAAGAAGCTTAGCATATTCTCATGAGAAGCTCATGAAAAAAAAAGGTAATACTCTACAAAATGGTATTATGTTTGCTTTAACGTTTTATATACCTATTAGTACCCAATGCATCCTAGAATCTAAATTACACGAGTCAAGGTATTGGAACGATTAATCATATATGTGATAACACTAGGTCATCTACAGAATCCAACATAAAAAACTATGTATAAAGTTACTTATAAAAATAGTATAATTATAAAAAACTCATTATGACATATAAATCAATATAGCTACTATTCATATATAGATATTATTTATTAAGCGGACATTAGTTTGATATTATGTAGATTGATTTTTAATTACACTATAGTAATTCGTTAATAATTTCAAAAGTTTATTTATAGAAATTGTATAGCAAATTCCATTAACTTGGCCTATGAATTCGTAAATATACTGGCAACCAGTAGATATATGACTATGAATGATGAAAATTAATTTTTTCATAGTATTAATAGTTTTATATTAAAATAATCAACTTATCCTCAATATTTCTTATGCAACATTTACGTCTTAACGAATTAAACATCATGAGAATTATAAATTTTGTTTTTTTTTAATTTATTACTGAATAGTAAGGTAATTTTTTTTTTTTTTATTACTAAATAGTAAGGTGATATATTATTTAGTAGTAATTTACGAAGATTTTTTAAAACTATAATATTTTTAGTATATAATTATTAAATATTTGATTCCACAATTGACCACAGTTTGAAAAATTTAAATAAGTAAAAAAAATTGCATTAGACCAATTTTTTTAAAAATTTTGTACTATTTTTTATTTCAATTTATATAAATATTTCAATGACGATTTTAGTAAGAACTTTACAAAAGACTGTATAAAGATGTATCTCATCTATCACTTAGGAACTTTTTATTATATATAAGAGTAATTTTTTAGTGTATTTTTGAAGAATGTCTAGGGGATGTTACCGTGTCATATTGCAACGTTTCAAGACAACAATATATTATTTGCAAAGCAAAATATATAATATAATAATATGTAATATATATATATAATTGTATCTAATATGTGTGTATATAATTTCTATATATATAATATATGTGTGTATAATAATATGTAACAAATTTCTATAAAAAAATCAGTATTTTCTTTAAAAAAAAGCGAGGTTACATTTAATATATAATATAATTCGTTTTAAACTAAATAAGTTTTTATTAATTTTTTATTTTTTTTATATGGCAATGCGTTAAACTAAAATTTTAATGGAGTAATGAGTGTTGAGTTTCTTATGAAATCTAACTTATTTTATACTCAAGCTCTTTCTTTAAGTAATACTCATTCAATATAAAAATGTGCATTATACACATTAATTACAGTTTTTTACTCCAAAATAATAACTCTCAATGCTTCAATGTATTGTCTCCGGCTTAAATCATAAAGTATATACGATTTGATTAATGCTTAAGTTAACCCGTATCATAACAGAATACAGGTAGCTAGTTTTATCTCTCATCGTGCTATTGTAAAAACAGTGTGTGGGAGAGACTCTATCTAGAAAAATGCAATCAACTTAATTCTATTGACTAATCAATATAAATTGTGTAATGTAAACAAAAATTTATTTTCAAATTATTGCTCTTGCAAGATAAACAAAAATAAAAAATGCCGATCTATAGTACTTTTGAAATAAAATTTATTATTGACGAATAATGTAAGAAACTATGTATGTTGTATTTAATGAGATATTAATTATATCATAAATTAATATTTATAATATACGAACTAGCATTTTAGCTATCTTACTTAGATGTTGACATATGTAACGACATAAGTCAATAATATTATTGAAATATCTCTTATAGTCCAAATATTGAATTGCTTACAAGAAAAGAATAAATTATTTAATACAATAATATATAGTTGAACTAAATATTTTTAAAATTAAGTAATACCAAAACTACAAGTATTACTGCTCAAAATGAGCTTATCTATAAAATGATAATAGATTTTTTTTTTCAAGAAAAGATACTAGTTACTAATATTGCAACAGTCAATACAATTATGGTAACGACTCACCTATAGATATTATATATTTTAAAAACAACTTAAAATTGAATAAATTTAAATTAATTAAATAATAATTTTTATTATATATTTAACATAATATATTAATATATTCATATATAAAATATGAAGTGTATAATTCTTATCCCCGCCACCTGGAGACGCGCCCACTAGGGATGTTAGCTTCTTCCGAGAAAAGCGGCCTATGCTCCACTGGGAGTTAATGGAACAAAGAAGACGAAGATGAATGTCTTTAGTGATAAATTCTGATTTGGATTAATCAATAATGATATTGTATTGTTTCCAAAAATTTCCATAAGATCTCTTACGGAGCCACCTTCAACTGCAAAAACTTAGTAAGCAACATGTAGCAATATAACGTTTTTATATTAATAATAATAGAAATAACGAATTACTATTATAGACTATTTTACTTATAACTTGATATTTTGCATATTTGCACCGTTTTCATACAAAATCCGTATAGAAATATGATGAAAAGGTTCTACAAGTCTAACCTATTAGCCCCAAAATGTGCTTTGACCTCAAAATCTAGAAATAATTTATATATCAGTTTTTAAACAATGCAATATTAACCAAACTTAGCTATCTTTTTTTGAAGATAATTAGATATTTAATAGAACCAGGAACATTTTTATATATGTTTCAAAATTTCGGTGTAAAATAAAAGCCTGTTAAAAGTACCTTTCAAGAATGTATAGTGAAAAGACTTCATACGACTGTGAACGACTGAAATTATATTGAATTAAAAAAAATAAATCTCTCCCGAGAGGTTTCTCTCGAAACCTGTTTATTAAAGGGAATATAAACAATAAGGGAATTTGTGTTTGAAGTTCCAAATATAACTAAACCAGAAAGTGAGGAAGTCAATTGTGTTATTTATAAAAAAATTTTGAGTATTAAGAAATGTTGAGAATATGATATATAAAGCGGGTTAATATAACTCCAATTATGTTAAATAGCAAACAAGAAAAATTAATAACTTCTGCTCGTCAGTTTGAAAAGGACTTTTTAAAAAATTACTCACAGAGTAGAAAGTTTTTTAATATGTAGAATATTAGAAAAATGATTGTGGTGGCGTGAAAGATATCTGCTATCTAGTAGCATAAGTATTCGTGGAATCTTTTAGTTCGTAATACAACGAAGAGAGTTGAAGTGAGGGTACCAATTAATCTTACATTTGTAGTGAACACTACACTACAACACTACGCTACTTTATAACGAGTATTGGCATTAACTAACATTCATATAATGTGTAATATAAAATGCGTACCAGAATAATACGACTATATTGATATATAGAGTTTTTACAAGGTTAACATATGTGAATATTAATTAATATTCATTCCTTGATTAATACATTTTTTTTTTATTGGAAAAACTCCAGTCTCATCTGTACTCTAAAATAATAATTGGACAGTGAATAGTGAATAAATTGTTAAATATTATTATTCAATAATATTAAGCAATTCGCTTTAATAATTTTTTATACGCTTTGTTGAAAAATGTTTTATTAAGATAACCCTGCTATTCCTATTTTAATTTCCCAGTCGGTTCCGTCACTATAACATAATCATATAATATTGATATATAATGAATTTTAATTATACTATAAATTATTCTATTAGAGAATAAAGTCATTTATAGAATAGGTCATGATGTGAGGTTATTAAAAAGGTATTAGTTATTATAAAGCAATAAAATAATAAACTACTACCGCAAAATTGTTGGACTGTTGGAAGACAACATTTTTTTTTTTGCAAGTTCTATGCAATTAAACTCATTAGAAGTTGAGTGCATTTATTTAGAACAAATATTTTAAGAACTCACAATTAGTTAATTAAATAATTAAGTGAGTGTACTGTAAAATGCAAATTACTCGCCGCATTATTATTCATCATTTGCAGTCTGAATGTTTGAAATTGATGAAAAGATCAGATCAGATATTATTTATTTGAATAAATTATTTAATGACAAAAAATTAAACTCAGTAAAAAAAAAGAGTATTAAATGAATATAATTTCAATTTGTAATAACGATTGCGAAGTAATTGTAATAAGTTCAAGTTTTACCAGTTTTTTTTCGTGGCGTTGAGGGTTACAAAATTTTTTGCCACAAAGAGCAAAAGCGAGACTTGGTAACCAAATTCGGACTACAGTTGATTAATGCTCCCAACAGATTTGTTAAAACATTTAAACGTTTTTAATAATTTTTGAAAAAAATTAACAAATTTTTTGCATTGTAAAGTGCAGTATAATTTGAAACGTGCAGCAAGAATGTCGCGTAAAATTTCGATCGCGTTCAACGGTATTTTAGTCGCCTTCTTGTTGGTGACTGTGAGTGAACTGCCCAATGCGGAAGCACAAATCCCAATACAGGAAACTCTGACCAACATTAGAAATAGTTTGGAATATTTTTTTTCGCAACCAAATCGTGATCTAAATGGCGCCTTAAGTTTACTTAATCCTAATGAATTGACAGAGATTCCAGCAATCAGAGTCACACAGCCAACCACGGAAGCGTCGACAATTACCGTCGGTACGGTAACTTCTCAAACAGGTAAACATGTGATTTCAGTAGTGTTGTGGACGTACTTGACCCAGTTGCGTGCTATATTTTGTTCTTTACAGATGCAAATGTGAATTCCGTAGTACCACAAATTACTAGCTTTGCAGCTGCTGCTGGTAGAATGGAGTTACCAGCGCCAATACATTTTATCAGAATGACCATGAATAGTGGCTTGAGACGATAAATTATATATATATAATTCATGTTTTGAGATTAGTAGAATTTTTAGTTCAATAATAAAAATTAAAATAATGTGTAATAAAATCTATTTTATTGAGTTTTAAAATAATATTGATACTAATAATAATAGTGTTGCAGTTAAACTATAGAAAATTGTTATTTCAAATAAGTTCTGGTAAAATACTCTAAAATGTGGTAGAGTAAGTAACAGTTCGAATTTTAATATGTGTTCTCTTTAAAGCGTACGATCTTAAGATATTACCCTCCTAAGGAGTTGATGGAAGAAAATAGAGGAAGCGAAGTTCAAATCGAAAAAACTATGTTCTATAAAATAGAAGATAATGTATGTCTTCAAAACTTATATATCAAAGAAAGAAAAAAACAGAGAGAACCATAGAGATTTAAATGTATGGTTTTTCGATTGGTAAATCTAGGACAATTTTTTCAATCAAGATGCTCTTTTAATGCAGTTTTAGTTATTTCGATTGGTAATATTCGATTGGTAAATCTGGGATTTAATATTCGATTAAATAGGATTATTATATCTTAACTATGTAATAAATAGCTGAGTTATAAAAGTCCTATACAGATTTAAACACTGTTGTATGATTGTACTTAACATATCTAAAATATGAATCATTGCCAATGATAATTTATTAAAATAAATGAAAAAAGTTAACCTGTCTAGTTAAAGTTAGTGATTTTGATTAGATCTTTGCTGCTTTATGAATGGTTTGGATTTTCCATCATATGTCGTTGGCGTTTGTCATTTTCAGTCCATTTCTAGACATTACATTATCAGATTGAGAGGTATCAGTATATAAGCGCTTTTTTAGTAAATTATATGATTAATAAATGAATTTTGAATTAATTATAATAATTATGCGCTTATTCTTTAAATCAAGGCTTATAAGCAAACTAATTTCTTTATTATTTAACACTTAAGCAGACATTAAAAATAAATGTAACTTCTGTAAACTTCAATGTATCTTTAAAAATTCTAAAATTTTTCAAAATATTTAGAGTGATTTGGTTCCTACAATAAAATCATTAATACTAGAAGTGAATACTACATATTACTTTTATTTATTTTAATGGAATAAAAGCTTAAGAAATGCATCGATCATGTTTTATAATTTAATAAAAGAAAAGTCTGAGAAAAACACTGATTGTGTATGAAAAAAACAGAAATTTAAGCGGATTATTTAGACACTCTTAATCCATTGCGAATCAACCTTGAGAGAGCTAATCGCTATATCTGTTATTCTCTTACTAGTTGATTACTTCCCTATTCATTTATTCCATTGTGTGGTTAACACATAAAATTTTTACATCAACGTAAAACAAAAGAAAAATGACATTTATTTTAATTTTTATATATATTTAAGCTAATAATATTATTCACTAATATTAAGTTGAAGCTTAGTACAGGTATTTTTAAAACGCCTTGACTGGATTATTGTTTATCACTTCATCAGACTAAGCAATAATTGACCTCAGATCTGCATACCTTCCCGAGGAGCCTGTAACCATTCTAAAATTTGATAACGCGGTGTTGGTAAGCCTGTCAGTTTGGGCAAATAATTTTAAGGCTCTATCCTTTATGTATTTATTGATGGGATCTATCTTGAGGTCTCTAAGGATGTCATTCGTCCTAATGTACCATGGTACTTTGAAAAGTCTTCTCAGAGCCTGGCTTTGTGTAATTTCTAGCTGGCGGATAGTAGTGTTTGAAGCTTTGCTAAACGCTACACAACCATATAGAAGTGACGGATGAATTATTTGGTTATATATCAGTTTCCTGTTCTTAGCATTGAGATTTTTATTTCTGAATAGCGGTTAGCGGGGATAAAGAATTTTGGCACAGTTAATTTTTTTCAGTTGAACATGTTTAAGCCATGTGAATCTTTCACTAATAGTAAATAATAATAATAAACTTATAAGAAATTAATAATAAGTCAATTCAAATGTATAAACATTAAGATATAAATTTAAATATTCGAAGTTTACATTATTGGTGTTCAAAAACTTTGAGTACCGAAAGCTTTTCCCTTGAAAGTGTAAGTAATTTGCACTTAGCAACTCAAGTTATTTAAGAAGAAGAAACATAGGGCTATGTTATGTAGAGTGTCTTGCGCTCGTCAAACTGGCTCTCTTGACCGAATTTGAACCGACATATTGTTTTTACTCTCACCCTACTTCTCTGACAATAAATATACCTTTCAAAATCAAAAAGATGAAAGAAATTCAATGGTTCCTTTTTCAACCTCTATCTCAGTTTGTACATTGAGCATTGAACGTAATGTATATATAATACTGTAAATATGTCAACTTATGAGACAATAATAATAATAATATCAGTTATAATTGAAATTTCTTTGACTCATGTGGAGAGGAATCCCAATGACTTTTTCAAGTTCAATTATAGTTTGATAAGTTTTATATGCTTTGTTCAACTATTCAAGAATTGATATAACCAAATTACTATAAAAAACCAATACTTAATTTAAACATTATTTTTGAGGTAAATCCTTATATATTTTTGTATAAAACAAAATTCTTTATTTTAAAATTAAAAAATTTAATATAACAAATATCGTTAACTATTCAATTTGTTTTGCAATAAACGCAATTCAGATATTTATATTAATTTCATCTAATTTATTTTGTCGTCTATATATGAATTTATATAAACACCATAAAAAATATATAAAAGCATTCTAATAATTTGCATATTTCAAATATTAATTTAATATTATCGTGACCTAATTTGTACATATTAGTTACTTTTAAGCTTAAAATTGATACAGTATATCTAGCATATTTCTATATGTAATGTATATAAGCAATAAAATAAAAATCATTATTTATACTATGAAATTGCAATTTAAAACGTTGCTAGTAATGAAACCAAGCCAATTAAAGCCAATCCTCCTTAATCATGTCAGCAGCCTTTTCAGCAATCATCAAAGTAGGTGCATTAGTATTTCCCGTAGGGATAGTCGGCATTATACTTGCATCGATAACACGTAGTCCTCTTATACCGTAAACACGTAATCTTGGATCAACTACTGCAAAGGGATCGGTTGGAACACCCATTTTACAGGTGCCTACTGGGTGATATATTGTTTGTGTGTAAACACGTGCTATACATTCCCAAAATGCATCACTCAAGTACTCCGTATCTGGACAATTACGCCATTCGTAAATATTTAAGGTAGCATTAATGTGCAACATAATTGCAGTTTGTGCTATTTTGTGTGAGAATTTAAGACCTTCTACCTAAGAAATAAAAAAACTGACTACTTGAAACAGATTTTTATTAAATTAGCACTTACCATTACAGCCATATCAATTGGGTGATCAAAATAATTCGGAAAAATTTTCGGATGATCTTTTGCATCTCTAGATTGTAATTCAATTCTACCTCTACTTTTTGGGCGCATTAGCAGTGGCGCAATAACGAATGTATCCTTATATACTATAGGTTCAAATGCGTCGACAAAGTTTTCTAGTGAAACGGAAGCACCGCGCCGTCCAACCAATCCGCCATCTACTCCGTAACCATAACTGCCCATAAATACTTGCACATCTGGCCAATCCACTTGCGGATCTTGATATTTAGTATTTATAAAACCCATGACTTCACAAACAGCCATTGCATAAAAGAAGCCAGTAGATTTGAATAAGAAATTTTCCACAGACTTAACTGTCAACATTTCTGGAACTATAAAGGACAGTCTGTGTCCAGTGACATGATTGTCTATCGTGTAAGTAGCACCAGAACATGAAACATGATCTTGCAGATTAATACCAACACCAGGTGCATTACGTATTACATTAATGTCATGTGCTTCGAGTTGTTCTGCTGGTCCTACACCTGATAACATTAACAATTGTGGACTAGCAATACTACCAGCAGAAAGTATTACTTCATGTGTAGCATGTACAACATACCGTAAGCCATAACGTTCAAACACAACCCCTTTCGCTTGTCTTGTATGCGGATTTATTATAATTTTATTAACAAATGCCCTAAGCAAAATATCCAAATTGGGGCGTCGCCACACAGGGCGCAAATAGGCTTTATTGGCACTACAACGTAGACCATCGCGCAAAGTGGCATGAGGCACTGCAAAACCAGTCTGACTACGTCCATTAAAATCGCCAAAAGGATTTAACTTATTTGTGAAAATTTACATTAAAAATTTTAATTCTTGCATTTAAATATTTTATAGACACAAGCTTACCAGATTTAGTTCCTTAGCTGATAGTAAAAATACGTCCAATAATGGTGATGGAAATCTATAGTTCTCTATAGTAAGCGGACCGCCACGATTATGAAACTCATCATTTTCAAAACCTGGCACTCGCATATCTTCCAACTTAAGAAAATATTTAAAAATTTCATCATAACTCCAACCAACATTACCCGAATCAGCCCAATTGTCATAATCACGTTTATTACCGCGAATATACATCATAGCATTTATAGCACTACAACCGCCCAATACTTTACCACGCGGCCAAAAGCATCGTTCATACTGATGTGCTAAACAGTAACGTTCTGACGGTTCAGTTCTATATTGCCAGTCCCATGGACTATGTTGATAAACTGGATACATTTGTGGTAACTCACCAAGAAAGGGTTCATCACCACCAGCTTCCAATAGTAAAATATTCCACTCTGCTACTTCGGAAAGTCTGTTAGCCAGTACACAACCCGCTGAACCACCACCAACTATAATGAAATCATATGTTTTTCGCAAATGTTCAATTCTTGTTGGACGTACACGATTTGGACGATCGACTATATCGGGTCTGTATTGTAATACTCCTTCATGTAACATAACCAGAAACACAGCACTTGGTGCTACAGTAGCAAATAATCGCCACAATGTGGCCATCGTGTCAAGCGTCAACATTTTTATCAATATTTCTGAATGGGAAAACTGATACAGTCTGCAAGTAACACCGAAACCGAACTGGTCTGTTGAAGAGTTTATTTTTTAAATTGAGCTTCTCATTATAATATTTTAGTAAATTTTTCAAAATTATTTCTCACTTTTTGACAAATTTACTCAATATAATTGCAATATCGGTAATTTTGTACAAAATACTTTTAGCAGAAATCAGCAAAATTTAAAAAACTGTTTTTATTGTCATTCACGTTGTCTTGTTTACATTTTTTCGAACTAATTTTCGGCATTACAAAATTTTAACCTATGTGTACACCTGATTTAATAAAAAAAAAACTTCAGTTACATTTTCATTCATTCAAAGACAGTTCTATTGTCTTTAAGTAGTGACTTCTTCAAGGTGATGGAACTTCCACTATTGTTATGTTATTGTTATCTTATTATCTAAAAACCTTTATGTTATTTATCTTTAAATCTCTAAGAATTTTAATTTATACATTATATATTACTATTAATTTACATTATATATTACTATTAATTTACTATATATCATTACTATATTACTATATATATTATATATTACTATATTACTATATTATATATATTATATATATATTACTTTTATTATTATCATACATTTAAAATTTGTTAAGACTGGTTTTAATAGCCGAATATTAAGTAGATGGTGAATTATAAAAATAAATTGATTTATTGGCATTAAATTACTTCCCGATATAAAACAATTCCCAAGTAAAATAAAAACAAAGTGATTTTCACAAAATATCATATTGACTGACCAAAATCCGTAATCACCGCAGGTTCCCCCTGAATTTTTCAAAAATTCAACAAAATAATTCAAAATCTATTTATCATATTTTCATCGAACTTTCGGGGAATTAGGAACTTTCGGGACACTTGATAAACGTGGAACTATAAATATACAAGAGTTTCGCACTATTATTTTATCAATATTTAAAAGTTTATCGTTGTAATTCGAGAACATTTAAAACAACCAAACCCAAGTTCTATTAATTTAAAGTCTTTGGGCTGTTATGCTCGTTACTGATTTTAATTCTAGGTATTTTTCAAAGATGATATATCACAGTGATTCATTTTATTTTAAGATATTCAACAGTATAAAATATCTATATTTATTTTGTTATAGAGAATATATATTAGAAAAATATTATGTCAGTTATATATATTAAATTATATTAGTTATTATTCAGACCACATCAAAAGTAAACAGGATATATATTGGAATTAAATTTTTCTTTGTTCTTCAATAACCCCTAATGGAGTTAAGATTCTTGGCAGATTATTTATAGTAATTAATTTTATTTTTATTTATTTATGTTATATAATTTAATTTTAATTTTAGTAAATTTTAGTTAATTTAATTATAATTATTTGTATTTTAAATTAATAAAATTTCTTAAATTCATTAATTCAATATAATTCAGTTTAATATAATTTAATTTATATAAATTAATATTATAATATTGATACCATATTTATAATATAAATATAATATAATTAAACTTAGTATAATTTGATATTATTTAATTTTATTTTATTTCATGTCATTATATATTATTTTATTTTATTTTATTATTTTATTTATTTGTATTTTATTTTATTTTATTCTATATTATTTTATTCCATTATGTTTTATTTTGATATATTCTATTTTATTTATCTTTGTTTTAATTTATTATATTTTATTTTATTTCATTTTATTATATTCTATTTTATTTATTTTCCATTTATTTTATTTAATTTTATTTTTATTTTATATATCAAATTTGATATATTCTATCTTTGTTTTAATTTATTATATTTTGTTTTATTTTATTTCATTCCATTATATTTTATTTTATCACATTATGTTTTATTTTGATATATTCTAAATTATTTATCTTTGTTTTAATTTATTATATTTTATTTTATTTCATTTTATTATATTCTATTTTATTTATTTTCGGTTTATTTTATTCAATTTTATTTTTATTTCATTTTATTTTGTTTTGTTTTATTCTATATTATATATTTTAATGGTATATATTTTATTCTATTTTATTCTATTTTATTTTATTTTATTCTATTATACTTTATCTTATTATATTCTATTTTATTTTAGTTATTATTATATTAATTTATGCTTTTCTATTTTATTTTATTTATTTCATTATATGTATTTCATTTTATTATATTCTATTTTATTTTTTTTGTTAATTTTATTTAATTTTATTTTTATTTCATTTTATTTTGTTTTTTCATATTATTTTATTTTACTTAATTTAATTGAAGTTATTTTAAATGAAATAATTTTGTTTGAATTCAGTCTAAAGATCGGATGTTGTTCTATGCGTTATACTTTGTCTGTAGGTCTTCAAGTCGGTGACCAAAACCGTTATTTATTATTGAAAAACTTACTTATTTGCCTTATTATTTTAATTAAACATCTTATATATCAGTTCAACAACATATTTATTGAATTTAAACAAATAAATTTGTCAAAAAAATGAATTGTACAATATTTTCTATATGAACTTAATAAAAACATTTTTAAACTTTTTCATTTAATGTTTTTTATATTAATTATTTTCTTGTTCAATAATTTTTATATTTATTTTAATTAATTTTAAAACACTTCTGTAACCTTAAAACACTAATTAAAAACTTAACTAATCTTGCTTCCTTTGTTAACTCCAATCTTCTTGCAACATTTGCGCACCTTTTTCCGCAATTATTATTGTTGCGCCATTAGTATTCCCACTTGATATATCAGGCATTATACTCGCATCAATCACTCTAATACCCTTTACACCATGTACTCTTAATCTTGCATCGACAACTGCTGTAGTATCCTTAATGGGACCCATTTTACAAGTACCCACACCATGCCAAGAACTGATGAAAAAGTACTTCACGTAACAGTACCAATACTCATCCGTATCATATGCAATTCTATCACATTCCGGTATTGGTACATGGACCAACTCTAAATCATACTTTCGAAACGATTTAGTTTCAACCAATTTCTGCACATAACGTACATACTGCAGTAATGTGACTCTATCCTCTGTATGATTACCGTAATTGTTAATAATCAATGGCGGTGCTGTTGGATCTGAAGTACGCAACATAACACTACCACGTGATTTAGGTAGTAAAAGGGAACCCATTATTTGTAATAAAGTGAAATTTTGTGTTTGTAGTTCAAAGAGTTGAACTAATTCATCTTTTATACCAAGGAAACTAAACGAACCTGGGTCACCTTTAGCTTTTAAGGTGTGTGAAACCAAATGTAGATTAGGTTCGGTATTTAAACTACTAAAATTTTTGCTATTTATAAATCCCATAAGGGTATAACTTGCGGCCAGAGCACCTTTCTGTTGTGTAAAAAAATCAAAAATACTTTGCATATCCGTGGGCTTAATGGGTAAAGCAATATCTTGACCAAATTTTAGCATTAACGGCAACATACCATGATCATGTAAATTTTGTCCAACTTTTAAATCCTTTATTAATGGCACGCCCACCTTTTGTAAATGTGCGTGTGGTCCAATACCAGATTGTAACAATAATTTAGGTGTGTTTATAACACCTGCTGATAATATAATTTCTTTATTTACCTTTACTCTGAACTTGTACGTATCTTGTAAAATGAACTCTACTGCAGTAGCTTTGCCTTGACCGCTAAAATGTATTTTAGTCGCTAATGCATTTTTAATGACATGTAAATTTGTTCTTATACGTTCCACTTTAGCCAGATATGTTTTACCAGTACTCATGCGTAGACCATTATCGACAGTTGCCAATATGTTTTGGGTGTAACCAATTTTAATGCCGTCAATAGTGTTGTTTATTTGTGGAAAGCCAAGTTCATTTGTGGCGTTGAATATCATTTCAGTTAGTTCGTCATAGTTTTCAAGTGGGTCAAAATTATTTAATATCAGTCTACCTTGTGAGTTCAATTGATTTGGCATTTGTTTTATTGCTCTTTTATAGATTTTTTGTATTTCCTGCCAGGACCAACCGTCATTGCCCGACAACACCCATCTATCAAAATTGTTTGGATGGCCTAATAGGAATATATTGCCATTTACTTCACCTGTGCCACCAATCATCTTACCACGTGGCCAATAACATTTTTCATCTTTCATCGCTTGACAACAATTTTGATTCCTTTCAGCATAATCTGTCCAAAAATATTTGGTACGATGCAGTGTTGATGAGAGACCAATAATCTTAGTGTGTAAAAATATTGAATAATTTAAATTAAATGTTTTAATTTTTAAAACAATCAATAGAATATAAAATTCTGTACCTCAGCTTCCAAAGGTGGATCACCGCCTGCTTCCAAAACTAAAACGTTCAATTTAGGATTGTCACTTAAGCGGCTTGCAACAACCGAACCAGCTGAGCCTGCACCAACTATAACGAAGTCATACGCATCTAACTGTGTCGTCAGAGCTACTTTGCCATAATCTTTAGGCCATAACTCCGGTTTGGATAGTTCACATTTGGCGGCGTTTATAGTTGAAAATAAATTGCTAATTAAACCATCTGTCACACCGACTGTCTCAGTTGCGCATTTATCCGTTTCAGCTGCATTTTTGTTTATCGTCGCACCGAACACCACCAGAGCGCAGCAAATAATGATAGCTAAACCAAAAATACTGGCAAATATAATGAGGTCTTTTAATGTTTTCTTATTACTAAAAAGCGAACCGCAAATATTTCTCATATTTCAACACTTCGAAAATGTATTCAATTTTTTCTTCTAGGCCGGCCACTGCTCAATTCATCGTAAGCTGATTCGGACTGATAACCCGATTCTGAGTAGAAAGTGAAATTCATTTATTTTTTGTGCTGCATCGTAAATATTTCTTTTATTTACTTAACATTGTTGCTACTTTTTTATTTAAAGTATCTTTTTACGTCTCACGCGGTTTTACTCGCATTAACGTTTTTATCAAGATAACACGATTTTATGCCTTTGAAATAATCAAAATATAAAACAATTATAATTTAATTAAAAATAAAAGTACGTGGAGAGTGTGCGGCAACATTTTTTTCAAGTCTTCGTTCACAGATGTTGTTGAACTCAAACAATTTTCGATTATTGTTTTAAAATGCACTTAGGGAAGTTCAATAATTTTTATTTTTTGATACTAATTTTTTATCTTAGAGAAATAAAGTTTTATATTATCTAATCGCGACTAGGTTTTTTACTGCTGTGCAAAGATTGGCAAGATATATCAAAACACAACTAAGGCTTTTTTTTGTCTATATATGTTTACTGCTGTGCAAAGATTGTTAAGATATATCAAAACACAACTAAAAGGTTATAAAAATGCATAATATCATCGCATTTATTAGAATTTATATTTTTAAATGATAACAGACAATTGCTTAAATCTAAAAATGTTCTTTGTATAAATAAAGACAGAGACCAAAATTAAGATAATTTGGTTTACCATACAAAGGTGCAATTCTACACATTTAAATTAATTTTTTTTTGTATTGTTTTTATTTACTTACAATCTGTCCATAGGTAGAAAATAAGTAAATTTAATAAAATTTACTTAAAATTTGAAGACTTAAAAGGCTTCAAACAGTAATTAAGAAACAACAACATCAATTTTAATTAATTTATTGAAATATAGCTGACCATATAACGCTGTTTCACTGTTATATATATGTTTTATATGTTAATAATAATTAAATCTGTGAATATCTTTATAACAAAAATACAATTTTACACATTTAAATTTATTTTTTTTTTTGTATTTTTTTGTTTACTCATAATCTGTTCATAGGTAGAAAATAAGTAAATTTAATATTTAAAATAATTAAAATAAAAAATATTTATGACTTAAAATGCTTCAAACAGTAATGAAGAACAACAACAAACATTTTAATTAATTTATTGAAATATAGCTGACCATATAACGCTGTTTTGAGTATTTCCAAGTATTCATCATTAATGATCTTAGAAAATATTTGAATTTTTATTTAATTACTTTATAGTCCGTATATAATTTACATTATAAATAATTAAATAAAAATTCGAATATTTCCTAAGATTACTGATGATGTGTACTTGGCAATGCTCGAAACAGCGTTAATACGATCAACCAATTTCAATAAATTAATTAAAATTTTTGTTTTTGTATATATATGACTGTTCGAACTTTTCTAACTTATAAATAGTTTTTTTTTCGTTATAAGACAAGTCACATTCAACAAAAAAATTAACATTTAAAATATATTTATATAATAAAAAATAATATTTATAATATTTTAAAAGCTTCAAAATAAATATTGTTATTATCCTTTTTTAATTAAAATAATTTTTAAGCAAATATTTGGCAATATAATTAGTTATGATAAAATATCATTCAATTATTAAAAATAATAGTAATAATAATAATATATAATGTAATTAAACAAAAAAATTTATTAACAACTCTTCAATACCTTTGACAAAAATAGTCCATTTACATAGAGGTTATTTACTACTTTCTTATATTTTTTCTGTATTTTTATAATTACTTTATACAATATACAATCCTTAAATACCCTTGACAAAAATAGTCTTTTTACATAGAGGTTATTTACTACTTTCTAAGTTCGAATCCTGGTGCTTGCAGTCTCAAAAATAATTATTTACAAATAATTAAATACAAGAATTATTTCCAAGACCACTGATGATGGGTATTCGGCAATACTCAAAATAGCTATATGGTCAGCCAAAAATTCAATTAACTAAAATAATATAAAAAATAAAATTTTTGTTGTTGTAGTTCACTACTGTTCGAAAAAACCTCTCTACTTTCTTAGTTTTTTTTTGTATTTTTGTAATTACTTTTCAATTTTAACAAAATTATATTACAAATGTTTTTAAAAATATGCATTCAAGAGATGTTTGAATATATTCTATGATCTCTATTTGATATAAACGACCAATTTCATCCATTTGCTTTTATTTTCCTGGATTCACTAAAAGTTCTTTAGAATATTTTATACGAAAAGCTCAAAAGGGTGTGTAAGGGGGTATTTTTTGCACTTAAACATTTGAAAAAATTATTATTTTCATTTAAAATATGTCCACTGTCTATTGTACAACTCGGTAACAGAATAATGTGCTTGTTAGAGTGAGTATCCGCCTAAAAAGGAGGAAATCAGATCCTAACAAAAGATTCAAATATTATATAATAGTAATCTGTACAGTTTTCATTTTATTAAATTTAATTTTCCATTTTTTATATTAATCAATTCTGAAAATATATTATAATAAATATAATATATTTTAAATCAATAAAAATATATAACAACAGCATAGCTTTAAAAAAACTGTTTCAGTACATATTTTAAGTTAATTACTTTAGAAAAATTATTTTTATTTCATAATTAAAATCTAATTTATTTTTTTCAATTAATAAAATTATTATCACTTCAAAATACATATATTATACCTTAAACTGTAATAATTTGCTGAAGTATTTGTGTTAACATTACAAAAATCTTTAACATTAATGTTATTAACATATGTGAAAAAGCTTTAATACATTCTGTTAAAATTATTGAGCTTTTGCGACTGTTAATAAGCATTTTTTCAACTTTCAAAAAAGTTATCACAACTAAATTTGAAGTTTGAAAAAAAAAATATTTTACTAAAATGTCAGATATTTTTTGTGGTTATATAGTAGTAGTGCTTTTTTTAATACTTGATATGAGAACACTGATAATAAATTTCATCTCTAAAATTTGTAATTTTAATCTCGACACCAAATTAACAATTTGTATTTTAAACATTTTTATTGCTTAAATATCTTATATTTTTTTGTTTGCCGCAAAATGGTAAATTCCTATTTCATGTTTAGTTAAAGATACCAATTAAACATGGTATATGCGACTAATATACCATTTTTAATAAATTAACTTTGTAGAATAACTGATAGAGTAACATCTTTCAAGTGAAATTCGTCTATATTCAACAACATAGTTCCATTATGAAACCAAAAGTCAGCTCCTTCTAATCTTCTGTGGAAGCAAATCGATATCAGCTAGAGCAAAACTAGATATGCATAACATAAAATAATGCAGCCAAAACCTTATTAGCTCACATTTGCTGTACTAATTTTTTACATTTTACCGCCCTATTAATTAGACTTAGATGCGTAGTCACGGATTTATGTTTCATCCCTTGTCACATGTCACATATAAAAAATCCCTATTATTGAACTGAAACGGCGTTAAATAGCGTTTGAAATTATCAACCTATTTTTTTTTGGTCCATTGTGGGTATAACCTATGCTGTGACTGTTTTCATCGTCATAATTATGACAGTTAAACATTTTATAATTTTAAAATGCTGAATGATCTTTTCCAATGTTGCAAAAGAACTAAAACAGCAGGATTAAGCTAAGTAACAATGACGCAAGTGAAATCAGTGACTGTTGCCAAAATAACACGGTTAATTGTCTTTTATCGCTCACAATATTTATTAGAATAATGAATTAAATCTTAATTTGATTTATGCTTGCCATAGAATCTTAAATTAATAGTACAATTTTTAAATTTAGTATAAAATGTTTTTAATAATTGAATTTATTGTAAATTCTAGCATTCAATTAGTTCATATGTAAGTTATAATGACATTTAGATAAATTTCATAAATATGATTTACCACTTAACTTCATGAAATAAATACCAAAAAATTAAATAATCCATTAAAATAATAAATAAAAATTTTAATTAATAGATACTTAAAACAATATAAAATCAATTAAATATAATATCAAATTTAAATCTACTTAAACTAAAACTAAAAACCCCCTTTATAAACCCCAATCATTCTTAAAACTATAGAATTGTATTTTTAATCCAAAATTCTTTAATCATATCGGAACCTTTCTCAGCAATCATTATGACAGGCGCATTAGTATTCGCACTAACCAACTTCGGCATTATGCTAGCATCAATAACTCTTAAACCACGTATACCATAAACACGTAATTGTGGATCAACAACAGCTTCAGGATCCCAATACGGACCCATTTTGCATGTACCCACTGGATGATATATAGTTACTGTATATTGTCGTATCATACACTCCCAGTATGGATCTGTAAATAATTGTAAATGCTGGCAACCAGGCCATTTGATGGTCGAAAGTCGTGAACCAAAGCGTTGCATAGCTTTCGTACGTGAAACTGACACAGCAATTTTAACACCTTCTATAAGTGTTTTCACATCATAATCATCAGTTAAATAATTTGGAAATATATAAGGATAATCAAATGGATTGCCGCTACGCAATTTAATTGAGCCCACACTACGCGGACGTAATAACATTGGAATAATACTCCATGCATCGCGATTATTTATTTTTTCAAATACTGAATTATAAAAACCCTCTGTTAATCCATGAGCTTTACGTAGCTGAGAACCACCATCAGAATTTGTAGAACCCGAAACGAAATGAAATTCAATATCAGGCCAATCAACTGTATTATTCGCATATTTCGTATTTACATAAGCAAGACCTTCAACGCCACCAAGTATAGTTAATGGACCTTGACCAAAAACAGCATATTGCAAAACAGTCGACATGGAATGCAAACGTCCTTCCACAATGGAAACGGGTTGATTAACCAAGAATGTTAAACCGCCTAACCCAATATGGTCCTGCATATTTTCACCAACATTTAATTCCTTTATTACTGGTATATGGTGTTTAGCTAATTCTTTACGCGGTCCAATACCAGACAACATTAGCAGTTGTGGTGAATTAACAGAACCACCAGAGAGTATTACTTCTTTTGTTGCACGTACATGATACATTTTTTGATCTCTAACGAATTCCACGCCAAAAGCCAGTTTCGTCACTGGATCTATCATGATGCGTGTAACATGTGAATGCATAGAAATGTGTAGATTTGGACGTAGACGCGCAGGTCTTAAAAATGCTTTTGCTGTACTACAACGGCTACCACGTCTTGTTGTGCCTTGTGCAATCATGAAGCCGGTTTGCTTCTCGCCATTAAGATCACGATTTTCATATCCCATCTCTACGCCAGCTTCAACAAAACTTGCTGCTAATGGCGTGTGAAAAGGTGCTTCACCAACTGTTAAATAGCCACCAGTCGAATGATACGGTGTGCTTGCCAGATACGGATTGGTATTATCTTCTGATTTTTTAAAATAGTATAAAGCATCACGATAACCCCAACCTGGATTGCCCATGGACTCCCAATTGTCATAATCAATTTTACTGCCACGCAGATAAAGCATATAATTAAGTACGCTAGAACCACCAAGTACTTTACCACGCGGCCAGTTGCAACGCCCATTGTTCATAGCTAAAAGTGGAAATTATTTTAGTTTTAGTTTCATGCTTAAGGTTATACGAATAGAATTACTCACCCAAACAAGCTTTGCCTGAAGGTTCCGTTTTATATTTCCAATCCATTTTACTAAGCTGCAAATATCCAGCTAGTAATGGTACATCTGATATTTCAGTTTCATCTCCACCTGCTTCGATTAGTAGTACATTCCAATTCTCTACCTCTGTGAGACGGTTAGCTACAACTGCACCCGCTGATCCCGCACCTATTACTATAAAATCGTAATGGTCACGTATTTCATCGCTGGCCAAATCATAAGGCTTCGATTCAGGATCCATTATTTCTTCATACTGAAAATAAGCTATTGCAGCTACTAATACTGGTATAAACCAACTTGTACTTGTTGCTGCTGTTACGGCGCCCCCGATTGCTGTAGCAGCGCCTACAATTGCGCTCATGTTGCTTGATGGTAAAAAATAAATGTGCTTTAAATACTTCTTTTACTCAATGTTGCTTATATGTGTTGCAATTACAGATGTGGCTTTTATGTCATATCCAATTCGTTAAGCCTGCGAAGAAGAAAATATAAATATTTTATAAAGTATATGTTGTAAGTTTATTTGTTTGTAATATAAAATTTATTTTAATATATTTTTTTATTACATATTTATTGGTTTAATAAATACACTATTGCGATATTGAGATATAATACATTCTAAACACATTAAAATACGTGTTGCTGCCAAGTTCCCTTATCAACTTCCAAATTTTCTTTTACTAAAATAAGAAAAAAGTTTATTACAATGTTTGTAATGTATAATTGTAATGTATAATAATAAGTTTTGAATTCGCAAAATAATTTATAACATTTTTACGTGTATTTTGATTTTTATCAAAATTAGGTAATGTTTCAGTTACTCATTATCATGCAAAACTCATATGCATTTTTCAAACCATGAGAAAGCAGTGTTGGAAGCACAACAACTGATTACTTATATTATATATAAATACAATATATAAATAAATATATATATATTATAAGTTGTTGTCGGTAGAGTTTCATTTTCTATCCAAATAAACGAGTGGTCCCGGAAATAAATTTCAAGAAGAAATCAACCTGGTCGGTCGATGAAAGAAATTATTCTTTTGTTTTTTGCATTTAAAAATTTTTAATTTTATATAAAATAAACTTTATAACTTAGTTATAAAGTGTGTATAAAATTTAAAAAAAAATTTAGGGCTAAAAACATATGAAAGGATTTTTGACTTCAATGCTATATCACAGTCAGAAGTTTATGATTGATACAAATTGCATTCGAAAAGACATTGAGTCTTGTTGTCAAGTCTGGCCGTTTTAAAATTTCCATCAATGATAAAACGCAGAGAAAATTGAAAAGAATTTTAATACTCAATAGAAAAATTAACATTACTGAGGTTGTTAAAGAAATGTTAAAGGCCTGTAGCTTATACGAACCGATTTTTACAAACTTATTGGACATGAAACAAGAGTCAATAAAATTTATTGTGAAAATTTTTTGCTTATCTAATACCACGTCGTGATACATAAAGTACTGTAACATTCCAATCGCTCTATTTTCCAGTCATGGCACCTAACGAGTTTTTTTTTCGATTTTTGTTACTTAAAAAGACTTTTCAAGTACAAGATTTTTCAACAATGGTTGGGATAAAAGCAAAATTACAGAACCACCAACAAACAAATCAAGACATTACCACCAATAGTATTTTTTTAACTGAAACTAGTACATACCAAAAGAGGGACAATAGTTTGAAAGGCATTGAATGAACACTGAAGATGAAATAAGAAAATTAAGAATTCTTGTTACTTTATGAACACACGTCTTGTTTGTATAATATTGAAACGAAAAATTACTAATAATTTAAAATTACTTAAAAACTACCACATATTGTTCATATATTATGCATATATTCGTCCCATTTCCTTTCAGATAGGGACAAGTCTTGTTTACTTAAATCAATGTAACCAACAGTTTGAAAAACATTGTTAGAATAAATAGATATCGGTATCATTCTGTGAGGCCTCAAGCTTCTTTTGTATCGGTATCATTGTGAAGTAAAGAAATATTCTAAAAAAAGTTGATTAATACATTGTGTTGTTTTTTACCCAAAAGTGTTAAACAAAAATTAAGATACTGGCACAAATTTAAAGAATTTTTTTTATAGAACTTGGAATAATTGACATTGTTAATTATAAGATCAGGTAGCAAATCGTGTTGATTATATCTACACTAATCGAAAGAAACCAATATAGAAAAAAGTTCTAATAGTTCATATCAAATTTCATTTCATTTCTTTATTGTTGAATAGAATATAAGCGAATAAATTTCCAAGAAATAAATACAAAATATAACAATAAGAACATCTGAAAATATATAAAGAAGAAATTCCAAAACAAACTTGAAAAATTTCACGCCAAAATGATCGATACTTTGCTTACGCCCGCCCCCATTTCGAAAAGAATCTATTCTTTTTTGGTTACGTTTTGCTGTGGCTTTGTTTATTGAATATGCATGAATGGTGCTTAACATTTTTATGAACTGAAAGAATGTCGGGTTAATTTATGAAAATGTGCCAAGTAACGGGGACTTAATGAAAGTAAGTAAAGTCGAAACCAAATGAATACACACAAAAGAAATATTTTAATTAAAAGTTTATTATTTTTCATTATTTAAAATATTCGAGTTTATATTCATATTCTCTCAAGCTATTTTAATAAACATTTCAATTACAAATCATATGTTTGAAGCTCTTCAACTTAATCAAGCCTTGAACTTGATTTTGATTTTTGTTTTGAAATATTTTCAAGTTGCATGGTACCAAGAAGTAGCAAGTAACAAACAAAAACAGAAACAGAAAACCGCTTAAAATGCGCTTCAAACTGGTTTAAACTCTTGTTAAGTTAATATGCAACATTTGTACAATAAGATACTACCAAGTGCAGATACTTTTCATGCTTTGATACGCTTAAGTGTCGATACGTGTTAGGTTGTGGAAACAAACTTATTAAGCGGAGATAAATGCTGTGAATGTGACTTGGTCTTACTCATTCGTAAGTTATGCTACAATGATATTAAATGAAGAGTAATGATTTTACTGGTATTATTATTTTCAAGAAATTATTGGAATTATTTTAATTCGATTAATTGTAATTAAAATGTAATTTTTATTAATTTTTTTAAATTGCTTTAAAAAACGTACTATTTTTAATTATACAATATTTGTAACGAAATTATCAGAACCGACTCTAAGTTAAATTAAAAGAGCGCATCTTAATACAAATATGAACATTTCCGATCGAAAATATATATCGCCCACTGTGATGCACTTAAATTTGCGAAGGCGACCCAATTGAATCTCGTAGAACTTATATTATTTTAATATTCCTCAGTAAAGCGTGAAAGAAGATACATTATCTCATATTATATGATGTATATACATTTACCATATTTATTAGAAGTAGAAGAAATATTGAAGATTCTTTGAAATATACTTTTCTAAAGATAAGTGAATCAATCTACTTTATCTTTATCATAACTTCTTTTTATTTTACTTAAAATGGTGACAGCCTATACAGATAAAGTTTGAGATAAATTGAGATAAAGTAATAAAATTCATAACAAAAACTTTTTGTTTGGCTTCGTTTATGGTCATCATCTGACATTTGTATAATGTAACCAACACACTTCATTATTTCGTACTTAATAATAATAATAATTCATCATATAGTAATATATTTCGTCAATGTACTGTATTCTATATTCTATGATTTCATTTATCATACAATCATATATTTCGTCATTATACTGTATTCTATATTCTATATAAATAAGATCCATCGCAAACAAGCTGAAATTACTTTTCAAATTATTTTTCACTTATTTAATTACTTATATATTTACATACCATATGTTTTTAAATACATATATATATTTGTAGAAAAATGTGTTATAATTGGTCTTATTTATATATTAGATTCTTATATTAGTATATTTTCCTTAAAAATTAGAACTATCTCTTCTACTAGTTCTACATTTAGATTTATTTCTCAAAATTGTTAACAAACACGAGTACTAATATATACATATATATAAACGAAAATATATCGGAATTGTATAAACTTGTGTAGATAATATTGTCAGCGAAGTGAATCTATCTGGTAATTCTCGTTTCCTTATTAAACCACTGGTGCTTAGCTTAATCGTTTTTGCAATCCATTTCGGTTTTAATAAAGCTGAACGCGTAAGGAAACTTCTATAATCATTTTACGAGTGAGCACTTAAAGAACTCATAGGAAACTGTCAAATAACTGCTTAAAGACAACAAATAAATAGTGTACTTATTTAAATAAAAGACTACTTAAATGTTTACACCAGGACGATGCAATTATCTGTCATTAATTTGTTATTATGAAATCTGAAAGTGTTTTTAACAACTAATTCCATACGGTTAGTCAATAGTCAATAAGATGCTAAAATTTGTTTGGAGTTGCTCTCCAAAGAGACTGTACGAATTTAAAGATTAAGATTTTAATCACACGTTGAGACTTTTAATTTAAGCAATTTTTCGTTACGTTTCTTTTCTTCGAGTATTTTTTAATTTCACAATTTTTAATGAACTAAATATACCGTTCGATTGAGGGTAGCTTATCAAATCAACATTTCCATTTTGATATTTATTCGGTGTTGCATCTTTAGTGCATTTATAACATAACAAATAAACAAAAGTGTTAAAAAAAAATTATAAAATATTTTAAAAATGTTATAAAAGCAAAAATTTCACTTTTTGAGTTAAATTATTACTAAAGAAACAAGTACATTGCACCTACAACAAAAGAGGAAGCGAAGTACATGCTTTATAAATCAATTCAATTAAATCGCTGAAAATAATGTAGTATAAATAACTAATCTTGATAACAAGCAGTTAACTATTTAAAATTAAAATATATAAAAATAAAATACACATTGGTGATGGCGGATAATTGGCAGTCTCTCATAGCCATTATTAAACTACATATGTTACTTTCAACTAATTATTAGTTACTTTCATCACTTCCATGTAATAATATATTATCATACTATATATTTTATATTTTTTTTAAAAAAATATCTTCCTGTATATATTATATTTTGAATAGGCATATAAATTACTTCCGTTTCTGAAATATTTTTGCTAATATGAAGTAAAATTATTCGGGAAATCAATGAACTCACTTAAAACCTATCAAAATATAACAGCATAACGAAAACTTAATATAGTTTATAATTAAAAGTATTTTTTGTGAATTTTTTAAAGTCCAACATTTTTAGTTATTAATATATTTTCATTAAGATTTATACAATATAAATATATATGTAAGGATATATACACTTACAGATATCTATTCTAAGTAATCAAATGAATAATATTTGTTTACAATGGGTGACTGCTGAGTAAGGAGTACATACTGTTACTAATCAAATGAATTATAATTGCATACCGTGCTTATAAAGTCTCGTATGGTCCAAAATATACAACTCTAATGGAAAAGAATAGTAAACTACATGGACATACATTGATCTTTACAAAGTTACTTCTCTAAAACTACTACATCTTCGAAACATCTTTTATAAAATATTGAAAAATTTAACTCCATTTTTAAGTTATTTGAAACATTCCAAATGTAATTTGGAACTGTGCATTTATTTTATAAATATAAAATCTACTGCATTTCTTTAAGTGTCAATTGAAGCAAAAATCATCAGATAGTTACAAGGTTATTTTAGCAATAAAAAACACCATTTGGAGAACATGAAATATTCCAACGATCAGTGAAATTGCAAAATTAATGACCGAAATGGATTTTACAGAACATGAAGCGCCAGAAAATGTCTATGCCAATATTTCCCCAAACTTTTTTGTACTATACCTTCACTTCGAGCATATGTACTTTTCACGGTAAAAAAAATTAAAGTTATATAATATATAATATAATATATATTATATAATATATATATTATATAATATATAATATATACACATACTTTCTATAACAGAGTTATATAAAGACATTTTGATATAATTGTTTAATTTTTAACATTTATTATTTTATTATTGTTGATATGCAGATTTGTTTGTTGGTGATTCATCACCTTAACTCTATTATATCTGTGGACAGTTTTAAGTCACACTAAGAATATCTGAATACGGGGATTTATAATATGATGATTATTTTATTATTATTATCATTTTATTATTATAATTTTATTATTATTATCATTTTATTATTACTTTTTTTTATTATTATCATATTAAGATTAATTGTGAACATTTTCAACTATTTTGCAATATTTTTCTATATTAAAATACTTTAAGATCTTTATTGTTTAAATTCGTCTAATTTTTAAACAAAAAGATGGCTTAATATACTAGTATAAAAATAATATTTGTAATACTTCTCCGAAACAATAAAATTGAAATTTTCTTTGGGATCCCTTTTCTTATTGATCTGACAGATCTCTCATACTTGAAAATGAGAGACTAGGACAAATTTATAGACTTGTCAGGTTGATTCACTTTTACTTAAATATCGTGTCTGATCTCTTCGAAGCTTATGTGTGCAATCCTTAAATAACGCTTTTTGTTTTGGTATTACAATGGGCCATTATTAGTACTTGTGATAGATTTAATGGAAAACGTGTACACTTAACCTTTTCCGTTAAATTTATAATTTTTTTTTGTACAAAAATTTGTCTTAATATATTAAGTCAACTAGTATAGAAACAAAATTAGCAATACTTCTCCTATAATAGTATTAAAATTATCTTTATGATCCGTTTCCTTACCGACCACTATTCGACCTTAACCTAACCAATCTATATAAATGTAGTAAAAATTATTGTTGTAAAAAATTGTACTATTTGTGTTTTAGGATTAAAAATGAACATATTTAATTATTTTTAAATTAAATCATTTTAAAATTAAACATAAATAGCGCTCTTGTTAGCAATTTCAATACATTTAGGGATATGTTATACATAATGTATAATGGCGACTATCATTTGCTTTATAGATATATTCTACTTTTAGAAAATATAATATAATAGTACTAATACATTGTTTGAATTGCGAATTAATGACATTTATTAGAATATTATTTATTAATCAAAAACATAATTGTAAAATGTTTAAAGTATAAATATGGTGAATCCTCGATATATTATTGTAAAGTTTTGAAACCTAATTAGAACTACAGCAAACTCTAAAGCAAATCTTATATTAAAGATCTCAAAACATTTACGGTGAAAACTTGTTTTACTGATATACAAACTTGTCCAATGAATAATACAAACTTTTTTAATTGTCACATTTTACAACTGATTTTCACCTTTTCCAACTCTGACATAATTGAGATAGATGACGTAAAATACCGTACAAACATAGCGGTAATCTTTTTTTAAATTTAATAATAATTATAAAGATAGTTAAGTTAAAGAAAAATACATATTCGACTTAGTTAAATATATCTATTATTTTATTAGTTTATTTATTTATCTGAAAACTTACTTCATAAACTATAAATTTTCTAAAATTGAACCACAATTTGTTTTGTTGTTAATTTTTATTTATTTATTTTTCTTGAGTAAATTTTTAGTGAAATTTCTTGTATGTAATATTTTCGAATCCCAGCTTTGTGGACATTTCTTTTTAGTAATTTTTTTAGCAAATTTGTAATATTTAGCACAAATTTTATGCGTTGACGTGATTTTTCTAAAGCATTCGTTTATTTAAAATTTTTTTTTAATTTTTTTCGTTTTATTTGTTAACAATACATTATGTGCCTTTTTGTACTTTTCTTTATTTTTGTATCCACTTTCTTTTTTCTACTTGTGTGTTACAGTCAATTTGTTTAACCGAACTTTGCTTTGAGCCGCTCTTTTCTTGTGACCAGTTTGACGCACGTTTACCAACTGTTTTGACTTCCAAGCTGCGTTATAAAGTTGTTGACTATCTTTTGAGACAGGCTTTTGCTGCTTCAATGCTAGCCTAATGCAGAAATTTTAATCTAAGCTTGTTCTTCTCTCTGACTGACGTCTGGCTTCTTGCATGTAACTTCAGTAAAGAGACTTACAATCATCGCTTACTTACGATCGCTTTGAATCGTGAGAATTGAATTAAGTTTGTATAAAAAAATTATATATAAAAATAATTAGTATATAAAGTATATTACATATTTTTAAAATTTATTACTCCATGTTCCACTATTTATTTGTCATAACGTATAAGACCCTTCTCATAGTCATTTAGTTCAAATTTCCGGTACATACATGTTTCCGATCACGTACTTAATTTTGGAAATGTTTTACTTTCAATGCTCATATCAAATTTGTCAACATATTTTTTGCAAACTAAATTAACCATCAACAGTTGTTTTATCAAGTAATATTACCTATGAAGATTTAAGAGAAATTTATGCATTTCACTCTACAAATTTCTCTTCGATCTTACAGTAAAAGGCTCTTACATAGGTTTCACAGCTACAATTATGAATTGTTCAAAAAGTCAAGATCAATGTCAAACAGTCAAATTAGTTGCTTCAGCATAAAAATTGCTTCATTATTATATCAAAATTTGACATAACTGGGTCAAATAATTTTCCCTTTGCCTTGCATTTTGATAAAATGGTTGTATGAGGTTCAAATAAATGAATAAAATTAAAAATCATTATTTTATAAGTAAATTGTGGAATTACAAATAACTTAAGTACTTCTATGCCAATTTGAATGTTATATTGACATAACAACTTTTTTGAATTGATATATATGTAATCATCTAAATACATAATTATAAGCATAATATAAGTGTCATAATTGTATAGGGTGTTTTTTTTAGCTGCATGAGAACTTAAAATAATAATGCAAGATAGAAATATTCTTGAAATAAAATTTTATGATTATAATCTGTTAGATAAATTCATTGCATTTATTTTTTGTATATGATTTCCGGCTGATGATATGTTCACCGTGGCTACGAGTTACATGGTTCATTCGATCAGTCGAATTTTTGACTATTTTTTTTCAATAAATGTGGCCATATGGTATCAATGGTGGCATAAACATTGGCATTCCATTGCTTCAAAAGTTACTTTATTGTCGGCATAAACCAATTACTTAACATAACCCCATAATAAATAATCGAGAGGCATTAAATCGCTAAAGAGACTAAAGAGACCACGCACGGCCAGTTAACAGCACCACTTCTGGAAATAAAATTGATTTCGTAACAAATCGATTGTTAAGCACGCTATATGGCAAGTTGCGCCTTGGTCTTGGTAGAACCAAATGTTGTCGATGTTTAACTGAGATTAATATTTGGAAACAAAAATTCAGTCAATGTAACGCAGCTCCTTTCTCATGACGAAAGTAATAAGGACCGATGATGCCGCCAACGTATAAACCGCACCAAACATTTAATATTAATGGATGTTTGATGGTTTTGAATCGAAAAGAGTAAAATGAGTGCAAAAACAATCAATAACTACACGAATTGTAGGCTCACGAGGCCGTTTATGATGACCGTAAAATGGACGAAGTACTATATGTATGTATTTCGCGAACAGATCTATTCTAGTGTTGTTTTAGTGTTAAACGATTCATGACGAATGGTCAAGCCCTACTGAACAGAAATGTCAACACAGTTTGACTTTATTAGCTGCCAAACTATAGTTATCGATATCGATATTGTCATGCAGCTTAAAAAATACCCTATATTTATTAAATTAAGTACTTCATATAAAAGTTTTATATTTAGTAATCTAAAGGCTTTATTTATATATAATTAAAAAAATAAAAAATTAAAATATAATTATTTTGGGTTTTTAAATAAATATTAATATGTTTTCTTACTAAGATTAGACGTTTTAAAATCTAATTTTTTTAGTTATGTTTTTTTTAATTTTTTCGATTAAATACTCTTATTTAATTTTTTAAATTAAGTGCACACTTAATCTAAAGAGAACTAATTACAAAACTAATGTATATTATTATTATTATTATTTATTGATTCAAAAAAAATTCATACAGCACTTACAAAAATTATAGAATTTTACTTAAAATCTAAATTGACAATAACATATTTGTTGTGTGTCAGATTGACATACAAAAGAAGGTGCATAATATTAACATTATTATTTATATAAATTCTTCAATAATTAATTTTCTGTAACTCAAAACACTTTTCATAAAATTATACAGTTTATAAATATTGCTACCGTTTAATAAGATTTTCACTTCTTCTTCAGACAGAAGTGCTTTATCAAAAAAACTACGCCTATGTTCTCTGAAAATTGGACATACACCAATAATATGACATATATTTTCTATTTCATGACGATTACATATAGAACAATCACGATCAGATGTATTAAACTCTCTACCGTTCAGATTAAAAAGACCGCCTCTACATTTAAAAAGTAGGCTCGATATGTGCTGAGTGTTTTCGAAATAAAAATTATGCATAATGTCATATTGTAGCTGTGGGTACATGTCATGAGATCCCGACCTAGCATTCGTTACAAAAGAATCGTGTTCCCTCCGTTCATATAAAGTTATAATATTTTTGTGCAATAGTTTAAGGTCCATTCTCCTAAAACTGGTTATTGAAACACCCAGTTCTAAACACATATTTTCCCAATCTTTGGCCCAATATATACCTTTACTAATTATAAGTTCCGCTAATAGTCGAGGAAGCCTTGTGGGGGGGAGATTAAGAATTTTTCTTACATATGCGAAATGTATTTGTATTGTGTCTAAGAACTGCGTCGGTAAACCCGTTTCTAAGTGGAGCATATAATTGGGGGTGTTAGTGGGTAGAAATAGTATCTTTTTTATAAAAAATCTAAAAAGTTTTTCCACTTGATCGTAGTGTTTGTAACCCCAAACTTGGGCACCGTAAAATACAATCGAACGTGCTGCCGAGTAGAAAATTTTCAATTTATTTTTAAAAGTTATTTTAGGATTAGACAAATACTTTGCCCATGTCGAGTTAATTGCACTTTTACCTAAGGAGAGTTTAGAAGTCAAATGTTTATTGTAGGAAAGGTTATACGTAATTAATATTCCGAGATATTTATATTCATTGACAATTTCTACTTGCGTTTCCCCAAATTTCCACGACAACGAATTACTTACTCTAGGACCTTTTCTGAAAATCATTATCTTAGATTTATCTAGATTCGCGATAAGTCCCCATTGCGAACAATACATAAATAACTCATCTATCATAATTTGCAATACATCAGGTGAATCCGCAAGTAGAACCACATCGTCAGCATACAAAAGCACTTTTATATTAGTTGAGTTAATAGGTACTCCACCCGTTAAAAAGTCATGCAGATCATTTAAGTATAGGGAGAACAAAATCGGGCTGAGCAGACATCCTTGTTTTACACCTTGAGTAACTTTAAATGAAGAAGATATAAGATTACCGTCCCTTACGCAACTGCTGGTGTTCGAGTATAATTTCATCAGTGTGCTCAAAAACTTATGAGACAAACCTAAAGAAGCTAATTTGAAAAATAAGGCATTCCTGGGTATAGTGTCAAATGCACATGAAAAATCCACAAAAAAGGCATATGTTTTTTTATTGTTACTTAAATTTAATTGTATAATAGAGGTTAGATTAAAAATATTATCAACAGTTGAGTAAGATCTCCGGAATCCAGCTTGGTATTCATTTAATATATTATTGAGCTCAACCCAGCTATTCATACGCGAAAGTAGTATACCAGTAAATATTTTATATATAGAGTCCAGCAATGATAATCCACGATAATTAGTAACTATATTGGGATCTCCTTTTTTAAACATGGGTTGAATTATCGATTTTAAAAACGAAGAAGGTATGACACCGTGAAGAAATATATAATTATATAGCGTAAGTAACTCGTTAAGGAAACCAACAGTAGCATTTTTGTAGAACTCATAAGGAATACTGTCGTTACCTGAAGCTTTGTTAGATTTGGTGTTTGCAAGCACAAGCTGGAGTTCACGAAATTCAAAAGGAGAATCAAGGAAAGGATCGAGAAAAGGTGGAAGACACCAAGAGATAACTGGAAGGTCGGAATTGCATGTAAGCAGGGACTCATAGTGAATACGAAAGTCTTCACATTGTAAAGAATTAGCTACTTTGAGAGGACTGTTTTTCAAATTTTTTGCTAGATTCCACCAGTCAGAAGCATTTTTAACAGTATTAAGTGCTTCAATATTTTTTAATTGCCATTGCAGTTTTTTATTACGGCAGAGGTATGCATATCGAGATCTGAGTACAAAGTAAGAAGTACGATGGGTATCCAGATTGTATTTTCGAACTAAATTAAGAAAATGAAACATATTTTTTCTAAGTTCATGACACTGGCTATCAAACCATTCATTTTTTGGGTCAAAACGCTTTTTCAAAGTCTGGTTTCCCCACGCATCGCGAACTTTTTCAAGGAACATATCCAATTTAACATCAATCTGCATGTTAGAACTTATATAATCAGAACAAGTAGTCATTTCTAGCCGTTCTCTGTATCTACCTGCCATCGCTTCTTTCCAACGCATTTTATTCGGAACTTGTACGTTATTCGGAATTACTTCCAAACTTGATGGAAAGCGGAATTCAATAACCAGCGGCATGTGGTCAGAGTATGATTTGTAAAGAACATGTAAAGAGCTTATGTATCTAAGTAACTGAAATGAACAGATACAGAAATCAACAACAGTTGACCCATTTGGACCCACATATGTAAATTCTCCATCTTCATCACCTCGACACCTGCCGTTAATTATAACACCACCGATGTCCTCCAGAAAGCCTAGAAGTTTTCTTCCCTTGGTATCAAGTTTCACATCTTTTGATACTCTTCTTACCGCAATAAGTGGAGAATCAGATAATAAATTACCATCAACTACTTGATTATCTGCTACATGGGCATTTAAGTCGCCAACAATACAGTAAACGGGTTTATTAAAATCGTTTAAAAATTGTTCCAGCTTAGAAAAATCTTCCTCCCATTTTGTGCAATTTAAATAACGTGGAATGAAGAAACAATCAACTTTGTTAACACAAGAATATAGTACAACATTATCACCAAAGTTTAGAAATTTAAAAGAATATATCTTCTCTAAACATTTTTTATACCCATAAAGACAACCACCACTCGCTCTACCAGCATTATGAATTTTTGACGCTCCCACCCAACACAATATATAATCTTGAAAGAAATAAGTAAAGTTATTTTGGTTTTCGACCAGTACATGTGTTTCAAATAGAAAAAATATGTCATATAAGTTAACAAAAGTGAAAAAGTTTTTATGATTAAATTTACTTTTTAAATTAGCTACGTTATAAGAAAGCACCTGACACACTGGCAATTGCTAATTAGAATTCACCGGTAAGGCAACATCCACTGCAGTGTAGTCCAGGGTATTTCTTCCCGGGTTGACATCCATGAGCTGACGATTACTTATATTACTTATATTTTGTTTGACATCGCACTGAAACCTTGTTGTAGTAAGCAAGTTATTAATCATTTTCGCATCTCCTGTTGAAGCAGCAATAATTTTGTTTTCTCTCCAAGTGAAAGGTTTGTCGTTAATAAAAAGCGAGTAATCACCTAACCGAACTTTAACACCAGGATGCAGTCTTCTAAGCTCATTTGCTACTCCGCGCAGATTCTGTTTTCTGGACCGTTCATCCACTGTGAGATCTCTATTTATGTAAATATTTGTACCTTTTAATTTCGTCACAGCGGATAATATCTGTCTAGCCTGCGATTCTGATCCAAGTGTTGCAATAAAAATGCCATTACCAGGTAGTTTTTTTACAGTGCACACAGATACATTTGCTTTCAGCACGTTACTGCACAGTTTGTGAATTTCGTTTTCAGCAGACATAACTGTGTCGCACGATAAGCCTTTTACAACAATATTCTTGCGTCTACCGTCTTTATCTATATGGTCAATCTGCATTTTTAACCGGCGCAATTCTTCTTTGAGTGAAGTATTTTCTTGTTTTAAGCAATTGATTTCTTCTCTCAATACTTGCAGATCATCTTTCTTAGCAACGTTCTCAAGTTTGACATCCAGAACACTTGCCAAGCGCTCGTCAAAAGTGGCCCAAGAGAAAACATCTTGCGATGCTGAATTATTGTTACTATTCGGCATAGCTTTTTTGGCGATGTTAGTTGTTTCTGGGGAAGTTAATAGAATATTTCTTTTGTTACTTCTATCGCCCATTCCACAGGAACACGCAACACAAAAACAATCACGCTGTAGTTAATAGCAAATAGTTACAATAAATGATATATTTCTTTTAATATATATCTAATATATATCTTTTTGATTTATATAAAAAGTTTGCAAATTAAAAAGTAAAAATTATAGTCTACTTTTACTTTTATTGTTTAATAATTGTTTTTGTAGCCGTAGCACTAACCAAATAGTATAACTATTATTTAACACTGATATTATAGTTACTATTTTATTTTTTATATTACTTATATTGCTTGTTTATCATGAGTATATTTTGGCGCCTTTTTTAATTGGGTGCCCCAGTGACCACACTTTAAAAATCAAAGTAATTTGAGTTTATTAACAAATGTTAAATGGACTTTCACCTTCCTTTATATTAACAATAGTTCACTGACACTTTATATTTATATAAAAAAATTTTGTATAAAATATTTACTACAAAACTAATGTATATATCCTTTTAATGTTACATACATACAGAAAAATATATTTGATATTTATCGTTATTATGATACCTTTTTTGAAATCCGATTTCGAAATAGTAATGAAGTACAAGAAAATATTAAAATTTATAAATTAATTAAATTTAATTAAAATTAAATTTTAAAAAGTTTCTGATATTGCTAATGATAATCATCATCAATCGTTATTGACAATATTTTTTAAATTTACTTTTTAAGTAAAATTTTTCGATTGCAAATAACAAGTGTTAAACTTCTACCCTAAAAGCGCAGATCCATGTTTTAGACTGACCATTGATACGAAAATCTATCAAAAAAACCCCTACACAACATCAAAAAAAATCCAAAATCACATCTGATTTTGATTGAAATACTAATGCTCCCATTATTTTTATGTTTAGGTCCATATGTGAACTATAGTTGTTTGTATAATTTCTTAGAGCATTGCTTCGCATGTTGCATATCATAGCACTACTTGCCGTCTACGCATATAAATAATAATTTTTTATACGCTTAATCGTATTAAGAAAGATACAATCTTTAAATTCCTCAAGCACTTGCTATTTTTTATATAGGCTTAATAAGAATTTTATAAGCAAATAATTATTACATTTTTATTTTAATCTATTGTTGATGTTGTAGACCACTATATCTTATGAAATATATAAAATTTTTAACATAAATTTCTATAGTAAAGTAATGGTTATATGTAGATATTATATATCTATCACTCCAAATGTGTGTGGAGGATATTTATGTTTAAACTTCATTAAACCACAATTTTATATTTTTTATTAAATTTTAAGATACAATGCTTTTAGCTTACGCTTAAAATTAAAAAGGATTTTAAAATTTTTACGCCTTTTCTAGTAAATAATAAATGATAAGGTTTTTATGTTTACTAAATTCATTAAATACTGAAAATGTTTTCAGGAATATCTTATTTTTTTTAATTAGCTATTAAAACTAAAAACTGAAAGAGTGGACTATAGATTGTACATACTACAACTACTGTACTCGTATTGTTAATTATCTTGAAAATAGTTAATTTGGAAACATGACTACTTTATTGGCAGCAATGAATTGAAAATATTATAAAAATATATTATTTTTAAATGATTTTTATCAAAGATAATTATTTATGATGTAAGTGTAGTTGTATGTTGTAATATTTTTTATTTTGGGTATTTTATTATGGATATATTATATAATATATAGCCATATATATTACAAAAGTTTCTCAGTTCATATTCTAAAGAGTTAATACGAAGGTAGACACTAAAGCAAATACTTTTAGGACAATCCAAATATTCTTCTTAGAGGCGTATGTGTTCTTGAGTAAGTAGCATTTAACTGGAGAATTAATTGCAAAAGATAACAAAACACTTAGGCAAATGTTTTACTTGATAACTACATATTTATACTAAAAGAAAACAGTTGTGCATAAAATTAACATAAAAAAATAAATAAATAATAAAAAAAACTTCTTATTACTTCATCCAAATCTAAAGTACTTCAGATTCATTAAACAAGAACTAAAGTAATATGAATGCACTATATATAACTATACAAATGTATTTCGAAAATACATAAAGAAATGATTCGAGGGTTCCAATTACAACTACAGTCTTAAACAAGCTGTAAAAACTCAGTCGTATAATTAGAGTTACTTAAACTATTATATAGATCACTTAAACTTATGAATTTTGTTCTTTATAATATTTATATTATAATATTTTTTATAAAAATGAAAATATAATTAAAGTATTTAACATAAATTAACAAATGTAATTGTTTATAAATTTTCTATAATTTTAATAATAGAAAGTAATAACAATTAATTGAAGAATTTTTTTTAACAATCTTTATTGTCAACATCATTTTCCACAATTAGTCAAAATAAAGCAAAAACTAATAAATGAAGCCACACATATTAAGCTTTACATACTAATCCTTGCTACCAATTTTTCTTAAATCGATTTATTTTTCCCTGCTAACCAAGAATATATATCTCCGATATCTCCTAAGCAACGTTATTGTAAACTCGAGTGTAATAGTTGCAAATAGTTTAAATTGGGTATATCTTACTACTCTGTGTTTCTTGATAAAGTGCAATAAGTATGGATCTAGGAGAGACACTCCTTCACGAGTTTTATACGAGGGTGGTTTGATAAGTCAGTGACTTTTTGAATTTCCGGCGCAGTTATTCCAAATGCAACAGTGTTGCCGTCAGCTGTAATCTACCAGTGGGCAACTTTCTAATTTTGAGCAAGCTACGTCGTTCAATTGGTGTTTGATCGTCGATCAAAGCAGACAACCTCGTGAATTTTTATGAAAATGGAAAAAAGTAAATTTCGTGTGCTGATTAAGCATTCGTGGCCAAAATCCACGAATTGGGATACGATCTGCCACCCCATCCAGCATATTCTCTGGATTTCGCTCCCTGCGACTATTTTCTGTTTCCAAATCTAAAGAAATTGCTGGGCGGTAAGAGATTTGAGTCGAATGAAGAAGTCATTACCGAAACAAACTCGTATTTTGAGAGCTTTGAAAAAACCTATTATTTGGAGGGTATAAGAAAATTAGAAAAACGCTGGACTAAATGTAACGAGCTAAAAGGTGATTATGTAGAAAAATAAAATGTTTATTTGCCGAAAAAAATTTATTTTATTCAAAAAGTCACTGACTTATCAAACCGCCCTCGTATGCTTCATTATCATCTTATCTCGGCAAAAAAAATGGTAATAAATTATGTAAGCTTTAATATGCTGATTAATTATGAAAACCCAAAATGTATAATAATTTATTTGAAAGAAATTGATGTAATATTGTTAATATAGATTTCTAAATTATTAAAACATTAATTAAAACATTAAATAAAACAATTAATTAAATGTTTATAATTCAAAACATTTTTTATTTGCAGGTGGCTGCTGTGGTTCTACGAAGAAGCGAACTATTGTGGGTGGCTGGGCATGGGCTTGGTGGTGTGTTACTGATGTGCAGCGCCTTTCGTTGAATGTCATGACATTGAATCCAATGTGCGAAAATGTCGAAACAGCACAAGGTGTACCGCTTACTGTTACTGGAGTAGCTCAGTGTAAAATTATGAAGGTAATAGCAATTTTTTTATTCTACGTATTAAACCCTTTAAATTTTTTTTTATTATTTTTATTTTTCACCTTTTAATTAAAGAAATTATTTATTGCTAATTTTTATTTTTAAACAACTTACTTACAATACAAACAAAATTTTGATAAGCTAATTTCTATAACTTTTTTTAAAAATTCTTGGACTTAGAGAAAGGCACGCTAGGTATATGTATAAAGTAAAATTAAAAAAAAGTAAATTGAAAAATTACATTTCCCAGTTAATATACAAACCTATATAAATCAATAAATCAAATAAATATTAATACTACTTTATTTTTTTTTTTAACAAATATCATTATTTATAATAAAATCATTTAGCGTAAAAAACCAAAAAAAAATAGAAACAAAAATGTAAGTCAAAAAAATGTATCTATATACTTTTTCTATATTACCACTTAATATTGAAAAACTTTTATTGTTGTTTTGTCATTTTGTGTATGTGTGTGCTTAGTTAAAAGTTGTACAAAATAAAGTTTTTATATTAAGAAATTATTGTTCCAATATTTATACTCATTGTTGCAAAAGAGAAACATAAAATGCATTCAAATTGTAGTAAATAAAAATATTGTGGTCATATTGAATATATGAATTTTCTATAAGCTTAAACGAAATTGTTTATATATTATTTTAATTTTATATACATACAGTGTTTTTCTATTATTTGCACCATACTAACAGTCAAAAAATTCATAATATAAAGGATAAATTAATAATATAATAAAATTAGTTATGTTTCTATAGTTTCAAATCGTTTGTATATAGTTTATAGTTAAAATATTGATATCGTGTTAAAAAGCAAAATTTGGAAATACAAGTTTTACCGGGTTGTATCTCATAGTTTTTAAAGCACATATCATACATAAGTAAATAAATCACATCAAAAATAATAAGCTCTGGTTTTACTGAAGCTTCACACAAATAATTTGTTTCATTAATTATTATACATTTAATGAAAATGATATCAACAATCTGCCAGTATTGAGAAAATCGTAAAGCTTTTCTTAGAACCTACTTTAAATGCTGGTAGTTAATATAAGTAACCAAATATTTGTTCTAGTTCAGATCTATTTATACTAGGAATCCATTTATACTAGTCTCAATGTATACTAGTCTAGGCATCCAAAATAAGTCCATGACTCGCATATAGTCAATATGCAATATTCTCTTTCATAAATTGAGTTAAGAAAAGGATTTAGCAAATGTCTACTATTTTTTTACCTTCCGATAGACTGTAATTATAAATTTAAAATAATGTTACCTTGACAAGACTAGGATATTAAAAAACTACATTTTTGTAACTTCTAACCATTTTGAATTTGGTAGCTTATGATTAAAAAGTATTAAATAACTGCCTGAATATATACAATATAAACATATAAGGCAGACACTTATACTAGAAAAACTCTTTATAAAAATTTTTAATTAGAACAGTTAGGTTAACTAAGAGTCAATAGACTCCAACACAGCTTTATATTTATTTCAGTTTCTATCTTTTAGAAAATACTACGTTTTATATAAAACTTTATTGTGGAATTGCATTTCAAAATTACAAGAAAAAAAGTGATTTAAATATAGATTCTATAATATAAAATATCCGAGAAATTAAGGACGGAATTTACTTGCCAGCTTTACGTTTTTGAGTTGTTTGTTAGCTCCCCTTTCTTGTTAGAAAGATTATATAATAGGTCTTTATGATATCATCATGTCAGCATGTCATTATTAGTTAGTTTTAGATTATTATATTAAAACTGTATATGTGATAATTCATTATAATAAAGTTTAATTTAACTCAACAATAAACTTCTTAAGTTCTTACAACAATGAGATTGATAGACCATTTTATTATTTTGTTAATTTTAATCTTGAATTATTTACTATATATAAACTTTTTATCAACAATAATTTAGAAATTTCATAAAATAAAATAATTTAAAAAAGTAAATTCTAATTTCTAAGACACAGCACTGACAGTGATCTTAAAAATTTGCCAAAACATTTCATTTATTGAGAAACTATAACCAAATAACTATCACCAAATAATTTAAAAAATTGACGATTTTAAAATATATCTTTTAAAATCATATTTTAAATTATTTTAAATATATATCAAAAAAATGTAAAGTCATCCTATTATAAAGCCCCGTATTCAGTTATTCTAAGTGTGACTTAAAACTGTCCACAGATAAAATAGAGTAAAGGTGCTGATTCACCAATTCAGACATCTGAATATCAATCAAAAAATGTGAAGCAACAACAATGCTCTAAAATCTTCAGAGTTGCACAAAATTTTCTTAAGTTTTAGTGCAGTCTTAAGTTTCAGTGCAGCCAAATTCAAAAATCAGTCTATTGTGAACGTTCACTGAAAATATCTTGCAAGATTTTAGTATTTCATCTACTAATAAATTCAAATATATAAATAAATAAATAAATTAATTTATTTATTTATTTAATATTACCTAAAAAAACTTACCATTGCCCTTCTAATATTAATTTTTTTTTCGTATTTCAATTAATTGACTATTAGTATTTACAATATTTATATTTCATATTATACACAACATAACAAAAAATATATGACAAAAAAGCATTTAACATATTTTAAAAGTGATGCCAATTTGCTTCAACGAGGCGTAATGCTGTTTTTTTAAAACTCTAAACAAAAAAAACTACGGCTATTATAAAATATTTCATTACTTAAATGAAAGATAAGCACACTTATTCCTTTTTGAATCCCATGTATTTGATCAAATCAAAATTCTAAAACAATTTTTGAATATTTTTGGATATAAATAGCTCTTTTAGTATTAAGTCCAGTGATTCAAATATACTTTTTATGGATAGAAATATACTTTCTAGTTTCTTATAGAGACTAAAAGTTTTTTTTAGATTTTTATTTCATATCAAATTTTATATATTTTAATAAATATTATAAGATATATTTATTCAACTAATGTAGCTTACAGCTTAGCTTTATATTGATCTTTATCTATGCAATGTTCATAGATAAAGATCAATATAAAGCTGAGCTCCTAAAACTACACCTTTAGAAGTGTCTTTATAAGAATGCATAAATTATAAATAGTCTATTAGTATATCGAATTTGTATATATCACCTATAAATGGTGATTAAAATAATTGTTTTTTATATATTTTTTATTACCGAGAGATAATATACATAATCGAGCAAATTTCTTTACATAAAATGTTTCAAAATTAATTTATAGTACGTTTCCACTGACTTAGTTAGACCAGTTAACTTACTAATAAAGCCAGTCTAATAAAGCCAGTGGAAACATACTTTTCGCTTAATAGCAATAAGCAATTTCAGTGGTAAAATTTAAATTGTTCTTGCTAGTATAAATGTGCAAATATTAAAAGTTATTTTTCTGTAATATTAAAAGTGTTATTAAAACATTTTAAATGCATAAATAAAAGTTTGGTGAAAATAAATTTATAAAACAAATACAAATTTAATGACAAAAAATTTAAAATAGCAAAGTGCACCCCTAGTCAAGCAATAATATTTTTAAACTATAAATTTAGAAAATTCAAAAAACTATAAATTTATTTACATACAATAAATTATTACTTTAAATGATATCAACAGAAAATAAATATAAATGAATTAAAATAATTTTATAAAATACGAATATATCGATTTTCGTCATAAATCATAATCATTTGTAATTGAACTCATTAAAATGTATATTTTAAATTGTAATAAAATAAAAGCGTTGAAATTTATTGCTTGAATAAATTATGCTTTAAAATTATTAAAATCTATAGATGCTGTGCGAAGTTCGACTATTGCAAAAAATCACATTATATGACAAAACTCATATTAAAATAATTTCTTTTTTTGCAATATCACAAAAAAATATTATTAAAAATAATAAAGAAATTTAGTATAATTTTCTTTATCTATACTTTTATGTCACAAATATATTTTATTTATTTTTATTACATATATTTAATTTAAAATTATTTAATTATTAATTTTTTTATATTTTTCTTTTGTTTTTGGTTAAATAAAATATTTGGCATACGCTTCTATTTAATTATGAAGTCGACTTCTTACAAGAGTTCGAGTAGTCAACAAGAGGTACGTTCCTTTATTTTGAATTACTTTATATTTTTATATATAATTTATATTTTATATTATAATATATTTGTTTGTTTAATTTTCGGTTACCATATTGGAGAAAAAAAAGTGAAAAATTTTTTTAAATAAAATAAAAATAATTTAAATAAAGGTATGAATTTTCGTAAGTAATTATTTTAATAATTAATCGGGTTCTAATTATTTTATTTAATTGCATAAATTTAATTAACAAATTAAAGTATATACAGTGTAGTCAATAAATTCCTTAATTCTTGCACTGAAAATTTTAGTTTTCACTTCCTTATATGTAAATATTTTTCTGTACATAGTAATTACATAAACACGTATTTAATAATTTTACCATCAAAGATAAAAAGCATTTAGAATAACTAAATTAATACATTTACATAAATTTTACTTTTTTTTATATATCTTGAACTCTTTTTAGCTATGACCATACTAACGTATACTAAATAAATCAATTAAAAATGTTCCCCATTTAAATAGCTAATCACAAATATTACTTAAATATAGTAAACATAATTTATTAAATAATTTAATTAAATAATCTATTAAATATTTAGAACTTAAATAAGAAATTTTTGTTTAAGTATATTTCAGTACACTTATTAATATTATTGTACCATACACCATGACTCAGGTGTTCTAATCCTAGTTGGTTTAACCAATCATAAGATATTTAATTAATGGGTGCAGCTTATCCTTGAGTACTATTGATCCATATGTTATATATGGTGCAATAAATATTTTCAAGAAATATTTAAGTCTACTGCTGCTACTGCTTCTCAGTTTAGAGAATTCGCAGACAATGTATTCAGACAACCATCTCACAAATGCAGCAAATACTGTTCTCTGAAACTTCCATTTTGCTGAGATGGTACTTGAGCTTGCTGTCAAAAACCCGGTGAGATTTTTGTTGTCCTCTCTATATATTATAAAGAGCCTTTTTAAGATTATTTTAGGTCGGTTGATTTGTCATCGGCTTTTACAGTTCTTCCAGTAGTTGATGTCTTGAGAGTCTGGTCGGTATCTTAGCGTGTCCATTATATGCCCTGATGCCAGAATACAGAATGGCCAAGGTTCAATTAACTGACGTTAGACTCTTATTTGATACAACACTTAGCCCTTTATTGGATTTGCTTCACTAATGTCCCAGAGTCTTTCACAATCGCGAATACTTTGTCTTAATTCTTTGAGATGAACAGTACTCCAGTATACTTGAACGAATTTCGACAGAATTTAAGAATGGTAAAACCACCTAGCTCTCAGACATTATATGAAATGTAGCTCTATTTGTGTTTCACCTCACGCATGCACAGTCTTTTTAAAAAGAGGTCCTAGAGAGCTCTTACTTTTCCGATTCTGATTTTTAGCGCAAGTTTCTTGTATAAAAATGTCATCTTCAATTTATGACAAAAAAAATTTCTTTGAATATAAAAGTAAATCTGATGAAAATAATTATTAAATACTAAGACTACCATATTAAAGCGGCCCTGGAAATCTTATTTCGCAATCTCACCAATATTTTGAGATTCAAGTACAGCAGCACATTACTCATTTTGAATTTAAATTGTTAGTAAAAATATACCTTTATTAGCATCCAATTCATCTCTGGGACCATGTACAGAATAATATAAAAACACAAACAGCTGATAATTGATTTATCCATCTTTATAGTTTTTTATTAAATAATATTTGGCAAATATATACATATATCTGATTATAAAAGCGTTCATTTACTTTCATTCAAAAGGAAGAAACCACTTAACCTCTAAGTAATGATCGTCATAAATATCGATTACTAAAATAATTGACTTATTTTTGATTTCTTTCAGTTTGAATCCTACATCTTTAAAAAATATCAATTATATATGATTACATCCATTTCTACTCTTGTGATATAAAATATCGATCTGTTCAAATTATAACATCAAAATTAGGCAAATTTTCAATTTATACCATATTAAATATCAATTCTGATGGAGTAATTATTCCAGTTTCTAATAAAATCTTCGAGACTAATTTGTATTAAAGCAAACACTTTTCTCGCAAATAAGGATAGGAATTAATATTTATATAGCCTTGTACAATTAAATAAAATGAGAATTATATGGAAACTTAACAATAATTTGTGCGTGTAAAACAAAAAAAACAAAAATGTGTAAAACGAGGAACATTTAGACAGATTTTATACTGAATTTTCAAATATTCGATTTTAGCGCCAAAAATATGTACTTAAAAGTATTAATGAAAATGGATCTTATTACTAACACAAATAAATCAACTTTAATAGAATATATACTAATAACGATAAACCCAAAAAATGCAATAAAAGTAATCATATTATATTAATGGAAGATATATCCACATATTTTACAAATACCAGGAAGTAACCAGGATGTAAAAGAGAAAGAGGGGGTGCGAAAACAAACTATAACAACAAAATGTTGAAATGAGCAGTAAATTGATTACTACACAATCATTTATTATTCCATTGCTTTTGAAAAAATAGTACTTTAATTCAAACTCATCTGTTATTGCTGCATGAAATTGCTGCTGTTACACATACATGTCCATAGCTTAGGTTTTGATCCATCCCCATTTTTTGGATGTCATTCTCTCATTTTTCTTTTTTCATTATCAAAATTAATTTTCAAATATATGTTTTTAACAGAACTACCACTTCATAACTACGCTCATTTGCAAATATGTTAAACTTTCAAACTAATGTACAAAGTCTTAAGAGAAAAATCTTGTTTAAAGTAGTACTGTTTGTGTTCGAATATATTAAATTTATACCAGATTATTCAGATATCTATATCAATGGTTTCCAGCATATATTAGGTCACTACAATTTCTTGTTTTTAGTAGGTACTTTAACGTTTAAGAATAATAAACTGTATGATTATTTTAATAGGCTTTATATATCTCTGGTATAATCTATAATGAATTGTATAAGTGCATAGATACATTATATAGACTATAAAATAGATATATAATTATTTGGAAATTTTTTGTGCTTATTTTTTAATAAGTAAGGTCTCAGCGGTCAAACTACAAGCTATGTATCCACACCTGTTAAATTTAAATCATGGACCATTTTTAAACATCTCGTGTACCACCGCTTGAACACCACTAATCTAAATAGTTAGTTTTGCATCAAATCTTTGTCAAATAGCGAAAAATTTTTTATAGTTTGATATTTCCGGAAATATGAAATTATGTGTTGAAATTATAAATATATTATTAAAACTATATCTTTTATATTTACAAGTAAGAGCCAATAGAATCTATATAAGTTAAATAAACTTGCAGAAAGTATAGTATACTTTAAACAAATTTATTGTAGTTAATTATTTCCAAACTATGGAATATCCTACTAAAATATTTCAAGACTACACTGTATAAAGGCAAACTAACAATATTATTGCTTAATAATAGATATAAATAAATAAAAATTATTCAAGTTACATATTTATACTAAAACTGTATAAATTTTATGACAATTAAAACACATTAACCATTAGAACTTAATGCACTTATCATTGCATATATTATACATAATCATTAAACAGTAATTTCAATAAAAATACAATAACATATATTAAAGTAAATACCATATAAAGTAGACATTGTATTAGATATTATAACATAAAATTAAGATAAACTTAAGACTGTTGTTATTACTAAAAAACGAAAAAATTAATAAACTTAATAAATAGTTTAATAATGTGTAAGACATTTTAATATGCTAATAATTAACATTGTATAAAAATCAAAATAATTCTTTTATTTAGTTATAAATTATACAAATATATAATTCTTTTTGTTTTTCATGAGAAAGTGCAAAACAACAAATAATTAATTTAAATACAAAATAGAAAATACTATCTAAAATACTTAATATAGGGGTATATGGACAATATACCTTAAATACTCAAGATATTTAAGTTTATTGTATTGTGATTTTAGTTAAAATTCAGAACACAATAGACATATAACATATATACGAGTATATATTTGCTTGGTTTTAGAATAAATTAGTCTTGCGTGTGTAATGTTATTTTTATATATATATTATTTTACTATAAAGTAAAATTCAAATCATTATTTATATTTTTCATAGTGTTGTAAATATATTAACATGTTAACACGTTTATATGAAAATTAAATACATTTTAAAGATGATATAAAACATACACATATCGATTTAGTAATATTTGCCGCCAAGAAATATCATCAGCATATCTGACTGTGCCAGAATAATCAAGTAGTGCAATATTTCCCCTTTTTTGAAGAGCTACTTTCTTTTTAGAAGTTCTCTTTAACTCCTAAGATAGCATCGTTACACATAGCTTGGAGTTAGATTTATTTTTTGGCTACTGCTACCACTGCAATGTCATAGGTCTATACAATTTTTCTTACTCCACCATAAAGATATCGAGTATACCGTCATGCATCGCATTCCAAAGGTATTGGAAAAGATTCCCAATTGTTTGGGTATTTCTCATGTTACTTCATTGTTTTGATCTCTCTGATCCGTTAAATAGAGATATACCCTATTATTACAAAACTACTATGACGCTCTATATTTTTGTAGTTCTTGCAATGTTTTAGACCAGCATACCGAATTAATTGCATTTTTTTTGTCTACAGTAGCATACTATTTCTTTAATCCGTTTCTCAATATTCACTATCTCACATATAACATCGATAGTGGAACATTTTTTCTTGTAGCCCTACTGAAGAATCGAAAGATTATCTGTACACCTGTGTATCTGTATGTATACCTGTGTCTGTATAAATCTATTTATTTAGTAGATAGTATTTCAAAAAAACATATTTGGTTCATTTGAAAAATTTGGTATAGTACTTATTGTGAAATTGTTGTTCATATGTGTGGTGCTGATACGAAATAAATGACAAAAATTAACATTATATATACCAATATGTATATGCAGTGTGTTTTATATCCAATGCATATGTATTTATGTAATATAATAAAGGTAGGCCTTAATTGGACCTACCACATAACATTTTTATTTCATATTTTTTTTATTTGTCCAATCATTTGGAGAAATAATTAAACCTCTAATTTTTCCATCTATGGTGCTCTGGTTAAGTAGGACCAAGAAGCCTTAATTGAGCATACCACATAAGATGTTTTTTTGCAAGATTTTTTTTATTTATCCATTTGTGTTAGAAAATTCCACATACTACAACTATATCCTTCACTTTCCTACAAAATGACTACCAAGTTTGTTCATTAACAGATGTTAGTTAGCGTTTCTCCAAATATAGTGTGTCAGATTATGTTAATAGACACAGATATGAAAGATATTGAAACTTCTATAAAGTTAAAGTAATTATTTAAATTTATTTAATTAATTAGTTATAAATTTATTTAATTAAATTTATTTAATTAATTACTTTTAAACTAAATAATTAAATTAATTTAAAATTAAATTGTAGATCAGAATAAAATTATCAGAATTGTGGATATAAAAATACTGGTTTGAACAGTATTGAAGCTTCTGTAAAGCCAAAGCTACATTCTATCTTATATACATAAAACTAAATTGTAGATCATTTAATCAGAAGATTTTATTTTTATTTATTTTATGAGTCATTAATTCTAACAAATTAGTCAAAATAGATATTAGGTATTTTTGAGGAAATAACACGAAAACTCTATTGTAATACAAATATAAAGTTAAATTTCAATAGAAATTCAAGAGATTATTTTTTTGATTCATTTCTAATAATAATTTTGTTTTTTACGGGCTAATTGTTTAATAGTTAAATAATAAACTTTTTAAAAAAAATTTAATTGTTTTTAAAAGATTGTATTTTAACGGATTTTTTCGATTATAATCTATAGTCATCATCAGGGTACTATAAAATTTAATACAATATGACAATATTTTAGTACATATCACAAAAAAAACACTAATAAAATACATTAAATCGAAAACAATTATACAATACTTATCTTATGTATTATGTTAAGCCTTTTTCGAGTTAGTGCATCTGGGCACTTTTACTCTAAGATGGCTGGGAAGTTTCTGCAGAGTCCCACCCATCTCACTGACTAATTTGAGTATTCCTAATAATCTTCATTCTTATTCAATGATTGATCTAAGTTCTGCGTACCGCCCCGTGCGATTAGTGATTACTCTAAGTGCTAAGTAGGACAGCCTGTCGGTTTTCGCATATAGCTTCAGAGCTCTGTCTCTTATGTATTTTTTGACCGGATCTATTCTAAGGTCTCTTAGCATGTCATTCGTGGGGATGTACCATGGCAATTTGAAGAACCTTCGGAGGGCCTGACTTAAAGCTAAAGTCAACTTGTAGCTTTTGGATAGTAGAGTCGGCAGCTTTGCTATACGCGCCACACCCATAAAGTAGTGCTGGTCTAATTTTCTGGCTACAGATCAGCTTTCTGTTCTTCGTGCTATGGTTGTTGTCTTTGAAGAGTAGTCGTAAGCAGTGCAATGTTTTTGCGCAACTACTTCTTTTGACTTCTATGTGCTTGTGTCAAGTGAACCGCTTATCATACAATACTATGACAATAGATATAAAAGTAACATATATAGGAAAGATATATTTATTCTCTTCCGAATTTATTGAAGGAGTTTTTATGCAATTGTGCACAGTGTTGTATGTCAGTTGAGTTTATAGTTAAGTCCGGTGTCACTAGGAACCGAATTAGCCCGTAAAAAAACAAAATTATTATTTAATAATTTTTTTGGTCATTGAAACAATAAATAATTTTTTCATATCAGCAATTCAATTCAAATGACATTACTGAACTTATGTTATTTAAAATACTCAGTCAGTAAATACTTCTCTTTGTCAATTTTTAACGTAGTTTTATATATAAGATAAATTTTATAAAAATTCCTAACGAAGGCAAATAGCTAATAATAAAAAATAATTAAATAAAACTTCATATCTCTTCATCAAGCTTTTTTAAACACTGGGTTTTAGTAACAAAATTTATTAATAATATAAAATTCATTGACAATTTTTTTCTTTACATACACGAAAATTGTATAAATTTTGAATTAGTTTCGCAAAAATATTAAAATATAATTCAGTTTTGCTTTATTAATGTCAATGTTTTTTTCATTGTATGCACAAAATTTTGCGGCTTTTATGTCTTTGCGTGAAAATTTGCGTAATATACATTTTCACAAAATACTTCAAAGTAACATAAAATTCACTTATACAACACAAAAAAAAAAAAAATACGCCAAGCAACAACTCTAACTAATATAGCAACAAACTAACATACTAAAATGCAAATTTTTACTAATCAATTCTTAAAGATTTCGATTAAGCGAAGTTTGAATTCTTGAGATACTTATGCGTTTTTATTTTCGTTTCGTTTTTTATGGACATGTTGCAGATGATGAACGTATATTATTTTCACCATCAGGCTGACGAACTGTTGGGCACTGCAAGCGAGCAATTCCTGGGCAAGAGCGTTAAGGAGATTAAGCAGACTATACTACAGACCTTGGAAGGACATTTGCGCGCTATATTGGGTAAGTGCTATGCAATTTGCATAAGGTTTTTTGCAAGTATGGAAACAGAGAACAGAGAGATTTGAGATTTGACTAAATCGAGATAATTTATTTTGATTGGTGCTTTAAAGCAATAAAACAAGCTGTTTAGAATTACAAAGTAGGCTGTAACGAAGTAGCTAAAAAGTTTTTATTTATCTTGTGGTTGTTTGTTTTTCTTTACTTTAAGAAGAATTTCTTTTTTTTCAAAACCAATTTAAGTGCCTTTTATCTTATGAAACAAATCCCTTTTTGCAATTAAATACCGACATTCATTTATGGAACAACTTATTTTCTTCCTTATTGTTCTATTTTGTTCCTTTTTTTTTTGTTTTATATAATTTTGTTTTATTTTTTTGTTGGTTTCTTATATTTATTCTTACTCGGTTTCATTTCCTTTTGCAATTTTGCTTCCTCTTTTTGTTTGCACAGCTTTTCACATTGATTCTCTTTCATTTACGAAATACTTTAATACGCTATTCTTATCCTTAATCTATAAAACAATAACCTGCGGGCTTTTGTAATATCGTAATTTTTTCTTTACACATTTTTATGGACCAATACAAAATCTGCGACGGTTACATATATCCCTTTGCTGAATTGCTACATTAAAGTACTTTTTACAGGCAACATATAGAGAGCTATTATTATATGGCATGAAAAACACCAAACACCCCTTTGTGTTAATTGCATATGATATCATTAAATATTGAGATATTTCTACTAAAATCACAAAGATATAAAGTTTTAGTAGAAAAATATCATTAAAGAATGCGATACATTTAGTGAAATTATGAAGATATAAAATTTTACGAAAAAAACTTTAACAACAATATTGTGCCGAATTCCATTAAAAATGATTTAATATGACCACAAGTAATAATATAATAAATATATTTTCAAGTTTTACTTCATGGTTTGACTTTAAATTTTTATATGTACAGGAAACTCTCGGTTTAACGAATACCAAATATAACGCAACCTCAGAAATAAAACCATCAAGGTTGTTCAGAATATAATTTCGTTTATTTTGTTATAAAAAATATTTCTTATAGAATACAAAATATTTCTTATAACAAATAAATATTTTATCGAATTATATATTGCCCATTCTGGTTCAATACCTTTTTATTTGCCATCTTTCTGGAAAATAACTTAATTCCACGCTCAAAAGATTTTTGTGGTTTATTGGTATAAAACTGATTCAGGTAAAACCAGAATATTATTATTATTATTATTATTATTATTATTATTATTATTATTATTATTATTATTATTATTATTATTATTATTATTATTATTATTATTATTATTATATTTCTACACTCTTTTAGGAGGTTGAGTTTACAAAAGTTTTCCACGGGTTTCTATTTTGTGCTACTGCTCTTAAATCGTTAAACGATTTGCCCGTCTCCTGTTGAACGGTCCTTCTCCAGGTCATTGCTGGTCTTTCAATAATAATCAAAAGATATCATATCTGAAGGAAATAATTTTGTTCTTTGTTGGCAGAAAACTGATTCACGTAATTTTTGACACCCTCACTTGAGGTTTTTTGACTTCATCTTTTTAAGTAATGGTTTTACTGTCTAAAAAATTGTATGGAGAATAAATAATAGAAAGTGCCAAATCTGGAGAAATATAGTGGATTGCTTTTATAAAATAGTATATCACACGTTAAAAAACCTTTTGGCGAGTTACAAAACTTAACTGACTCTCACCTTGTCTTCGTGGAACACTTAAGCTTTTCTAGTGATTAATTTTAGCATTTTCTCTTTTTAAGTGAATCATTCAATACATTTCAGAAATAATCGTTGTATAATCCAATAGACGGTCAAAACAACAAATCCCTTTAAATCTCACTAAACAGAAAGAGGTAGTTCTAACAATAATTTTAATAATTAATCGACTTTTAGTAATTATCGATTTTCAAAGTGCTTTTAGCCAGTTTATCTTTTCTTCGAAAGGATTTCTTGCATTTAACATCATTGTTTACAATCCAATTCTCATCTCCATAGATCATTTGGTTTTAAAAATAAATCATTTTCTTGACGTTTAGGAAGCAAATCACAAACACCAACGCGGCAGTACAAATTTCCTTTCGTAGGAACATGACATACTCATAAGTCCATTTTTACAAGTAAGCTTATCAAATGATCACTAACGACATATAAACTTTATCTCACAGCGAACTAACGAGTTGTTATCCATCGGTTTTCTTAAATAAATAATTTTATTGTGTCTTCATCATTTTCAACTGACCTTCCAGAACGTGATATATCTTTAACATCAAAATTGCCGCATAGAGTTTTTGCAAACCAGTTAAAGCACTGCCGTTTTATCAGTACATCTTCGTCATACACATCGGATAATTTTTTCTTACTTAAAAGCATTTTTAACATCGATAGTAAAAAAGTAAAATATATCGTTAATTATTCTTTGTACTTACCATATTTGTAAGACCACCAACCAAAAACTGCTAGGTAAATTATTTGGATATTGCTAGCTTAAGTAGAATGCTGGTTATTGAAAATTAAAAAAGAAGAAATCTGGCTGTAAAGCAATACAATTAATCCCTCTATTGGAAAAAAAATTTTTCCGAGCACCTCAATACTTTTAAATAAAAGTCAATATTCTATCTAACTCATATAGAGATGGACAAGAGTTATATTTTTAAGAGGTCCTTGCGACATACACTTTATCGACCTTATGAAGCTACTTTAGTTTATTATAGTCCTATTCAACCTAAAATTTGTTTTATATTCTGTATCTTGTAAAAGATTTATATAGTAGTATATAGATAGGTACACAACGGTTGCTTACAAAAAAATAATATTGGATATATATGTATATCATGCTGAAGAAACGCATTAGTTTTCATTGTCCAAAATTGCAAAAATTTATTCATACTTTAAAATTTATTTTTCCCCTGTATAATATTTACCAGAATAATTGCAGTAATCCTTGAATTACCGCAGAAATTTCTTAAATTGCCTCAAATTATTTGCATGTTTCACTCAATTGCTGATTGAGCTTTTCAGACCGCAATACCATACTTTGTGTTAATACACACTTTAGCCTTCTTCTGCAAGAAACCTTAACTTTGTAGTGTGAATTGAGTATAACTGAATTTCGATTTAGAATAGTTGAGAGTTCACTTTTTTTTATTTATAATTAGTGTAAAAATAGGCTGCTGTGAATAAGAAATTAAAACTAATAGATTAATTTTTATTTTTGTCTTTATAATTATGTGTTACTATATACCTTATGATCAAAAAAGAATGAGAATTTAAAAAAAAAAACGCAAAATTTTAATTTTTAATCATTTTCTCTATTATCGCCTTCAAAGTACTCACCTCCTGCGGCAATACAACGTTTGATCCAATTTTTCATACAAGTTTTATAGGTCGCCGAAGGTATGGCCTTTAGTTCACGCAGCGAATTCTCTTTTATGGCCTCTATGGTCTCAAAACACATTCCTCGAAATGGCAATTTGAGTCGGGGGAAGAGGAAAAAGTCACACGGGGCCATATCTGGAGAGTACGGTGCTTGGTTGATATTGGTGGAGTTTTTGGCCAAAAACTGCGATGCAACCAACGGTGTGTGAGTCGGTTCATTATCGTGGTGTAAAATCCATAAGTTTTCCTTCCATAAATCTGATCTCTTTTTGCGAATGGCTCCACGCAAACGACGCATAACGGCAAAATAATACTCCTTATTGACCGTTTAACCGTCCGGAAGGAATTTATAATGCACCACACCACGAATATCGAAGAAAACAGTCAGCATAACCTTGATTTTGGACCGACTTTGGCGTTCTGTTTTCGGTTTTGGCCCACCTTCGAAACACCATTCGGTCGATTGTTGTTTGGTAGGCATATCAAATTCATAGACTCATGTCTCATCACCAATTATGATGCCTTCGATGAATGTGGGGTCACTATCTGCGTTGGAAATCATCTGTTTGGCCACATCACAACGACGCTTTTTTTTTAAAAAATTTCAGCTAAAAATCGCCACACGAAAATTCTTCGACTTCTTTGTATAGACGCCAAACAAAGAAACAAAAACTAATCGTACGATAAGTTTAACTTTGACAGAATGTGCATAATAGTGTTGCCAGCGTAAAAATAAAAAAATTTACCGATTGGATAAGCGCGGGAATTCAAAAAAATTAAAATTGTCGTTCTTTTTTTTCACAAGGTATAGATAACCGAAGTATGTTATTATTATCGAATTAACTGAATTTCATTTAATTGGTTTTTACTATATTTTGTTGATTTAAAATGAAGATTGTGTGTATTTCTATGGAAATAAGCGCGTTAACTTATTGAATTGGAAGAGAATTCATTTATCTGAAACTACGATTATCCAAACGATTGTTTTTATAATTGAATAATTGAATTATTCAATAAGAATAAGTTGCGAATTTTGTTACTTTTTTGTAAAGATCGTCAAGACCCTTAGAGGTTTAAGAACTCCACACTTTATTAAGTTGATTCATAGAACCTGAAAACCTCCTTTTTTTGAGCTTAGCATCTATACTCTAAATAACAATTACTACATAGAAATTGCTTTACCAATAAAATTGACATTGTAACTTCCTTTATGCCGAGAGTCTACTGTATAAGGATACCAACACTATCCGTAGAAAATCTTTAACAATGTTATCTTGACAATTTTAATAGCTAAGCCATTAAGAAACTTATTTATTAGGTATCATTCAATTTCAATTTTATCCGCAATGCAACATTGTAATAAAAAAAAGGGGAAATGAAACAAAATGTTGAACTGACCTTTATTAATGATTAGAAATGCTTGAAGGTGAAGAACAAAAAAAAAATATTATCGAATTTTTATACAAGTAAATAGGTATGAACATAACTGTTTATTTGTATATTTATTGGATATATTAATGATATGCTTTCCCACACATATGGCACAATATACACGACATTCCATGTCATTGCAGTAAATTGAAATGTACATGATAATAAGTTTCATGAAGGTTCCCATATGTTCTCTATTTGTATTCGTTGTAGTGTCCTTAAGCTAACAAAACCAAGTACACCATTCAAGGCAATTTCTTCATTTTGTTGTGACTGTTCTTTTCACTTAGAAAGTATCTACATACAGACATTAAATGGATCGATAAAAAAATATTGTACATTGTCTTAAAAATACAATTTAATAAATAATTGACAATCGTAGCCCAAATTAGAAACATGAGAGTTTAGATATTTTAATGTTGTCCTGTTTGGTCATTTCGTGCACATCACATGGCATTGAACTTTTTCCTTGGTTTTTCTATTCTTTCATTATTTTGATTGATTTTACGTCAATTTAAGTCTTAATGTCTGACATTGACATTTGACACTTGTCAGTGGGTTGACTGTTGAGTGTTGGGTGTTAGTGGGTGTTAGAAATTTCCTTGAACAAAAAATAAAATGTTGCACACAATTGTTTTTCTTATATTTGATTTGGGTACGTTTAATGTCATTTACAATGAAATAAAATAAAATGTTGGTCAAAATTTGCAATTTATATTGAGAAAAAACCTACAAATAAAGAGAAAATGTTATAAAAAATGGTATAGAAAAATTGAGTTTACCATTTTGGGATTTAAATTTAAATACCAATTGGGAATAATTTAATTTTGAATTTTTATTAGAATTCTTAATCTAAAAATAAGCGTACTTTGGCAAAATAAACAATATTCCAATTAAACCCAAAATGTATTTTATATCCATGATATTCCGATGATATAAAAACATTATATAGTTTCCAAATATATCTAAATAAAATACTTTCTTAAGTGGTTAGGTTAGTAGAAAGATAGAGATGACTGCCCCAGCCCATGCATTGACCTAAAAGATCCGTAAAAGGTCCCCAAATTAGAGATTAGAGGCAGTTATTAAAAGTACACAGTGTTGAAGTTATATGTATCATTTGCATATTTCACGAGATAATTCACTCTCTATCAGGGACGAAGTTCTACCCCACAAAACTGGTTGCTTCAAAAAATGTTGCTTGAGTTTTCGAGAACATCTGATAGAAACAGAGAAGATGCTTCAAGACTTCCTTAATGCACGGTTGCTATAACAGGAATCGGGCATTATATACCCATATAATAAGAATATATATATATTATATATTCCTATTATGCATGACTTTTTCCTCAGATTATGTTTGTGTAATAATTTTTGACTTGACTGTGCTTTAAAGTATCATATCGTCAACTTTACGCATCTTTACAACATCATCTTTCAAAATGACTCGTCTTCTTCTTCTTAGCAATAGAATTTCGATATTTCGGTAATGGTATGTTCCAGACAGTAATCGATTTGTTTGAAGGAATCTTACTGCATTTTGCAATTTATTGAAAATTATCAGTCTATATCGAAGTGTATACACTCAATTTAGTATTTGTGATAAATTTATTTTCGATTATATCAGAGACTTTTGTTTCACAACAGAAATAGATACATTTGAAGTATTGCGCATATATAATATAGGTTTCTAAAACACTGATAACAATGTATGACAACAATGAAATCTTTTTTATTTATTTTTTAATTTATCACTGATAAATTACAAACGGTTAAAATTTAAAAAGTAGGTCTTAAATAATTAACAAATAGATTTTTTATTTTAAGCGATGCCAATCTCTGGTGTGCATAATTACATTTTCTAGAGCGGAGCAATTTGATGACGGATTTTGTCACAATTAGCTATTCTAAGCAAGTTTTTTCAGTTAGCCATATGACAATATAGCTTTGATATCGATATATCGAACCCAAAAAATCGTAAAAGTGCTATTTGTGAATTTACATCCCAGGTGCTTATTGGACTTCTTTTCTTCTTAGCTATCAAATTAGATATCCCCTCTGCTATGGTATATCTTCTAGATATTTTACTTTATTGCTAATATTTACATATTTATCTTCCAGAATCTTCCGATGTCTATAGTTTTTTTTTTTTTCAGTAAAGAATACTTATTCTGTTTTCTCTGAGTTGACTCAAATTTCATATTTGTTCAATTATTTATTTTGTACAAATAAGATTACATCAGGTCACTGAATGCATAAGTTCTTATTCAACTTATGCATTCTTATTCAATTTTGGCCAAATAAGATTGCATCAAATCACTAAATATTTGTAGAAATTTTTATATAGTTATTCATCAGCATCATCGTCCACAAAGGTTATCATATTGAATATTCGTATAAAGAAGACTTCATACCTATAAATATTGAGTCAACCGGTAATAGCCATGAACGAGTAGATAGCATGAGCTATCCTCCTTGACCGATGGTTCTTGTGTCTGTTGAAAATGGCTCTTTATGGTTTCGCCTTTTCATTTTGTGCGATAAAGCATTTGGAACATTTGGAAGATATACTTTCTACTTAAGCAATGCCTTTTGATAGCTTATATGTTGTCAATGCTTATATCCAGAATACACAAATATTGAATATATTATTGGGTATCTGTACTATAGAACTTCTAGATATTTTTGTAAAAATCTATTGATTGACAGAACTAAATATAAATTAATCATTTAACATTATGTTTTGAGATTTAATACATTTATTAACTTAAATATTTTCACAGTTCATGCCATAATTCATAAATTTAACAATAGTCTGCATTTAGTATTAGGTTTGGCATTTTTTTCCCTCCACTTCGGCAGAAGAAAATGTAAATACTCATTCCACTCATTTATTATAATTTTTTCTTTTTTCATAAACAAAACTAATTTTGTAATTTTTTTACTACATCAGATACACGCAATGATAATGAAATAAACCTTGTCAGCTAATTTCGTTTAATGCATTCTAATATGAAAATTGCCTTTCTGGTTATTTACAAATACATAACTGCTTCCGTAAATGTTTTCTTTCAATTGGTGTTGTATTATTTGTGAGAGACCTTGACCATAACCGCACTCAATTATTTTTAATTAATGAATTTTCTTCAGTTACTACTGTATACTCTATACAGTACTGAGCATAGTACAGACAATTATTTTGTTTTTAAATAAATAATATTGTAAATTGCACAATAACGGGAGTGTTTCCGAAGAAAAACGGGAACATTATTTATTAAAATTAACTTTTAAACTTTTGCTGAAAAGTAACTTTCTTTTGGTTTAAATATTATTACCTTAAATGATATATAGTTACCGTTGATAGCCACCTAACAACAAACGTACAAATTTAGGCTCTAAAAAGTAGGGATTTACGCTCTAGACGTTGTGATATGAAAAAAAAATTCATAATACGCTGACTGCAAGGTATTATGAATACAGGTATCTCTATTCTGGATGAATAATTTACTCTTTCGTTTAATAAAACGGACATTGCCTTAAATGCCGTTACCGAGTTTCGGCCTGACGCAACAAATCTCCCCAGACGCCTCTGCTGCGTGCGCGCCTTCTCCAGTCTCGTACATCAAGTCCAGTTACTGCTCCCTCAACTTGATTAATCCACCGGAGACACGGTCTACCTCTACGTCTTCTTCCGCCAACTACCGCTTCAAACACCTTTTTCGCCGGAGCATCTTCATCCATTCTCACGACATGACCAAGCCAGCGAAGCCGCTGGATGTTAATGCGCTGAATTATATCAATGTCGTGGTAAAGCTCGTACAGCTCGTGGTTCATTCTAATGCGGTAGTCGTCGCCAACTCGTAGACGACCAAAGATCTTACGTAGAACTTTTGAAAACAGCTAGTTTGAGCAATATTTTCCCCTCCGCATTATGTCAATATAGTTTAATTTTCGAGATATCGGACTTTAATGCTTGAACTTTTTACATAAAAATCAACAGAATGATTTCGTTGCTGTTGTAATATGAAATAAATTACATGACGAATAGGTTAGGATATGGATAGGTAATGTTTGTGTGAGAAGGAAAGAGATTATTAGGAAGTAGAGATGGATGAGGAATGAATGGAATTTAAATTAAACAGAATTATACTGAATAAAGCTAGCCATTACTATGAGGCGGGTACAAAGGTCGATTGAACCAAAGTTGTGTGTATGGTGGGGTAGAGCTGCAGTTTGGGCACACATTACGAAGTGCCCATATATATGAGTAACAAGTAACCTTTTAGCACGTATTTATATCTTAATCTCAATTGTGGAAACAGTTCTTGAAGCACAGAGAAGTCATTGTTCTTCCTGGGAAATTTTAAGCGGCAGCCTTTTGAGAACTTCATTGCAGACCAACCATTGGCTCGAAGAGGATACTGTATATAGATACTATATATAGATATAGCACTGTAAGTCCACATTTATATTCGACCTCACTGACCTCATTATAATTGATGTACATATATTTATGATATAAAGGAAGGTATTCACGGGTGCATTTTGGAAGGAAGGCTCTACTGAACATAATGCCATTGAGATATCAATCTATGAGGCACGCAAGGAGGTATTACTTGAACAGCAATTGATTGTGTTCTTTTACACGAAACATTTTAGATTCTGCATGAATATGTTTAGCATGCGATGACAGCCAGTCGCAATCTGTAATACTGCATTCCAAGAACGATCGGATTAACACCCCGGAGCCACTCTTCGATTTTGACGACACAGAGCCGTTCACCTCTTCCCAAAGGGACTACACAAATAAATACGTGTTTTTTTGACATCAACAACAAGTACACAACAAGTTGTTCAGCCATTGTGTATATAATGAAACGAAAAATTTCATATACTAGATAGCGCTAAATAACTTATGTAGTTTAGTATAATCAATGTGAATAGTATAAGCAATATCTGGAGTATAAAATATATGCGCTTGTGGTGTGAAAGACAAAAATGTTCAAAATAACTGACTACTGAAATCAATCACACCCATCATTTTCGTTGAATCGGTATCACGCGTATTAGCAACATATTCCTCTTCTTTTACTGGCTCACAACTATGAGAGTTGTCGTGGTATGCAGCCTTTATCCAATTGGCTTTCCTACTTATTATACAGTGTCATTTTAATAAATCAATTATATTGCACAATTGAAAAGTGATATTGATATTAGATTAAGCTAAATATAGTTGACCGAAACAATAAGGTGCACTTAATATGAATTCCGGGACATGCTGGTATCGAAGGGAATGAAATAGCAGAGAAACTCGCAAGAAGAGTCGCGGCTTTAATAATGATAGGCCCAGAACCTTTCTGCGGCCTAGGCAAAGCAACTTTATCCATTCTTTTAAACAGCGCAGAGGAAAAAGAAAGCGAACTATAATGGATAAAGGTACTAAGATTATCACAATCTAAAATGTTTTAGCGACTCACTTATGATTGAGTGTAAACATTTATAATGACAACTCTGAGATAGGGGAGGGGTTTCTAATACTAGTAGTAGAATTTTTATTAATCAATTGATTTCTTATTTTCTGAATGCGGTCTCTTCGTACCCACGTTTGACATAGTTTCTCAAAGGAATACAAAGTGTGGCCAACTTAAATGCAACTAAAGGAATACAAACTATTATCTAAAATTAAAGCCATTATTTAAATTTTACTTTTAATTATTTTTTAAAAAAATTATGAAATATTTCATCAAGCACTCAAAAAGATTTTTTAAGGGCGCTTTAATTAATGCACAGTAAAAACCTTCGTAATATTTATATCCTGTTTACCTAAACCATGAAAACCTTTGATATTTCGTATTTAAACTTTAGGATCAAATCATTGCAAACTTCATTGTCGTTAATACACAGTTCACAAGCGTCACACAATATTTGACATTTAAATTTAATATGTTAAACAAATGTCCTTAAGATAAGGATAATTGTTGTGTTATGACAAACTTTGCACTTTATTTAAGTTTTTTTTCATTTAACATTGTTTAACTTAACTTGTAAGGTAATTATCATTGTCTTCAAGAGTTGCATGTGTCGAATCGTGAACATGTTAAGTTCGTATCCTTGCATAAGAAAACAGCGCTATTCAATTATTTGAAGGATTTAATTACCGTTTTAAATGTCATGCACGAACTGAAGAAATATTACTTGAATGATTTTATATTGAATTGTGGTGTAATTAGTTGAACTATTTTTTTTTTTTGCTGACGTATGTTATTAGTAAAATGTTAATGACAATTTCTTAGTAAGAATGATGTGAAATAGTTAACTATTTATTACTATTAATTGTCACTATTATTATATTTAGAAACAGACTTAAAAATTTTAATAGTACTGATTTTCGAATATATGAAAAACAAAAAAAAAATAAAAATGGAACAGATGCATATTGGAACTACAGCACACGAGGACTCAGTTAAAGTCCTACTAATACTGTTCCTAAAACGCACTTTAAAAAGTTGTTAAAAAATGCATAATAGCACTATCTCAGGAATAGAGTCTAAAACACTATTTTAATTCATAAAAACATCCTCAAAAAAATGTATATAGAGGTTTAGCACAGTTTGGTAACACTACCAAACCTCGCTTGCAGTCAGCGAAGTTATACTAACTTAACCTACCACACGACTTGCATGACGATACCATCGCTTTTTCTTTCTCTACCATATATATATCCATGATAAACTTTACAACCTACTCAACTAAGAAGTTATTTATGTTACCTATATGTTACCTACAGTTTTTAATTATATTTTCAACTTTTTAAGATAACAAATAATTTTATTCTCATTTAGTACTTTTTAATTATAAATATTCCAAACTATATAAACAAAACTTAATAACAATTTTCTTGAATTACTGATAAATAAAAACTCAAGTCTTTTCAAATTGAAATAAATTTTTATAACTTTCCAACTTCTTCTTTTTACAACTCTTACCAAGACAACTGTTTCCTTAACTATTTAAGTATTTACATTACTGTTAGGTCACCAAAGTTGGCTAACAAAGAAAAGATTCACTTATAGACATAGCTTAGTTTTCACAAGGACTCTCTATTAATTTGCATTTAAATTAAAAATTAAAATTTATATAATTTCATTTTGTTTAGTTTTTTTGTTTGTTTCTAAATATTTATTGCAATAAATTATAAAAATTTAAATTTTGTAAAATGAATTATCAGAAAACTTTGTGAGGCCTTTTGGTGTTACTTAGACTTTTGATGGCTTTATGCATGCTTACTATAACAACTCTTTAAAATATATGTAAAAAATGCAAAACAATTCAGACTCAGAACACAACCTCACATATTAATTAAAATCCTTAAAGCTCGTAAAGTACACTTTATTCCCGATTTTTAGCGACATGCCACATTTTTCTTATATTTTTCATATATATATATACCCAATGAATGGACAAAGTATAATGAATGCACATTGGTCGGGTCTATGCTAAACACTACAACCTTTCCCAAAAAGATTTTGCGTTTCTTTTCAAGTCTTTCAAACCCTTGTTTAATTTACCAGGGTTTCTTGTAATTTGCGATAGTTTTATACTACTTGACAGTATGCATTTTTATTATGAAAATGAGATAGTACACTGCGACCTAAAAGATCTAATCTGCTGCGCCACTTAGTCGAATTAGAGTGTTTTTCCAAGTCTGATTTCTTCAGAGCCTATCTTTCTTATTCTTAAATTCCTATGTTCCATGAAAATAGGAAGTGGTGTTTCTTCCGACAATATATATAGGATATTTGAAAAGTTCTGCATCTGAACATAAAGCAGATGCTTTACGATAAAAAATTTTTTCCAATTTTATAAACAATGCTTTAGAGTGTTATCCCAAAAATATAGCATATATATATGTTCAGCAACATAAATTATTTTTAAAAATTATTTTTTCATTGGCCGACTTCAAGTGTTTGTAGAAATGGTGAAGAACATCTAACTCGTTGCAATTAAATATTTTTTTTTGAAATATATAACATCGTAAAAATAATTCGGAACAATTTTATCCGCATAGACCAATTTGATAGTCAAATTAAAATTACAAGACTTACAAGCTTAGCGTAAACATTTCGCTTATTTCCACACAGCAAATATTGCATGAAAATATAGGCATAATAAAGCCTACCGCACACTGGATGCCAATTACTTAAACATTCTAAAACTGTTAAAATGGGTTAAGCAAAGGTAGGTAGGTCAGACTCATAACTGTTAATGTTATATGGAAGCACCGCTACACTCCGGAGACCAATAAATTATCTAAATAATAAATTAAACATCTGAATGAATAACATAAAAGTGGAACATAGTGCTGTCTTCCATTACACAATAACTGAAGTATATTATAGTTACCCTTTTAACAAGAAAAAAATTTGATTTCACTTAAATATTGCAAATACCTCGACCGTCACCAAGGCAAATTTCTGAATTAACCTCTAACTGATCATTCTATTTAACAGATTATTTCATTTAACAGATTACTCCATTTAACAGATCTGGCTTGTAACAACTATTTTTCATTTTTAAAGTAAAAAATTTAGTTCGAATGATAAAAAACGCAGAGTTTATGTCAACTATAAATAGCTATTTTGAAGACCTTGTCGCAATGCCATATTTAGAGAGATTGAGGTAGTTTAACCATCATTGAGAAAAGTGTATAGAATTAACCAAAGAGAAAAAATAAGGAATAACTAAAAACTTAAAAACTTTTTTTTTCAATATTCACTGCAAAACTTATCAAACATCCCACATAGTATTCACAATATCATTTCCTTTCTTAGGTAACAATACAAGAAAAATGATTTAATTTTAATTATATAAAAAAAATCATGAAATAATAATAAATTTATAAAAAGCATTAAATCTTATATCTTATTATTTTTTGCTTGATCAAGCTTGTCAGTGTCCTAAGCACTTTTTCTCAATAGTGTCTGTGAGCTTTTGGATGATCCACTATAAAAAGAGCTACGTTAAAATCTACGTTAAAAAAAATTATTCAGATGATTTTATAGGAACATACTCGGCTTATCTTTCTGATAGAATATGTATTGCTTTTGATTTGAGAAAGTGCAATTCTGAATTAGTGAATCTTATATCAACATCAGATAAATTAAAATCTTTAAATTAAAAATTTTTCAGCTATCAGACAAACCACAATAAAACGCTTTTATTTAAAAATTTTGAAGCAGATATTTCGTTCTTTATTTTAGAACATCCTCAGTGCTTAATTTTTTAATAAATAAATAATAAATAAATAATAAATAAATAATATTAAATAAATATTTTTAATAAATAATAAATACTCAGCTTATCTTCCTGACGGTATATGCATTGTATTTGATTTGAGAAACTGCAATTCTGAATTAGTGAATCTTATATCAACATCAGATAAATTAAAATCATCAATTTAAAAATTGCTTACTACTTTTGATAGAAATATATGTATATAACTATTTTTATTAAGATTCCTTTAAAAATTATAGTAACAAATATTCATTTCAACAAACTCTTAGACTTTTCATTCTTGTTGACATACTATTTAAATACAATTTTGTTAATAAATGTTTGAAATCCTTCACTCACATAAAAGTTATACAGAAGTTATAAATGACTTACTATCCTTGCAGTAGTATCGAATAATAGTAATTGCAAAAGTCATTATTCACATACAAATTTTATGGCTACATCATCACATCAAAGCCAGGCAACCAAAAATAATTTTGCCATCAATAAAATCTGTCATATAAAAAGGGAAACATTTAAGCAAACCACAGCATAATATCAGGCTATTAAGCATTTCAATCACAGCTCTTACCCACTAATCTTCTCAGCACCTAACTACAACAAAGTCAAACTGATATCAACCCGAAAAAAGCGATAAAGACCGTCATTTCAATCATTGTCACAGTTTGTTACAGAAAGATACAAAGGATACATATTTATATACGTGCTGCTATATAAATATATATGCATACATATATACCACATCTAATATATAGTATGTGGCATTATGGCGTGCGGTTAGCAATAAAGTTGTTAATATAATGGCAGCATTTACTACTTCAACACACGCATCCATTTTGCGAAAAACTATTGAGTTTCGTTATCCTTTTTAAGTGAAACTGAAATTTGCATTGAAATTAAGCCATTGAAGTACATAAAACATTTTGCTTTTTGTTTACGGCCAGTAGAAATGTTTAAATTTCTTGATGTAGCAGAGACATCCTTCGGCGTGTGACAAATGCGAATATCACTACTAACATATATAGTGAAAGTGTGGTTATGTTTCTTAAAGGACATAAATTCAGCTCAGAAGCTTGCTACGCATATTGTCCATTGTGCTTAAACACACGTACAAGCACTCACATACACTTTCAATGTTTCATTCATGCACTCATTCTCTCAATCATTATTTCATTCATAAAATTGCTTTGACATTTGGCGCTCGCTGTATCAACACTCGTTATTTTTACTCGTAAAAGTTCGAACAAAATTCGTTTAGTGGACAACTTTTCAGTCTGTTATGAACCTCGCGTCTGTTTACACGTTCTTTAGGGCTGGCTTTTAAGGCAAACTAGTGTTCAGTGGAAATACGAATCACATTCAATAAAACGTGAAAATCGTAGTTGATGGTGTATAATTTTTTATAATTATTTGTAATTATTTCAATCGAGTTTGAATGGCTTTCATTCGTGTTTAATTGATATTTATTAAGTGTGTTGGTATGCAAATTTTATAAAACAGACGTGCCTGTTTAAAAAACACTTCGAAGTGTATTAAATTTCATTTTTTTGTTTTGTTATAATCATTTCAATGTTAATACAATTGATTTTTGATAAACAATATTACTATGAATTCTATACAGTCATTCCAATTTCTAAATAATGACTTATTAAATGAATTATTGATTAATTAAAAAGTGTGTGGTTTTGTTAATTATAAAATAAATCTAAAATAATCCATCTCTAATGTATATTTATTTAATAAAATATATCATTTATATCTAATACAACAGCTATTGTAGTTACTATACTAACAATAGTTGTTAACTTAAAAAAAATGTAATAATAAAAAATTGAATAAAGAAATGCAAGTGCTACTAGTATTTTTATATAGCAACTTATAAAAAATTTTTAAATTTATAAATAAATTTGTAAATTTAGTATTTTTTATAAAGACTAATAAAAAATGTAAATTGATATTTTAATACACTCATATATTTTAAAATAATGATTATCATAACAAAATCAAACTTTAATAATTTAAGTAAACTAAAATCAAAACCTTAATCACAAAAATTATAATATTAAATTAAAAATTAATAATAATATTAAAAAAATTTGAAAATAACTTTTATTAATTTTTTTCGTGTATATTTTTTTTTCGGAAACCATTTAAAAGTTTTAATTATTTAATAATCTGATAAGTCGAGTAGTTAAATGTGTTTTAACGAAAGTTGGCGTTCAGACCAAATAAACTACTTTAAAAATTAGCTGTGTTAACCGGAAAAAATTTAAACATAACTTTTCTTAATTTTTTCCGTCTAAATTTTTTTTTTTCGGAAAACATTTAAAATTTTAAATATATAATATTCTAATAAGTCAAATGCTATCTTCATTATACTAGTTTAATGTGTTTTAACGAAAGTTAGTTTCCGACCTACTAAACAGCTGTTTTTTAAGTATTTTGTTGGGTTACATATTTCGACTTGAAAAACAAAAACAATGCTGGAATGAAGAATGCAAGCTCATAAAGAATTTCAAGTTCATTAAAACGTTTTAAGATCCTTGTAAATTCTTCCAAATTCAATTATGAAAGCACAGTAAACGTATTTTAACGAATAAAAAGTATCTGCCTGAGCATAACATAAGGGGAGGAAACTATAGGGTTCTAAAACTAAATATAATATTAAATTTAAAAATTCGTTAATAACATGGCAAATAATAGCGCTATCTCTAAATATATGAAAATAGAAGACTTTATTTTATAAAAAATTTTGTTATGCTATAATAATTATTATTATATATTTATTAAGAATCAAGTACAAAAAACTGAAAAACTGTATAATGTTTTTAAAGAAATTAAAAACAGAATGGTTTCGAATAGTACTAAATTACAAAAACAAAATTTTTTATTTATTTTCAATTAATTGAATAAATGTTTAACAAATGATGTGAAGACTCAATGATATGCAGGCATCTGTATACAATTTAACCACACACCAATAGAAGAAAATCAAACTGTCTCATTGAGATGGTAGAGAGAGTATCACGTAGAGGTATCAGTTTTATAGTAAATTTACTTACAGTTAATTGTTTTTTCGTTAACTATGCTAGGAGTCTAACTCTCCGTTTCAGCCATAATCATTCTAGGAGACTTAATCTCTCTTTCAACCATACCAGCCGCAGTTGTGGAGAGGACAATGAAAGTGCCTTTCATCTGCACTGTTTCTTTGTTTATAAATTATACAATTAAATGTGGATATGTTATATAACTCCTAATGATATATCGCAATTCATGCGAAACATATCCGACATTTACAAATTTTTTTTAAACTTTTATTTTTTTTAAAAAAATCATAATGTTAATATTCTATTTCCATCCTTTTTTTTTAATTTTATTATATAATAGATGTAACACTGTCATTTTTTTTATTCTATAAATAAAGTACATAAAATTACAGTGCAAACTAAACATTTATTTATACTGAGTTAAAATGATTTTTTAGATTGAATGTAATATGCAAATTGTGTTTTGAAAAGCTAGTATTTGACAGTATTTGATGAAGTACTAAATGATTTATTTAAACACTAAGACTGTTTTTTTTTTGTTATTTTAATTTATCAAAACAACTTATTTGCAAATTAACTAATATGCAAAACATTTTATTGGTAATTTTAAAAAATATGTGCAAGGTGATCGATATAATAAATAGTAAGCTCACCAAACAATTTGCAATTTTAAAAACATTTTATATTAAAAATATTCAATATAATGAAACTGACTATATAATCGAACGAATAAAAACTAAAACTGTTTATTTACATATATACAAGCGTTGGTAAAAATTTTTAATGCATTTAAAATACAGTCAAAATAAAATCACTCATACGCCCAGTGGCCTTGCAAAATGCCTGAAACTGATATGATTATAAATTAGATATGCTGTAGCCAATATGATTTCAGTTTGAAACTGAAATTCAATAGTTCATGATTACAATTGATTTGCATAATTACGATTGAAATCTAAAGCAGTTGAATTTTTAAAAAATCTTGCAAAAGTTTCGTTTTTGCATACTAAATTTATCGGACACAAAGGGAAGCAGCATAAAATATTAATAAAATTGATTTAAAGAAGTATCTGGCATCGAGTAAATACTAATTTTATTAGTCATGAGTATATTTTTAATATTTACTGAAATACAGATCTTTAAAGAGTCAAAAAAGACCTTTAGTCAAAAAGCCTTCAATATCTTGAATATAGTTTATCCAAATAGGATTTAATATCCTTTCATTGGGTAAATAGTCATACTTCAATGATTTAAAAAATAGTGGTAGTTAATTTCTAAATTTTTATCTAATTTTTCTTACAATTTCTGTATAAAATTTTTTCCCGTTTTTTTTTATTTATAAGATGTTGCAAAATATTGCATATAAAAAATATTTCTTCTATCACGCTAAGTTTTCCTGTCAATTAACATTTGGAAAAAATAAATTTAAGGTTTTTTTATTTTTTTTAAGTAATTATTCTAATTAAACTTTCGTGTAAATAACACTAAATAATTTTTTAAATCGCGTGATTTAAATACAAAATATTTTCCAGCCAAATATTTTTATTTTCTAAAAATAAATATTACATCAATATACATTAAGACCGAAAAGCTTTCGGAAATTCTCATTTAAAATTCGCGCGCTGTATATTTTCCGATATTTTAAGTTTATGTAGTTTGGCAGCACTGTCCTTAATTACTATGCCAAAAATGAGCGCGATCTGTCAGACAGTTCGTTTACGGCAGCTGTTGAAACCAGTTCACCTCAGTAGGGCGTTGCGAAAAAAACAATGGAAAAAAATATTGAACAAAGAGTTTGCATCAAATTTTGTGTTTCGAACGAAATTTCGTGTGCAGAATCGTTGCGAATGCTACAAAAGGCTTATGGGGAATCAGTTTTATCGAAAACTCAAGTTTATGAGTGGTACAAAGCCTTCCAGGACGGTCGTACGACCGTCGAAGACATTTCGCAACGCACTACTGAGGTGAACTGGTTTCAACAGCTGCCGTAAACGAACTGTCTGACAGATCGGCGCTCATTTTTTGCATAGTAATTAAGGACAGTGCTGCCAAACTACATAAACTTAAAATATCGAAAAATATACAGCGCGCGAATTTTAAATGAGAATTTCCGAAAACTTTTCAGTCTTAATGTAATATTTAAATCCAAAGATGAAATGTACTTTACTTAATCATAACGAACTTTAAAAAATACGTTAAATAATTCTATGAGTTTAGATTATTATTTCAATTAATTTCCATAATAATTATGTAAATTTACATAAATGCGTAATTTACCAAAATGTAAGTGCATATATTTCTGTACATATTTTTCTTCTATATACACAGCAGCATATAGCCTCATATAATATAGTATCCTTCATGATAATTATAATTTCTCATAAACATGAAATGAAGTCATTTTTGAAATATATATATAATTATTAAGAAAAGAGGAATTTAATTAAAATGAAAGTACTTATGTACTATTATATGATGAACTAAATCATTTGTAACATTCACTATTTCTTCATAATTTATGAATACCTTTGCTATTTCAAATGAATGTTCCGCTCTTATATATTCAATTATATTAATTTCAATAAATAATAAATTTTGTTTATAAAGTCAAATAAATTTTAAATTACAAAAGTAATATTTATGTTTATTATTTTTAATAATTAATTGGTCGTACAAATTTCTTAATAAAGTTTTTGATTTTCTCCGGGCTTATTTACCATAGTTAGAATGATCCGATTTAGGTAAATATGCGCTGTTTTGTTTCAAAAGTTGTTGCTATTTTTAAGGTAATTTCCTTATGCTTCTCCTATAGAAGTCCTCGTCCCTATTGGCAAAAAATTATGACAGTCAATTTTCACAAGATTCTCTTGAAGCAAATTTTCACCAGAAAAATCGTACACGCTCCCGGAGCTTTTGGTGAAACATTATCGATGTGTGTGGTACCTGACATTGTCCTGATGGAACAGAATTCGTCTCGCATTGCCTAAAGCTGGCCATTTCTGAACGTTTTCTTCCTTCAGAGGTTGCAATTGTTGACAGTACCGTTCCATGATTTCCTGTCAATACCACTTAACACACAACAAAACCTTACTGACCGTCAATTCTGGCTTGGCCACCATTTCAGCCGGCTCACCGGGATTCGACAATGACCGTTTTCGCTTGAGATTGTCGTAAGTGAACCACTTATTGTCACTAGTCAGTGATTCAGCAGTGATTCGCAAAAGGAAAATCAGTCCAAGAAACTTTTTTGCGTTAACTCGTGTGGCACCCATACATCGAGCTTCTTTTTGTATCCAGCCTTATTCAAATGATTCCAAACGTGCAATAGTTTTTTGTGCAATCTTTAGCTCTTGGGCAATCGAAGCAATGCTTATATGATGGCCGGACTCGACAATTTTTATAATTTTGTCAAAATTTTCTACAATTGACCTGCCAGTGTCAGATGCAATTGGTGCATCTTTGACAAAAAAAGA
>NC_051846.1:165731129-165751630 GCF_002237135.1 Teleopsis dalmanni | reverse complement strand
CAACACAGTAGGTCTGTTTCTCTAAGTGTATAATGCAAACTATTGTGAGATCAAAATTTTTTTTTTAATGGACCATGAATATTTGACAAAATAACTAAAATTGTATCTGTCGCAGAAATTCAATAATTAGAACGGATTTTCCTTTGTAAAAGTTTAATATATAATTTAAATTTCATTTCGATCGATTTAGATTAAGAAATCTGTATGTAAATAGAAACATATTCATACCAAATTTATTATCTCACTAAATGAAATTAGCGAAGATATTAGCCTTTGTATAACAATATCTTTAAGTAATTACTAATTAATCAATTGCATTAAATAATCAATTGCATTTAATTAAAAATATATTGGGACATTTAATTGAAAATAAATCTCAGTTTATTCAGTATTTTTATTTATTTTAATAAAACTCCACACAAAATTGACAGTTTGCAACTTGAGATCTAATCCATTGTTAAGCTAGTATCGCAAATAAACTGATATCTATATATATATATATACATATATATATATATATAAATATTTTGTATTATATTGTCCCTTTAATCAAAAATACATGTCGTTTAATGAATCTCTTTTTGTTTGGTTGTCTAATGCGATTTAGATCTGTTATGCTATGGCTATGAATTGCTTTATAAATAGTGATAATAAAATTTTAGTTTGATTCTCACGTTTTCTAGCGATAAGAGATAAAATATTTTTATTTAACATCAAATACTCACAGATTATTTTCTCTAATCAGAAGTCAGTTCAACAAAAAAAAAATTTCTAATCTTAACACCAATAAATATGTATTTTGTATAACGTGTAAATATATACAAAAAAAAAAATATATATATATATATTTACATTTTTATTTGTAATTAGTTTATTTTCTCTATCTTTATATAAATAAAATATAAAAACAACTTACAAAAATTTGCAGACAAAAGCAATTATAACTTAAATAAATTATTAATGAAAAGAACTTATCGGAAGATAAAACCTCGTATCTACTTAATGAAATTATAATTAATAATATCGTGATCGGGATGCTATCGCATTTAATATTAAAATTTATGAGAAGTGTAATTAGTTATTATCATGTAGATGAGTCAAATATGTCATAACAATTCACACTTATTTTTGGATATGAAAAATTTATTGCGCTCTGGTCATGACTTCAGAGAATACTTATCATATAAACCGCTAATATGTCACAGAAACTCATTAAACGTTTATTATTATTTTATTAATAAATAATAATGATATATTAAAATTCCAAAATATGTTTTACTTAAAAATGATATCACATTGAAAAGTAAACTGTGCTGTGATAAATACAGATAAGACTTAAAAGATTAGATTTAGATAAAAATAAATTCATAAAAATAAAAAATTGCATTAATAGTGGCAGTTATGAAATGAAAAAAAGTGTCTAATCGATAAAAATCTGGAGATATTTTTTAAATATAATAACGACGTTGTGGAGTATACTATTTAGCAAACCTAATAAATTGGGGGATAGAAAAGTTATATCAAAAGATTTGTATTTCAGTACAAAATATTTTTCAAATGAATCTCCATTCCATATTTTGACTATATATGATTTATAATACATATTAAGCAATTTGCATGTTAAGATTCTGAATAATTTTGAATAAGTATTTCATATATTTTTAAGAAATATATATAAAAATGTAATATGAGTATTAAAAGATAGATTTATTGTAAAATTGGTGATTCTGGACTTCAGATTTTAGGCAATAGCTTGTCTGAAAGTGGATGATAATTTTAACAGGAATATATACATACATATATATATGTATATTAGATAATCAAGCTACTTAAAAGCTTTTGCACTACTTTAGGGGCCTCCTCTTTGAGGATCTTGATGAACTACAAGATCTCCCAATAAGCTTTGCCACTGGTTTCAGGTGGTTTCAAACCCTGAATTTTTTCATTATATGGTATTAAAAAAATTGTATAATCATTATAACGTTTACTAATTATATAAAGATTTATTCATATATGCCTGTTTGCATATATAAACTAATTTTTAAATAAAGTTTTTGATAATTTCATTCTTAAAACACATGTACAATATATTTATATCATATCAATAATGATAATCTAAATGCCTCGGTGTCTAGAGTCTTTTAATAGGTACTCTTAAGTCAATCAAAATTATCTACTTATAGATTTAATAGGTTGTCAAAGATTAAGTTAGATTGATAAAAGATTGATACAAAAAACAAAAAACCATATGAAAAGTAATATGCACTTAGCATAAAAATGAAACTATTTATGATTTATATTAAGAGTTTACTACTCGGTCGAAAATAGTAGTTTAAATTTAAAACTCAGAATTTAAATTTAAAACTCAGAATTTAAATTTAAAACTATATAAACTTATAGACCATAAAAAATACTTTTTTGTTGGCACCATTAATGTAACTACATTGTTGCCATGTATTTAAATTAATTAAATCAGAATCAAACTACCAGGCATATATAAACTGACACATCTAATACAACTGTTATGGTAAATAAGATATACTGGTTTAAAAACATAATATTTAAACAATACAATATAAAAAAACAAAACAAGTATATTTAGGCACTGTGCTAGAAGGCAGGACTAATACTTTCAACACTTATACTTTGAAGCAAGAACAATTTTTTTTAAATTATCTAAGGTTACTATATCTTCGTCGATTTAGTAAAATGGTGAGGGATATATAAATATATATCAAATTTTTATTTATTTTTTTACTAAATTTTTTACTATACTGTGAATTTTGGAACAAAGTCTATCAACGTAATATTAATTATAGTAAATTATTTGTTTCTTTCTTCATTGTATACGATTAAGATGCAAATTGTACTAATATTATACATATATGTTATATTAGAAAAAAGAATTTTAATTATAAAAAAAATTGCAACTTATTAAAAATGTAATGTGATAAAGAAGCAATGATGGTGTTATATGTCAAAAGTGCGCGTTTTGTAATCAATATTAATCAATTAATCATAATCTTATATTAATCAATTTAATAGCAATATTAAATTATATTTTCTTTACAAAATATTTATTGCAACTGGCAGTCACTATTTTCAAAATATAGGCACCTACAGAATATGTTATGTACACTTCATAATGTAAGTTAAATATTTATTACTTAAACTAATGAACTTTTATACTTCACACACTACAGTGAGTTATGTTATATTAAGTTCGTTAAGATGTTTGTAACATATAATGAAAAAATTTTTGTAAATTATTTAAATGTCATATATTTCATTAATCAGCTTGGTGAGATAAATATAAATAGATACAGTGCCTATTTAACATATTTCTAAGTCGGAAAGGTAGTAAATAAATTTTTAATTCTATCGATGTAGATACCCAGATTTCCTTTCAACGTTTGCGCACTGTAACTGGCGCACGACCTAGCAGAGGTCTCATGTATCTCGAAAATCTAATTACCGCTCCATCATAAAAAAAATATTAAGAATTACTTTATATTTCATTTATTAAATTAACACAAAAAAAATATTTTAATAATACCTAAAACAATTTTTAAATAAATCATAAAACACTGAAGAGCATTATAACTGCACTATTTTTTCGTAGGGTACTGAAATAACGGCAAAGCCTCAGGTTTTTCTATTGTTTTTAAGTAATAAATTAACACGATTGTTTTGGGTTATGACAAAGTGAACTACTCCCAACATTTCTAATATTTGTTTAAATGAAACTCAATCTTGAAACAACAACTGATGCTCATAGAACTAAAAAAACTATTTACAACCCGTAAACGTAAACAGAAAAAAAATAGAGAATAAGTAAGTCACTTAATAATCTAATCACAAGCCTCGCACATTGTGGTGATAAGCCGCGCTGAGGAGGTAAAAATTTAATTGCAAATTTTATTATTAAAATTTAAATTTATTCTAAAAATAAATAAAAATAACTTTTTAAACAAAGCAAGGTGAAAAATGCGAAATTTGCAATGTATGGAATTTAGTTGCGAATTAGAGTCTAAACTATTAGGTTGATAGTACGGAATAGAATTTAAAAAATATTATATAGCGTGAGCTATGGAGTATCTAAGTGCGGAGTGTGCTGCTCGATCAGCAGGACCGGCAAATACTTTGATGACATTATTACTTCAAACTTTGATAACAAAATTTTGTGCTTTAAGTGATGGCAATCGATGGCCCGAGGATCACGGCAATCGGATCGAAAAAGAGGGTAAGGAAAAATTGTGTAATTTTATTAAAAGCGAATATTGTCTTATATTTGTTATATATTTATTTATACGTATATATATATATATCACTGTTTAGAATACATTGTTACTCTTTTAGATACTATTTCATATTTTATATATATATATTGTATAATTGCTTCAGTTTAAAAACAATTAATATTTTGTGATTCAAAAATATGTAAAATATTTTTAAATAACATTATAAAGCTTAATAATCTCCGGCAATTAATTTTATATTTAAATATAATAATATAAAAACGATAGAATTTTTTTTTTAAATATTCCAAGTGCACGTCGTCTTATATTACAAAATCTGAATACTTTTTGAACTGAAGTTTATAAAAAAATTATTTTATATAGCTGTACATTACGAGTATACCATTTTGTCGTGAAAATATATCAAACATTTAAAAATAATTTTATTTTGTACAAGTAAAATCTATTTATTTTTTAAAACAAAATAATAATGACGAAAACAAACTAGAACGGTTTGAACAGTAATGAACAAGCAACAACAAAAATTTGATAAATTTATAGAAATTTGAACTGACTATACAACGTTCTTTTGAAGTTTGTCAAATATCATCATCAGAGAATATTTCCTAAGGTCATTGAGAATCAATACTTGGCAACACTCGAAACAGCCTTGTATGGTCAGCCAAATTTCAATATATTAAACAAATTTTTGCCGTTACTTCTTCATTAGTGTTCGAACCTTTTTCATTTAATTTAATTTAAATAAATTAATTGATTTTTCTCATTAACAGGATTAGGTACTTATGATTTCGTAGTAATTGGCTCTGGTACAGCTGGATCAGTTGTAGCAGGACGTTTAAGTGAAAATCCTCAATGGAATGTGTTATTACTGGAAGCTGGTGGCGATCCTCCTATTGAAACAGAGGTAACTACATATTTTAATTTAAATACAAACTAACATTAATCAAATAATCTTATCTATAAAAGTTTGTAGGTTGGCATATGGCAACACAATTCTCAAACTGGGATTGGCAATATCACACCGAACCAAATGGTAAAGCTTGCATGGCTATGCAAGGCGAAAGTTGTCATTGGCCGCGTGGCAAAATGTTAGGTGGAACAAATGGTATGAATGCTATGATCTATGCACGTGGTACGCGTGCAGATTTTGATGATTGGCGTGATCGTGGTAATCCAACTTGGGGTTATGACGATGTGCTACCATATTTTCGTAAAGCTGAAGACTTACGTTCCGAACGCGACGACTATACTCCAGGTGATCACGGTAAAGGTGGACCTATGGGCATAAATAATTATGTTTCGGATAATGCATTTCGACCAATCATACGTGAAGCAATGCACGAAATGGGTTATAATAGTGCTGCTGATTTCACAGAAGGTTCCTGGGTGGGACAGATTGATATATTGGGCACACAAGATGGCGGTAGACGTATAACTACAGCGAAATCGCATTTAGATAGCAACCGTAAAAATTTGCATGTTATACGACAGGCACATGTGAAACGTGTAAATTTCAATGCTGAAAAGAAAGCAACTGGGGTTACTTTCATGCTTAATGGCAAACGGGAATACACAGTACAAGTGAGCAAGGAAATAGTGCTGTCAGCTGGTGCAATAGGCACACCACAAATTTTAATGTTATCAGGTTAAAAATAACAATACAATTAAGTTTTCTTATAAGTTTTAAACCCATATGCGTTTACAGGTGTGGGTCCAACTGCACACTTAAAGAAACATGGCATACCAACCATGTTGGATCTTGCTGTAGGACAAAACCTAAAAGATCATGCCAGTTTACCAGTTGTTTTTCAAATCGATAAGTCTACTGCAAGAAAACCCACTGAAGAAGAATTGGTAGATGCTATGTATAATTTACTAATGGGTCGGCATAGTAAATTATTGCATCACGAAGCCACATCATTAACTGGTTTCATTAACACTACTTCAAAGACCGGACCAAATCCTGATATACAAACAACTAATTTCTATAGCTTAATGCAGAGTCCTGAATTGAAAGGTTATGTTGCTGCCACCGGTTTTAATGAACGCGTTGCAAAATCTATTTTGGCGGCAAATCAACTATCAAATACTTATATCACATATCTGCTGCATTTGAAACCCTTCTCTTTTGGTCATATTGAGTTAACCAGCGCTAATTACTTGGATAAACCGAAAATCTATGCAAATTATATGTCTGATAAACGTGATATAGATACTTATGTACGCGCCTTAAAGATATATAGTAAATTACCGGAAACGAAGGCTTTTAAGATACGTGAAGCTGCTCTACATAAAGTAGATTTGGAAGCTTGCAATTCTTTAGTTTTTCAATCAGACGACTATTGGCGTTGTTATATTAGACACATGACTACTACCGTATATCATCCGGTTGGAACTACTAAAATGGGTCCAGTGACTGATTCACAAGCTGTTGTAGACTGGCGTTTACGTGTGCATGGTGCACAAAACTTAAGAGTTATCGATGCTAGCATTATGCCGGACATTGTTGCAGCTAATACTAATGCTGCCATCATTATGATTGGCGAGAAAGGTGCTGAGATGATAAAGGAAGATTGGGAGCAGAATGGTGCTCGCAAAAATACTCACAATGAATTGTAAAATGTTTCCTATTTAGTTTTATTTTTTAGTAAAAAAAAAAAATTTTTTTTATAACTTTTGGAAAGGTTAAGAAATATATAAAAATATAAATGTAAAAATTATTAAAATTTATGACTATTTTAGTTAATAGAGACTATTGTGTTTAATAGAGAGGTTTCGAGTGAGGTTGTAGTGACTGGCAACAACATAAAAATTTTATTTTTATTATTTTAATTAATTGAAAAAAATTTTGTTTGTTGTAATTCACTACTGTTGAAAACCTCTCTGAAATATTTTAGAGTATATTGCGTACATACAATATATAATATACTATATATAAAGCTGATTTGAAGTATATAAGTTAAAATAGACACATAAGAATAATGTTATTCCAAATTTTGTTCCTATTGGATGAAATATTTATTCTATTATATATTATTTTTAATTCTATGCTCTGTTTAGGGAGCATTGCGAAATAATTTACGATATTCATTTGAGGGAACCGACTTTAATGAATAATGTTGATTTTTACAAAGCAAATACATTTGTATGTATTTAGTATAACATTCTCTTAAATTAAATGCAGTATGTATTTCGTCAGAAAGATATACTGGGCTTCAAAGTATACTTCTATATAATTATCTGAATAATTTATTATCAGAATTCAATGAAGTTTTTATTACAGTGGATCATTCAAATGGTTATAGACACTATTGAGTAAAAGTGTTTTAGACACTAACTAAGGTTCGATAAAGTAAAAAAGATGAAGATGAATGAAGGTAAACTCAATAACTTATTTTTTTTATTTCTATATATTAATTTGTTAACATCAACGGTTAAATTATTATATTTTATATAAGTTACAATTAACAGATTTTATTATCTAAAATTTTCTTTGGTGTTAGTTACATATTTAACGACACTGCACAGTTGGAAAGTGTTTGTGACCAGTCACTTGGTTTTTAGCTTCGATAAGTACCCAATACCCCGTTCACATAAATACAGTACCTTTTAAACTGTTTTTAATTTCAACGATTTTACATCACAGGCAAATTTAACTGTATAAAGAACATGGCAACACTAGTCATTTAAATTATTCTACATGATAGCAAATTATACATGAAAAATATAGAATATAAAGAAATATAAATAAATTAATTATTCTAAATTCGGTCAGTATAAACTGTATATATTTTTATTACAATCGCCACAAATTGCATATTGCCAATTATAAGAACATTAATTATAGATGTTTTATCCATCCTGGGGACAAATTTATTACTTCTTATAACATAATGTCCTTATAACGCCGTCAAAGATCAAAAAACATCGTTATAAAGAACTAATAAAACTAAAAATTATGAAACAGGTTTTAAAGGCTTTCGTAGTTATTAACGAGATATTATAGTTTTCGCTGAGATTAACAATAATTGTTTTAATATGTATAATTTAATTTAATATATATATTTATAATTCTCAATTACTTCCTTATTTTATATCAATATAATTCCAACTGAAACGTGGTGATGTTTGAATTGAGTTTAATATAAGATTAAGTATTTTAGTATTTAAGTGTGAATCGTTTATCTTCTTTTTCCTCGTTAATTGGAATAGTAATTATATTGATGTTATTTTGTTGATTTTAAGCCGTTGTGAAGTAAAAAAATTCGAATGTGGAGAAATTAAACCCGATTGGTTTAATTTATCATGTCAAATTTAGTTGAAAATAAAAACTGTAAGCATATTCTGAGGAATAGCAAAACAAAAATCTTTGAACTATTCCCAGATATTGTAAAATATTCAATCAAATAGTTTATCAACATTATTTGATTTGTTGGTAGATCTTTAATATTATAAATTTTAAATTTAATAAAATCTGCAAATACAATTGATACAGACTAAATGTTAAATATTAGATAACTAAATACTGTTCTAAAATATAAATTTTTCTTTTACAGCTAAAACTACCCCACCGTAGAACTTCAAGGAAAACACTCAACAGAAAGTAGAACAAAATTGAAGACGCATCCTAGCCCAAGGATATTATCAGCATAAACGATCAAATAGTACGACTTGAAGATTAAGGCTGATATTTGTGCATTTAATTTCAATTTCTATCTAATAAATAGCGTATTAAGTTCTATAAGACTATATGAATCAAAACACTTTGAGTGTAGGCAGTGACAATACACGGTAGGCAGTTAATTTTTATAAGTAGTTAAGCAGTAGAGCACTAGAGCACTAGTTATCAAATCTTCTAATAAAGGTAAATAGAAGAATGCGTATTGGAGAAGATTTCTTAGGTCGTTTATAAGATAAAACTTTTTGAATGGGCGGTGTTGAGAAGTTTTATAAATAGTTGGACTAAATAGTGCTAGTCATCAAATTTATTACTAAAGGTAAGAATTGTATAAGAAATAATATTAGGTCGTTTATAAAATCTGCAACGAAATTAATTATGAAATATAGTTATGGAATCAAAGAAAATAAATAGATAGCAAGTCAAGTGTTTAAGATAACTCTTGATATATATATATATATAGTTGTGACATATAGAGAAATAAATTTGGATTTCATGTGAAAATTAAGTGGTTAAGGTATTATAAAAAAACTTCTAGCAAACCAAATCATCAAGAGAGGGAACATCTTCAACCAAGAGCTATACGATACCGTAATGGACTCATTGCGCGATATATGTGGAAACTCGTTCTTGAACTTAACTTAACCTAAATGGAATAGTGTATTTCAGTAAAAAGTATAACGACACTACAAATAAATACTTTGTAAAACCGATTTTAGTTATTTTTTCGTATGTAATTTGTTATTGCTTCTAAATGAAATTGACTATAACATGATCTATAACAAGCAACTTTAAATCTAGAATTATTTTTGACTATGAAAATAATTGCTAGAACATAGTAACAGCAATTCAAACCCTGACTAGAACATATGTTAGAGAAGTGCTTTAATACTATCTAGTGGTATGATAGGTAGTTTTACCTATTCAATGATATTACTGATGATAATATCTTTTAGGAGCAAATACGGTTCCCAAGTAAGATGTAACAAACAGGTATCAAAAAGAAAAAATTATAATAATTAAATTAAGAAAGTCTCAGTCCAAACTGGCAGTCATTAAAGTTCAAAAACTGGATAAAAATTTAATGAAAATCTGCGAAGTGTTATATAAGTGCCATTTATATATATAACAAAATAATGAAAATAATAAATATTTGTTAGTTATTTTCTAACTAGTTTATTAAATATTATGATTATAAAATATGATTTAATGTGTCGTCAAATGCAAAGGTCGGCAATAAAAGTGAAATGCTCCGACCAAATTAGAGTATCAACTGTAAATTTATCAACTTAAGTTTCTCATATTTGTTTATTAACACATTTTAATGTACGTGGAGTAATGATAAGTGCTCATTAAAATACCGATTTTCGGCTTGGTACCGCATTAGACCATTCCACTGCCCAAAGGTGAAACTTTCTCTTTAACTAAACACCGTCGACGACGCATTAAAGAAGTGACTTAATTGAAAATTATTTTCGGCTGTCAAAAAGTTGATTGAATTGAATTTGTCATTAAACAGCAAAAATATTAAATATCAGGTGACAACAACAAAGTTAATTGTTAACACACAAAAAAAAAAAAATTCAAATAATTCAAATAATAATTTTACATTTAAATTAATTACAAATAAATTCGCATTCGAATAATGCAAAAAATCGTGTGAATATGACTGGATATTTTTTTTTTTGCTATATGATTTTATTTGGGTTTGCTTTAATTTCTTATTGATTTTGGGGATTTTGAATTTTAATTTGCAATGATATCGAATCAATTGTAGTAGGAAACAATCTAGCGTACAAAATTGTATCTTTGTTTGGTTGTTTGTTATTTTTTGAATTTGGTTTTTTTTAATGAAGTCTATTTAATATTCGAATTTATTGCTTGAAGGTATCAAGTACACTTAAATATGTTTCTCAATTGACTAACTTTTTAATGACTTGCGCTTACATAGGCTGGAAATGACTTGAAGTACCCATATAAAAGAAGCAGCCATGTTCAAAATTAAGTGAATAAAAGTATGTAAACAACGGTAAAAAAAAAAATTTAACGGTAAAAATATTTTGCAAAGGTAGTTATGCAATCAATATTAAAAAATTTTAAAGTTGATTTAAATTGCCAGAAGTAACAAGTTTCAAAATAGAGAGCGTTGTGATTATTGACCGGGAAACACCTTGACAAGTGATGCACTTTGCAAAGACTTGTATAATTTTGTTAGGAAACACAAAAAGTACTTAATCCTTTCAAATTTAATATACTAATGTTTAATCAATTATTTAATGAATGGTATAAATGTATTAAAGGTAGTACGTGGGCTTATAGTATGTTTCCAAAGCCTTCGTAAAAGCAATTTATTTGATCTATGTCGCTAATGAGATATGATTAAACATACAAAGGGCTTTCCTGCATTTTAACTTATAGCACATTTACACTATCTCATTTCATTATGGCCACTAATAAGGATGATTTAAGATACCATAAAAAGAGCTTTGATAAAAATGAGCTCATTATCAATCAATCAGTTCATTTAAGGAGAAAAATGTCGAATGCAACCATCAAAAATAGTAAATGTCTTAGCAATCAAGGAAATAGCCATTTAACTAAATAAATATGAGGCAACTAAGACGATAATAAACATACACATGGATAGTCTGGCGAACATCAAATTGATGAAATCAGTAACAGTAAGATTAAAGATTGCTCAGGATTTCTTGGCAGCTCTAAAGTGCCAGGGTAGGCTTAATATGGGTTCTGGTGATATGTGTAATGTGTACGCACTCTTGTGTGCTGATTCATTAGCACCGTTACTCGTTAACGAAAAGACTTATGAATCATTTCTGTGGCGAATGTAAATGCGTATAAATAGTGCATGAGAAAAATATTTATACGTATTTATGTTGGTTTTTTATAAGTGTACTATAATTGTTGAAATTATGACATGTTGCAGTTCTCTGACACACATCCATATAAAAAGTCTTATGATATTATTTACAGTAGTAGCGTATATGCGTTACTACATATATTGGCATCGCTGTGTCAGAATAATTCAATCACTCCTTAATAAAAATGAAAAGAAGCCATATTTAACAGCAGGATTAACAGCAAATCTCCACATAGTTTAAATATTTTTTCTTTATTTTTATAAAATCAACTGGTTTAATAAGGTGAAATACAATACTTACTACATTAAAATGTTAAATATTGTACAATATCAGAGCAAATATGTTTCATTCATACAAACAAGGTAAAAATATATAAGATTAACTTATTTCATTTAAAAGTTATTTACTACCATTGGAGGTAAATCATATATTGTCATATGAGCTTTTTTTATAATTTGGAGTATTTTTTCAAAACTGTTCCAATTGACTTACTGTGACTTCATTCGACTTACGGATTTCGCATTCCAATTTCAATAGAAATACCTTTTGAGTGCAATAAAATTTTGTTAAGTCATTCGACAACAATAATTACCTGCAATGAAAAGAAAATAAAAAATTAATATTAAAATTAAACGAAAATAAATAAGAAATATTTATAAGCTCGCAGTGTTAAATAATGAGTTGGATTATCTCGAAAGAAATCAGTAGACAGACATTAGTTGCCGCACATTTGTGAAATATTTTCAAATGAAATACTTCACTTTTGAGGTTTGGAGTCACTTTAGTAGATGTATCTCAGTCTCCGCAGACATAACATATATGTTGAATGTGGTTATACGCACGTGATGTGTGTCTTATTTATGTTTCTGTCTCACAATAGAAAAATTTACTCAAACTTTTTTAATTATATTTTGTCGTGGTTTTTTTTTATAATTTTTAATTTATTTTCTATGTACTTTAATGTGGTTTCTAAATAGACAATTTAAGCAGCTTAAATCACAATCACACGTTATGACCGGCTACTTGAATTATATTTTAAAAAATTATTTCTGAGTTTGACAGTGGGTCAAAGTGCATAAAATTTAAAAAATAATAAATTTTCGGCATTTTTAGTATTTTTTTCATTTTATATTAAAAAAGAAATAAATCACTTATTTTACATAGTTTATGATATATATGAGTATAAGAGTTCTAAGGTTTTTTTGGGAGACACCCAAAAATCCATTTATCCATTTATTAAGTGTCATCAACGTAGAATATTTGTGGCTGACTTCCTATTAGGCAATGTAAAGATATGTGCCTAGTGCCTAGGATTCCAGTTTCCATATAATAGTGCTAGTATAGTTTAGCAACTATAATTATGCTATATGCCGAAATAGCTTCTTGAGATATTGAGGTTTCATGTTGTTAGTTGACTACACAAACAAAAAACAACGTACGCCAGCTAGTGCCAACTAATATACATACATATATATAATACATAACATATATATGGATGTGTAGCGTTAAGCGAAGCTTCAAACACTACTATTCGCCAGCTACAAATTGCACAAACCCAGTCTCTGAGAAGAATTTTTAAAGTACCATGGTACATTAGAACGAATGACATCCTCAGGGACATCAAGATTGATCCCATCAAAAAATACATAAAGGATAGAGCCCTGAAATTATTTGCGAAAACTGACAGACTTACCAACAATGTGTTATTAAATCTCAGAATGGTTACACGCTCCTCGGGGTGGTATGCAGATCTGAAGTCAATTATTGCTTAGTTAGTCTGATGAAGTCATAAAGAGGTTTTGAAAATACCTCAAGTTAAGAAAGAGTAAAAGTGCTTAAGTGCACTGGCTCAAATAGCTTCAACATAATATAATATATATAGTATATATAACATATATGATATATATATAATATAGTTTAGCACCCTTAGATTAAACCATTCCGAATACCCTAAATTATACTATATGCCGACATAGCTTCTTGAGATATTGAAGTTTAATGTTGTTAGTTGACTACACAAACAAAAAAAAAACGTATGCCATCAAGTACCAACTTATATATATATAGGTATATAATTTTTACGTTGATTACGCACAGAATAAAACAAAGTAGTTTCTATCAGCAAACAAATCTCCTTATCGTCTTGGAACTCACGTCACTGTTGACAATTTTAAGTTCGAACTAGTGAAAGACTTTGTTTATTTGGGAACCAGAGTTAACACCAAAAATGACGTCAGCCTAGAGATTCAACGAGGAATCAGTCTTGTCCAAAGGTGTTATTTCGAGCGAAATATGCAATTGAGAAATAAAACCTTCTCTCGACAAACAAAAATCACGTTCTACAAGTCTCTTATCATGCCTGTCCTGCTGTATGGAGCAAAAGCATGCACAATTACCAACAATGATGAGAAGGCGTTAAGAGCATTCGAAAGAATAATTCTTCGGAAGATCTATAGTTTTTTACAAGTTGGCGAGGAGTATCGAATTAGATGGCACGATGAGCTGTATGAGCTATACCGCGACATTGACTGGCTTGTTCATATCGTGCGAATGAAAAGAAGTGCTCCGACTAGAAAGGTGTTTGACTAACAGGTAGAAAACGCGGTAGAGGAGGTCCACATCTTCGGTAGAAGGATCAGGTGATTACAGATTTGGTGGCGCTCGGTACTATTAACAGACAACAGCAAGGCACTGATCGGGCTGGCTGGCGAAGGCTGCTTGACGCGGCCAAGGTCGACATACGTCTGCAATGGCCAACTAAGTAAGTGAGTAAGTATATACAGTACCAGTAACAACAAATATAACCGTCATTGGTAGTTCTGGGTGTAAAAATGTTCAACTAAACTAAATTCATATATAAAGTAGTAAAAACAGTTGTTTAGAATAAGTGTCTTTCTAAAATCTTCTATCAAATCGGTATTATACCAAAATAATTTCACTTAAACAGATTTTTGTTGATACTGTACTTCTGGTGCCATTAATTGTCTTTAATTACTATTCAAGAGACTTTGAATTGACTTTGATTACATTAGCAACATACAAGTAACCCACTGTGAAACTTGACTCATCAACACCATTTGATTGAAAGCCCATATTCCAAAACCCAGTTACTTAATCTATCTCAAATCAGTTAGAGTGTATCTGTGCCTTTGATAAAAGTGATGCTTAACAGAGCTGATTTATATGACACAAGAGATAATTTCAATTGTTGCACTGATAAGATCTTCTCCACTTTTATGTTAACACGCATTTGTTAACCGTTTCGTTGGTAAATTCGTATGTAATTCCTTTTTCACTTTTGAACAATTAAATTTGGTAATTGTTAACGCAATTGTTAGCAAATTTTACAAAAGCATTTTTTTTGATGAAATATTATAAAAACTTGTATTTTCCGGTAAAAATTCACATGTGAAAACTTACGTTTTAAGGTAATTTCTTTCAGTTTTGCAGATTTATTTGACCTTAAACTCGATTCACATAAGTGGTTTTGTTTATATAATATTTGGATAATAGTTAAGAAAATAAATAAAACAATTAAACAAACTAATTAATGTTTGCTAATTGTCGGCATTAAATGAATTTGATGACTTTTGTCAGTTAAGTAATGTAATCTAATTTTATTTGGCTTAAGTTTACGACGTGCGAAATTACACGAATTTGATTTGATATTTGTTCAAAAATTTACAAGTAAATGAAGTTTTATTTTCCGTTGTTGACACAGGAAGTAAATTCTTTAAAACCAAAGTATAAAACTATACTAAAAATGATTACAAAACATTAATAAATATTGTGAAACTTAATAATAAATCGAATAGATAAATAAAGTTTATCATATACGATTCCAAATTTGCGAGGAAATTTGCATTTTAACACGTTAAAGTGAACCTTACTACTTAGATGTACATCAAATTTTCTAGTTAATGAATTCATTAATGAATTCATTGTTTTAAAAGCAGCTTTTCCGCATTTGTTGAGGACTATTTACTATACTATTATTATTTTATATTATTATACTATTATATATTATAACATATTATTTTCTTGTTTTTTTTGTGTATTTTTGTTAAACCCAGTTAAATTAGTTTTATATTAAAATATTTTAAAGTTCATTGACACTGATAAAGTTAGTTCAGTTCCCACGAATTGGGAAGAAAGGAAACTTGAACTGGATAGAAATGTGATATACTCACACAAGTCTATATAACAACACGAGGGTGCTAGTTATTTGAAGGTCTTCGCTCAAAGACTTATTCACGTAGCGCCTTTCCTTACTGCAGCACAAGTCGACTAACACCATGGGGTATGGGTTTCTACAAGTTTTTCTGTCTAGATCTATGTTATTACGTTAATAAAAACCGACTTAAAAACAACCTTATCTCGAGAATAAATTGATATTGTAACACGCACCATGGTGTCGAAATTGCATAGGCTATAGGTGTAACGGAATTATATTACGCTTGGTCATACCTCGTTCATTAATGCCTTCAATTAGAGATGCTAGCGCCATCTATTAGAATAAGCTGTATTATTAAATATTAATTTAATAAGCAGTTGGTATTTAAAAATAAATCTTCTAATTTTTGCTTTTTACTTTTTGTAAAAATTTACTTCTATTGTAAAAATTTATATTCACATATAAGAAAACACAAAATGGAAACACAAAATAAAATTAAAAATACAGAAATGTATCAAAATTATTCTTATCAACTAATCACTAAGTAATCGGTTATAAATAGTTGCTTTTGTATGTCTAAATAAACTATAGAGATGTGTGAACTTAATATAGATTCTATATTATAATAATAAAGTATAATTATAATTATATATTGTATATAATAATATATATTACACTTAAGATTCTTGTTAGAATATATATATATATTACATTACAAATGTATAAAAACAACAACCCTGTTTTTATTTTTGACTAAGTAACCACAACAATAACTTTTATCAAAGCTTTAAGTGTCATCGCTAATTTAGCATATTTTATTCTGATTGTTCCATAATTATACTTGAAAGTGTCATTTGTAAAGAACTAAAGCAACGTGAAGAAGTATTTAATTGAAGTAAATTCTTTTTGAATATCTTGAAACAAAAATAGAAAATGGCGGAACTTATCGAAGTTGAAAAGCTTTTGCTTAAGATCGAAATGACATCAAAAATAAATGTCAAAAAATTATTGAATATATGGATTGAAATCTTTCCACTTGAGGTTTGTAAGGAACATTTACGTAAATTGGTAAAGCACGCAGAGTCATTTTATACAGAATTGGTTTCTGAATCTGAAGAAAAGAAAGTCTTTATTGAAAAAGAGATAAATGATTTAAAAGATGAAGCTAAAAATTTACATCGCTTGCTCAATATAGAGGCAGAATTACCATGCACCGATCCAGATATTCCATTATTAATGCAACAATCTGATTTGGATAAAAGTTTACAGGACTTGCGTGAGTCTTTGCGTCAGAAGCGTGAAGACATTCGTGAGTTGTTGCTACAACAAAAGTCACTTTGCGAAGAACTTGGTGTAGAATCCCAACCATTGCTGGAAGATCCATTACCAACGGAAAATGAAATAAATGATTTTCGCAAGCATTTAAATGAATTAGATACTATTCGCATGAGTCGCTTAAATGATGTATCTAACTTACGTAAAGAAATAAAAGATTATTTACAAATACTGCAATTGGAAGTTAATACCGACAATGAAAATAAACTTTTAAATCATCATCAAATAAAACTTGATGAAGAGACATTTAATGGATTGCAATATATGCATAAACGTTACGGTGCGAAGGTGCAAGAGGTACGTGAGGGTATAGATAACATGCGACAGAGCTTAGAAAAATTATGGAATCTCTTAAATATAACTACGAACACACGTAATAAATTTATACACTTAAATGACTACACACAAGTTGCATTTGATATTTACTACAAGGAAATACAGAGATGCGAAGCGCTCAAACGTCAAAACATCAAATTTTATATACAACAATTACGTGAGCAAATAACGCAATGGTGGGACAAAACGCTTAAGTCGGAAGTAGAACGAAATCGTTTCTCTAACTTTAACAATAATTACTATACAGATGATTTACTGGTCTTGCACGAACTGGAACTCGATGATCTACAAACATACTATGAAACTAATCAAGAGATTTTTGAACTATTCGAAAGTCGAAAGATACTTTGGGAACGTATGATGGCATTAGAGAATAAAGCTACAGAACCGGGTCGTTATAATAACCGTGGTGGACAACTTTTGAAAGAAGAAAAGGAGCGAAAAACTATTACGACCAAATTACCAATTATTGAACGAAAAATTACAGAATTGGTTAAAATATACAAAGTACGGGAGCATAAACCATTTACTGTTTATGGTGAAAATATTGTAGATTATATGAGTAATGAATGGGCTCAGAAACGTCAAGCAAAGGAACAACGTACAAATATTCGAAAGAATATGCAAGTAAAATCGCAAACACGTGCAATATCTAGTAAGAGCAACTCAGTAATATCCACGTTGAACTCACCTTTAATAACAAATTCAGCAAGGAAAGTATCTTCATCGCTTAAGCGTAAACTGCCAACAATAAATAACAACGGACCAACTGTTAAGCGTTGTTTAATGGAATCTTTGAATAGTCTAAATATTTGCAAACGTCGTCCATCAATTGGTGTGTCTTCAAGAAAAATGTTAGGGGTTAATAATCTGACACACTTCAATGGTTCGAATAAAAAACACAGTACTTTGAAGAAATCTCCGAAAACATCATCAATAGCAATAAGCAAAGGCACAGTTATATTCACTGATCAGGCAAATGGTAATTTTGAGAAGAACAATAAGTCAACAGATCACTCCTTTATGTTTAACACTAGCTCCGGACCAGTTATATCGGAAGCTATTGGTAAGACGCAGCCAACCGAATCGGAGAGACTACTGACGTTACCTAATCCACGTAATTTGACATACTTTCTTCACACAAAACCTTGATATAAATTAATTTCGATATAAGTTAAAATTATTTTGTTATTATTTTTATTTTACATTGATTGCTTCAAAATTTATTTTAATATTTAAATTAATTTAAACATTGTAAACATCAATATTTTATTTTAAAATCTAACTATTGTATTCAGGGATCAGTTAAATTAATTAAATTAACTCAATTATTGAGTCAACTGAAATGATTTAATATGAAAAAAAGACATTTTGAAATTTGATTTAAAAAGTATCTTTAGTAGAAGAGTAGAAATTAATGTATTCAAATTTTAATTATAATTACAATTATTTTATTGTAAGTATGTTAATGGTTTATGGGTTAGGCTTTTATGCGCTGCGATTAGCTTGATCTATTGTGCATCCTACCCTTATTGCAACTATAAATTAGCTATTTTTTTGATATTCATAGCTTTGTATACCTACACAATTTTTTAATAATTAATATTACAAATATTCCTTTATGATTACCGCTCAGTAATCTAATATATAATGAAGAGATAGATCAACAATTTCAAGCATATTGTAAAATATACATAAGATCATGAATTGTTGGACACTGCAGTATATTATCTATTGTACCTACACCTATTTTGAATGGATTTCTTATTTCTTTCTTTTAATCAATACTTCGACTATAATGTTCTATTAAATGGATCAACCAAATTTTATTTTTCTTTTGTACATATGAGTACACAGTGATATTATTATTGTTAACATCAAATATGCTACTGTGGATTATATGAGAATGAGTAATGAACTCTCTCATGTTTTTTGAATGCAGTCTTTATTGCATTTTCAAGTATTACATATGTAAATCTGCACAGATATAAACAATTCGTTGATGAAGTTTCGATTTTAAAACAATAAATTTATCAAATCAAAACATCATAGTCCAATTATATCTATATATTAACTTTCATCACTCATTATCTAAAAATGGCTGTTTGTGATATTGTTGTGGTATGATTTAATATCGTGAACTACCGCAGTATCGTACAGCATCTATTTGTGTTATACCTTTAAATCTATAAGATATGCTATTAAAATTCAAGACTCGCAATGATATCAGAAAAGTTGCCAGATATATATGATCTCAAAATTTTTCTATATACATTTATTTGAATCTAAATAATATTTTGTCTGTAACTGCTACACAAAACTATGGGTTTTGTGGGGAATTTAACAATAAATTCTTTTAGTTAAATTTCTTTTAAAGAACTGAATTGTCATATGCCAAAATATAAACAGAGAAGCCATATTTAAAGCAGTCATCTTTAGATGAAGGTTTTTATAATAAAGAAATTTTATAATGACTTTTGCAAAAATAAACTTATAACAAAATAATTACATTTTTGTGTCATTAAATTTTATTGTAATGTTTTAAATTTGCTTATTTATATAACAAGATAAAAATTTACAATGTTTTGCAAAAATAATTAATTTAGCACGCGCATTTACTGTAAAGGTGGCAACATAACACACCACTGCGTATGTGCAACATTTATTGTGCACATTTAATCCAAACGAAAAGAGACGTACGCGACTTAAAGATAATCCGAACCGGTTAAAAAGAACTGATACTAACGCTTTCCGACTGTTTTGATAGCTCTAAGCAAGTAAATACAATGGAGAGAGGGCATATCAAGCTATGGTTTGTTAGTTTGAAAATTATAAGTGTG
>NC_051846.1:165721165-165731029 GCF_002237135.1 Teleopsis dalmanni | reverse complement strand
GTTGGTTTTTTATAAGTGTACTATAATTGTTGAAATTATGACATGTTGCAGTTCTCTGACACACATCCATATAAAAAGTCTTATGATATTATTTACAGTAGTAGCGTATATGCGTTACTACATATATTGGCATCGCTGTGTCAGAATAATTCAATCACTCCTTAATAAAAATGAAAAGAAGCCATATTTAACAGCAGGATTAACAGCAAATCTCCACATAGTTTAAATATTTTTTCTTTATTTTTATAAAATCAACTGGTTTAATAAGGTGAAATACAATACTTACTACATTAAAATGTTAAATATTGTACAATATCAGAGCAAATATGTTTCATTCATACAAACAAGGTAAAAATATATAAGATTAACTTATTTCATTTAAAAGTTATTTACTACCATTGGAGGTAAATCATATATTGTCATATGAGCTTTTTTTATAATTTGGAGTATTTTTTCAAAACTGTTCCAATTGACTTACTGTGACTTCATTCGACTTACGGATTTCGCATTCCAATTTCAATAGAAATACCTTTTGAGTGCAATAAAATTTTGTTAAGTCATTCGACAACAATAATTACCTGCAATGAAAAGAAAATAAAAAATTAATATTAAAATTAAACGAAAATAAATAAGAAATATTTATAAGCTCGCAGTGTTAAATAATGAGTTGGATTATCTCGAAAGAAATCAGTAGACAGACATTAGTTGCCGCACATTTGTGAAATATTTTCAAATGAAATACTTCACTTTTGAGGTTTGGAGTCACTTTAGTAGATGTATCTCAGTCTCCGCAGACATAACATATATGTTGAATGTGGTTATACGCACGTGATGTGTGTCTTATTTATGTTTCTGTCTCACAATAGAAAAATTTACTCAAACTTTTTTAATTATATTTTGTCGTGGTTTTTTTATAATTTTTAATTTATTTTCTATTTACTTTAATGTGGTTTCTAAATAGACGATTTAAGCAGCTTAAATCACAATCACACTTTATGGCCGGCTACTTGAATTATATTTTAAATACTTATTTCTGAGTTTGACAGTGGGTCAAAGTGCTCGAAATTTAAAAAATACTGAATTTTCAACATTTTTAGCGTTTTTTTTTCATTTTGTATTAAAAAAGAAAAAATGCTCTTATTTTACGTAGTTTATGATATATATGAGTATAAGAGTTCTAAGGTTTTTTTGGGAGACACCCAAAAATCCATTTATCCATTTATTAAGTGTCATCAACGTAGAATATTTGTGACTGACTTCCTATTAGGCACAGACAGTAAGTAAAGATATGTGCCTAGGATTCCAGTTACCACATAATAGGGTTAGTATAGTTTAGCAACTATAATTATGGTATATGCCGAAATAGCTTCTTGAGATATTGAGGTTTCATGTTGTTAGTTGACTACACAAACAAAAAACAACGTACGCCAGCTAGTGCCAACTAATATATATAATATATAATATATATATATATATATATATATAATACATAACATATATATGGATGTGTAGCGTTTAGCAAAGCTTCAAACACTACTATTCGCCAGCTAGAAATTGCACAAAGCCAGGCTCTGAGAAGACTTTTTAAAGTACCATGCTGCATAAGGACGAATGACATCCTCAGGGACCTCAAGATTGATCCGATCAAAAAATACATAAAGGATAGAGCCATGAAATTATTTGCGAACACTGATAGACTTACTAATACTGCGTTATCAAATCTCATAATGGTTACAGACTCCTCGGGGAGATGTGCAGATCTGAGGTCAATTATTACTTAGTCTGATCAAGTGATAAACAATAATCCAGTCAAGGCGCAAAGAGAGGTTTTGAAAATATCTCGAGTTAAGAAAGAGTAAAAGTGCTCAAGTGCACTGGTTCAAATAACTTCAACATAATAAAACATATATAATATATATGATATATATATAATATAGTTTAGCACCCTTAGATTAAACGATTTTTGTTGATACTGTACTTCTGGTGTCATTAATTGTCTTTAATTACTATTCAAGAGACTTTGAATTGACTCTGATTACATTAGCAACATACAAGTAACCCACTGTGAAACTTGACTCATCAACACCATTTGATTGAAAGCCCATATTCCAAAACCCAGTTACTTAATCTATCTCAAATCAGTTAAAGTGTATCTGTGCCTTTGATAAAAGTGATGCTTAACAGAGCTGATTTATATGACACAAGAGATAATTTCAATTGTTGCACTGATAAGATCTTCTCCACTTTTATGTTAACACGCATTTGTTAACCGTTTCGTTGGTAAATTCGTATGTAATTCCTTTTTCACTTTTGAACAATTAAATTTGGTAATTGTTGACGTAATTGTTAGCAAATTTTACAAAAGCATTTTTTTTTGATGAAATATTATAAAAACTTGTATTTTCCGGTAAAAATTCACATGTGAAAACTTACGTTTTAAGGTAATTTCTTTCAGTTTTGCAGATTTATTTGACCTTAAACTCGATTCACATAAGTGGTTTTGTTTATATAATATTTGGATAATAGTTAAGAAAATAAATAAAACAATTAAACAAACTAATTAATGTTTGTTTATTGTCGGCATTAAATGAATTTGATGACTTTTGTCAGTTAAGTAATGTAATCTAATTTTATTTGGCTTAAGTTTATGACGTGCGAAATTACACGAATTTGATTTGATATTTGTTCAAAAATTTACAAGTAAATGAAGTTTTATTTTCCGTTGTTGACACAGGAAATAAATTCTTTAAAACCAAAGTATAAAACTATACTAAAAATGATTACGAAACATTAATAAATATTGTAAAACTTAATAATAAATCGAATAGATAAATAAAGTTTATCAACCTTATTACTTATTTTATGAACCTTATTACTTACTTATTGTTACTTTTAAGTGTACTTATTACTACTTCAACATATAAATAGTCCTTATAGATGTACATCAAATTGTTACTTTTAAGTGTACTTATTACTACTTCAACATATAAATAGTCCTTATAGATGTACATCAAATTTTCTAGTTAATGAATTCATTAAAATTTTTTTAAAAGCAGCTCTTCCGACTTTTGTTAAGGACTATTTACTATACTAATACTATTTTATATTATTATACTATTATATATTATAATATACTATTTTATTGTTTTTTTGTGTATTTTAATTAAACGCAGTTAAATTAGTTTTATATAAAAATATTTTAAAGTTCATTGACACTGATAAGGTTAGTTCAGTTCCCACGAATTGGGAAGAAAAGAAACTTGAACTTGGTAGAAATCTGTTATACTCATACAAGATTATATAACCACACGAGGGTGCTAATTATTTGAAGGTCTTCGCTCAAAGACTTATTCACGTAGTGCCTTTCCTCACTGCAGCACAAGTCGACTAACACCAGGGGGTATGGGTTTCTACAAGTTTTTCTCTCTAGATCTATGTAATTACGTTAATAAAAACCGACTTAAAAACAAGCTCATCTCGAGAATAAATTGATATTGTAACACGCACCATGATGTCGATATTGCATAGGCTATAGGTGTAACGGAATTATATTACGCTTGGTCATACCTCGTTCATTAGTAATTCAATTCCAATTTCGTTATTGTATCATTATTACAAGATTAGTACAAGATCAGTAAAGTCACAAGACCAGTGAAGTCACAAGATCAGTAACTTATAAATTTTTGTTTACTGAGCGAATCAGCATTTTCCGATCCCTTTTTATGTGGTTATGTCTATTTATTTGTGATACTAAATAACTCCAGAATATTTTATTCGTATTTTTCATATGATCAACATATATGGTATATAATATATTCACCGACTCAGTCAATTGTATCCTGGGAGTGTGTCTTTTAAAATCAGTAAACATTATTTTTTAATCACTTCATCACAGAGTGCAATAAATCGTTCGGTTTCTTGTTATACGTAACTTCGTTCATTTTAAAACCTCATCATCCACTATTTGTGTTTAAGATAACAAGTGGTTCTGGTGAATTAATGATTATTTATATTTAAGTATGATTATGGGAGATAGTTATACGATGGCAAATAGACGATATTTTTTTAATTAATAATTAATTGAATCTTTTGCTCAAAGATGACTGATGATGTGTATTTGATAATACTCGAAACCGTCGTAAATATTAATCAATTATTGAATAATAAAATTTTGATGTTGGAACTCAATACTGTTAAAAATATTTCTCTAATAAGGGATTCCGGGACATGCTGGTATCCAAGGCAATAGAATAGCAGATAAACTTGCTAGAAGATGCGCAGCCTCAAGAATGATAAACCCAGAACCATTCTGTGGTCTAGACAAAAGAACTCTATGCATTCTTATGAATGGTACAGATTAAAAAGAAAGAGAACTCTATTGGGACTCTTACTATCTAAAATGCTGTTAGAGACTTACAACCTAAAACGCTTCAAAGATTGCATAGCACAATCAAAAAACAACATAAGAATTATTACGGGATTTTTGACCGGTCACTGTAGATTGAATAATCACCTATCGAACTTAGGAATTCAATCCAACTCAGACTGCAGATACTGTAGAGAAGAGAGAAAAACTACATACCATGAGCTTAGAAAGTGCACGGCTCTGATGCGCAAGCGGAAAAAAACACTTAAGAGGGTATTTCATGGATCATAAAGATTCAAGACTAGAAAAGGTAGGCTCTATACTGTTTTTCATTAAAGAAATTGGAGAAACACTCTAACCCAAATAAGGAGCACAATAGATCTTTTAGGTCGCAGTGCACTATTCCTTCTTTTTAATAATGATAATAATTAGTAATTAAAAGTAATTATTACATATGCAGTAAGACATCATGATATGTTTGAATGGTTACATATTAATTTTAAATCACACTTTATATTCAAATTAGTTGGTTTTTTTAATTTAATTCATTCTGTTTATATGCAAAATGAAATTTACTAATCTTTTTATATCTAATATCAGCAAGCGAAAGCATTAGAGATGCTAGCGCCATCTATTAGAATAAGCTGTATTATTAAATATTAATTTAATAAGCAGTCGGTATTTAAAAATAAATCTTCTAATTTTTGCTTTTTACTTTTTGCAAAAATTTACTTCTATTGTAAAAATTTATATTCATATATAATAAAAAGTGGAAACACAAAATAAAATTAAAAATACAGAAATGTATCAAAATTATTCTTATCAACTAATCACTAAGTAATCGGTTATAAATAGTTGCTTTTGTATGTCTAAATAAACTATAGAGATGTGTGAACTTAATATAGATTCTATATTATAATAATAAAGTATAATTATAATTATATGTATATATATATAAGATTTTAAGATTCTAAATTTAATACGGCGTTTACATTGGCCGAAAATGGCTCATTTTAGTCAAAAATCGAAAATGAGTATCGAATGGCTCATTCTTGCATATAAAATTTCAAGCAAATGAGCAATTTTCTCACATTCTGTATGAATGACGTTCGAATGCATTCCACATACGTTCCAAATGCAAAGGAATCCATTGAATATACCCTAAATGAAAGCTCTTCATGGCATTTTGACAGTTTGAAAAAGCTGTTTTTAACATATTTACAAAAAAAGGTAAACAAATGTTTGGTGGTTGCATTTTCTTGAAAACGATGCACTGCTTTTTAGAACTTTTACTTCCCAAAAAGTAATTAATCGAAGTTAAAAATATGTTTTAAGTTTCTAATGTAAGGTTTGAAGGCATATTTAACCTTCATGCAACATTTTTTTGGCACAGGCCAAAAATCAAATCAACATGCAAGTTGAAAAATCAGCTGTTGAAATGAGAACAAATGAAATAGAACGAATGTAAACACTTTCAAATGGCTCATTCAAAATGAGCCATTTTCGGCCAATGTAAACGCCATATAAGATTCTTGTTACAATGAATATATATTACATTACAAATGTATAAAAACAACAACCCTGTTTTTATTTTTGACTAAGTAACCACAATAATAACTTTTAACAAAGCTTTAAGTGTCATCGCTAATTTAGCATATTTTATTCTGATTGTTCCATAATTATACTTGAAAGTGTCATTTGTAAAGAAGAAAAACAACGTGAAGAAGTAAATTGTTTTTAAATATCTTGAAACAAAACAAAAAAATGGCAGAACTTATCGAACTTGAAAAGCTTTTGCTTAAGATCGAAACGACATCAAAAATAAATGTCAAAAAATTATTGAATATATGGATTGAAATCTTTCCACTTGAAGTTTGTAAGGAACATTTACGTAAATTGGTAAGGCACGCAGAGTCATTTTATACAGAATTGGTTTCGGAATCTGAAGAAAAGAAAGTATTTATTGAAAGAGAGATAAATGATTTAAAAGACGAAGCTAAAAATTTACATCGCTTGCTCAATATAGAGGCAGAATTACCATGCACCGATCCAGATATTCCATTATTAATGCAACAATCTGATTTGGATAAAAGTTTACAGGACTTGCGTGAGTCTTTGCGTCAGAAGCGTGAAGACATTCGAGAGATGTTGCTACAACAAAGGGCACTTTGCGAAGAACTTGGTGTAGAAGCCCAACCATTGCTGGAAGATCCATTACCAACGGAAAATGAAATAAATGATTTTCGCAAGCATTTAAATGAATTAGATACTATTCGCATGAGTCGCTTAAATGATGTATCTAACTTACGTAAAGAAATAAAAGATTATTTACAAATACTGCAATTGGAAGTTAATACCGACAATGAAAATAAACTTTTAAATCATCATCAAATAAAACTTGATGAAGAGACATTTAATGGATTGCAATATATGCATAAACGTTACGGTGCGAAGGTGCAAGAGGTACGTGAGGGTATAGATAACATGCGACAGAGCTTAGAAAAATTATGGAATCTCTTAAATATAACTACGAATACACGTAATAAATTTATACACTTAAATGACTACACACAAGTTGCATTTGATATTTACTACAAGGAAATACAGAGATGCGAAGCGCTCAAACGTCAAAACATCAAATTTTATATACAACAATTACGTGAGCAAATAACGCAATGGTGGGACAAAACGCTTAAGTCGGAAGTAGAACGAAATCGTTTCTCTAACTTTAACAATAATTACTATACAGATGATTTACTGGTCTTGCACGAACTGGAACTCGATGATCTACAAACATACTATGAAACTAATCAAGAGATTTTTGAACTATTCGAAAGTCGAAAGATACTTTGGGAACGTATGATGGCATTAGAGAATAAAGCTACAGAACCGGGTCGTTATAATAACCGTGGTGGACAACTTTTGAAAGAAGAAAAGGAGCGAAAAACTATTACGACCAAATTACCAATTATTGAACGAAAAATTACAGAATTGGTTAAAATATACAAAGTACGGGAGCATAAACCATTTACTGTTTATGGTGAAAATATTGTAGATTATATGAGTAATGAATGGGCTCAGAAACGTCAAGCAAAGGAACAACGTACAAATACTCGAAAGAATATGCAAGTAAAATCGCAAACACGTGCAATATCTAGTAAAAGCAACTCAGTAATATCCACGTTGAACTCACCTTTAATAACAAATTCAGCAAGGAAAGTATCTTCATCGCTTAAGCGTAAACTGCCAACAATAAATAACAACGGACTAACTGTTAAGCGTTGTTTAATGGAATCTTTGAATAGTCCAAATATTTGCAAAAGTCGTCCATCAATTGGTGTGTCTTCAAGAAAAATGTTAGGGGTTAATAATCTGACACACCTCAGTGGTTCGAATAAAAAACACAATACTTTGAAGAAATCTCCCAAAACATCATCAATAGCAACAAGCAAAACCACAGTTATATTCACTGACCAGGCAAATGGTAATTCTTCAAAAAATTTTGAGAAGAACAATAAGTCAACAGATCACTCCTTTATGTTTAACACCAGCTCCGGACCAGTTATATCGGAAGCTATTGGAAAGACGCAGCCAACCGAATCGGAGAGACTACTGACGTTACCTAATCCACGTAATTTGACATACTTTCTTCACACAAAACCTTAATATAAATTAATTCCGATATAAGTTAAAATTATTTTGTTATTATTTTTATTTTACATTGATTACTTCAAAATTTATTTTAATATTTAAATTAATTTAAACATTGTAAACATCAATATTTTATTTAAAAATTTAACAATTGTATTCAGGGATCAGTTAAATTAACTGATCAATTATTGAGTCAACTGAAATGATTTAATATGAAAAAAAGACATTTTGAAATTTGATTTAAAAAGTATCTTTAGTAGAAGAGTAGAAATTGATGTATCCAAATTATAATTATAATCACAATTATCTTATTGTAAGTATGTTAATGGTTTATGGGTTAGGCCTTTATGCGCTGCGACCAGCTTGATCTATTGTGCATCCTACCCTTATTGCAACTATAAATTAGCTACTTTTTTGATATTCATAGCTATGTATACCTATACAACTTTTTAATAATTAATATTACAAACATTCCTTTATGATTACCGCTCAGTAATCTAATATATAATGAAGAGGTAGATCAACAATTTCAAGCATATTGTAAAATATACATAAGATCATGAATTGTTGGATCGTTTGCATGTATAACGCTGCAGTATATTATCTATTGTACTTATACCTATTTGGAATGGATTTCTTATTTCTTTCTTTTAATCAATACTTCGACTATAATGTTCTATTAAATGGATCAACCAAAGTTTATTTTTTCTTTTGTACATATGAGTATACAGTGACATTATTATTGTAAACATCAAATATGCTACTGTGGATTATATGAGAATGAGTAATGAACCCTCTTATGTTTTTTGAATGCAGTCTTTACTGCATTTTCATGTATTACATATGTAAATCTGCACAGCTATAAACAATTCGTTGATGAAGTTTCGATTTTAAAACAATAAATTTATCAAACCAAAACATCATAGTCCAATTATATCTATATATTAACTTTCATCAGTCATTATCTAAAAATGGCTGTTTGTGATATTGTTGTGGTATGATTTAACATCGTGAACTACCGCAGTATCGTACAGCATCTATTTGTGTTATACCTTTAAATCTATAAGATATGCTATTAAAATTCAAGACTCGCAATGATATCAGAAAAGTTGCCAGATTTATATGATCTCAAAATTTTAAATAATTTTATTTTAAATAATATTTTGTCTGTAACTGTTACACAAAACTATGGGTTTTGTGGGGAATTTAACAATAAATTCTTTCAGTTAAATTTCTTTTGAAGAACTGAATTGTCATATGCCAAAATATAAACAGAGAAGCCATATTTAAAGCAGTCATCTTTAGATGAAGGTTTTTATAATAAAGAAATTTTATAATATCTTTTGCAAAAATAAACATATAACAAAATAATTACATTTTTGTGTCATTAAATTTTATTGTAATGTTTTAAATTTGCTTATTTATATAACAAGATAAAAATTTACAATGTTTTGCAAAAATAATTAATTTAGCACGCGCATTTACTGTAAAGGTGGCAACATAACACACCACTGCGTATGTGCAACATTTATTGTGCACATTTAATCCAAACGAAAAGAGACGTAAGCGACTTAAAGATAATCCGAACCGGTTAAAAAGAACTGATACTAACGCTTTCCGACTGTTTTGATAGCTCTATGTTAAGCAAGTAAATACAATGGAGAGAGGGCATATCAAGCTATGGTTTGTTAGTTTGAAAATTATAAGTGTGAGTAAAACTCAGACTGCGTTGGTTACTCTATTTGCTTATTTTGCATATGCCGTATATGATGACAGTGGAAATAGTTTATAATATTATTACTACAAATATAAATTATATTATATTATATAAATTATTATATATTTTT
>NC_051846.1:165714416-165721065 GCF_002237135.1 Teleopsis dalmanni | reverse complement strand
CATGATGAAACTGGGACTATACTATAACAACTTTTGTCGTAGTTGTGGCTTTGCGGATGAGAAAAGAAACGTGCCCCACCTCATGTGTCACTGTACATCTTTAGCTAAGAGAAGATCTAAAATCTTCTGGCTCCAGCATATGCGCAGCGATTAATGATACTTGGAACTCATTTTTTAAAGAATATTAACAAGCTTCAAGACTTCTTTTTAAGAAGAATTTTAAGGCTTGCTAAAGGTTTAAAGTGTTTTTAAATCGCTTGAGTTTTTTTACAGTAGTATAGTGTCTTAATAGATCCCTAAAAATAGCAGTGTAACTTAACTTAATACAAAAGAATCTTAAATTAATATTTTCGTTTTTTACTTATGCTCTTGAACAAAACCTTATTTTTTATTTTCTTTAAGAATTGATTCGTTATATTTATATTTAAGTATATTGTGAATTTTTTGCTTGCACACTTTTCGAACGCATTCTGAACCAAGCCACTTTATAAATTTTTGAATTGAATGAAAGCAGCAATCAAAACAAAATATAAAATTCGAATCAAAATGAGAACAAACAGCGATTTGGATCATAATAGCGACAAGCAGTTGAAAAATATTGAAAATATTCAAAACGAAGTGCATAAATTGGAAGTCTGCCATAATGTATGCAATAGTCTAGCCAATAATTTACAGGAATTAATATTAAAACTGGAAACGTTAAAAAAAGAAAAGGATGAACTGGTACATGCCATAACAAAGTCTGAGCCTGAAGATATGGAAACTCTTAAGAATCATATATTAGATGAGAATGCAGATTATGATTCACAGAGTGAGTTTTAGATTTCACAAAACAATGTTTATCTAATTTAAATTAAATTTTTCCTTTATAATATTTCAGATATTTTAGAAGAAAAGGATGTAGCAAGTGATCTACAAAATTTGTATTGTTTGTTGGGCTATTCTATAACTGATGCTGAATTTATAGAAGGAAAAATTAATGTTTTAACAGTAAATAATTTATAATTAGATTGTAAACCATAAGAATAAAATCATATATTTTTTATTTAAACAGTTTAACTACAATGCAAGATGTTATGTGAAATTGGCGAATGAAGAAGATTGCTGGCATTTAATTGAAATCTATCCCTCTCATCCAAATTTTGATAGCATCAAAGAATTTCTGTATAAAACGCAAGATACATCTGGATTACTTAGAAATTTAAGAAAATATTTTGCTGACTCAAGTAGTGATTAATGAAGCTTTATTAAATTTTATTAATAACATTTTTCATATGATTTGGATAATTATAATTAATTTTATTCATTGTAATTACATTTTTTTCTATCCGTTTCTATGTTTGCTGTAAATATATCACACTTCTCTCAAATTTGTTATAAAATATAAAATTATTATTATTTGATAAATTATTATATTCAAACAATTATATATGTCTTTTAAACTGTGTCTTGTATCCAATTAAGGGCGCCTCGAATACGGCGCAACCGTGCTCGAGACAAAAAACTAGAAATTAACAAATATTCCACATAAGTACGACGTCCGCCGTGATTAAAATTTAACGTTTCATTTAATATTTGAGTGATGTTCCGACCTTCACACATAACTTTGGTTGTAAGCGAGAGTAACCATTGTAAAATCTAAAAAAAAACATCTTAAAAAAAAATTCTTAATTTAACAAATTACTTATATACTTCTGGACTATTTGGTATGCCTTCTGGTTTCAACCAGTACGATGGTGCCCACAAATATAACTGCATTATATTAGCAGCAATATCGGGACTTACTCGTTTGGACGAATTTGGATTAAGTATATTGTAAATCAATTTTCGTACCAAGTAGGGACAATCATTACTTAATGCAGGTAATTGCTCTTCTCGGTAGTCGGAATTCCTTAGGGAATTTGTTTGTTCGCCATTTATTGCTGCCATACCACCACTACTGGAATAGAACGGATTTGGAGAACCAAATATTTCGTATGCAATTGCACCACATGCCCACAAATCAGCTTTTTTGTAATCTAACACAGCAAATGAACCCGGTCGTTTATTAATGATTTCAGGGGCCATTAAAGCTGCATTACCGCCTTTATCGATATCGAACGATGTATACGGTACTTCTAACCCATGTACCTTGTCAGCAAGACAACAACCAAAATCGGATAGTACCAAAACAGGTGGTGTATTATCATCATTTACTTCAATTAATATATTATCTGATTTAAGATCTCTATGTGCTATTCCATGTCGACTTATATGTGCTACTGCTTCCAATAATTGTGCAAATAATAACAATTTAGTGCGTGCACTTAGTTCATGTGTGTCCAATAAAGATCGTAGACTGTAGTCATAGCGTTTCATTAGTAAATATAACGACATATTTCTGCCATAACCGAGAGGATTTATACGCTGTGGCTGAGCTATTGGATAAAGCAAATGCCCGTCTGGAAAATTACGCACTTCATCGCAAAAGAAACCATACATGCAAACGATATTTGGGTGCGGAGGCAATGTTAATGTTTGATTAGATATTAAACGTTCCCATTCCTCAGATGAAGCGTTCATACGACGTTGACGAGCGGGCACAGTTTCTTTGTACATAGCGCGTAAAATTGAAAGAGCGTTGCTTTGTATGTCGTAGTTAAACATCATTTTCATTGCAATTGGATAGCGAGTGATATCAGTATTTAAACATTCCTAAAATAAGAAAAAATGGAAAGAATAGAAATTATTGCAAAATTTGCAGTTATAAAAAAAATATAAAATAATTATTATATAGATCTATTATATATTAATTATTATAACTTACAAGAATTTGAGAATATAAAATAATTATATGTGATAATTATAATACTAATAGAATGAAAATATTAAAATAATATATTAAATATTATAACTTACAAGAAGTTGAGAGTCGTTTTTAGTATTGGAAGCAGCATTATTCATTTCCTGTCCACGTATTTCATCTTGTCGTTTTATATCGTCTTCATTAAGATCTCGATCAGCTAAATCTTTTAAAAATGAAGTTGCTGCATTGCTTTGAGAATAGATATTTAAATTATCTACTGAGCCTCCGAAATTGTGTACAAATCGTGACATATTTTGTATGGGTGACATTATATCGAAATTAAGCGTTTGTTGTTGCAAAGCATTACGATCTGGATTGGCTTCACTTACATTTTCAGTAGTATATGATATATTGGTATTATCATTGGAAGAGCTGTCTTTGAGAGCTGCAGCATAAACGACAGCAGCACAACCTTTAGCAATTGGTGGCCCAATATCCAATTTATCTATATTAAAGTCTTCATCTAAATTTTTTGAGATATCATCGTAATCCCATGAAGCCTGTAAACGCGCAACAGCTTCTCGTATCTCCCAACATACACCTTCCAATTCATCTTCTTTTGTCAATACACCGGCACCCGATGCTAAACTAACTCCAACTAAGGCAAAAAATGGAGCAGAATCACCGTAGAACAATTTTTTAGTAGCCTGACTACGAAGTTGTTCAGAATATTGAGTAGTGACACGATTTAATATATTATCAATGAAAACTTTTCGTGCATGTTCACCAAATCGAAAGAGTCCAGTTCGTGGAATCGATGCATTTGGAGATTTAAGCGAAACACTAACCGCATTCTTTGTGACATTTAGTGTTGGTCTATGTGTCGTAGACTATAAAAAAGATTTTGGTATATATCAGTAGATTATATAGTATAAAAAAATATGAGTGTGTACTTACCCTAACAACTCTGGTCGAAATAGGCACACGTTTTCTTGTGTTAGATTGTTCTTGTTCCAAAATGTTGGTATATATATCTCGTTTACAAAAGCTTTGTAGAAAGTAACGACCATGTTTAACAAGTCGGGTAGTAAGCAAACGCACAGACATTTTTCTTAAGTGCCTTCCCCTGATAAGTGCCTTGCACACCAATTTTCAACAAAAACAAAAGTTGTGTTATAAAATTAGAATATCTAAAAAACTGAGAAAATTAGTGATTAATTATGTCCAATTATTTGTGAAATTTGTTTTGCTTACGTTTTTATTAAGTTATCTTTTAATAAATTTTATTTTTAAACCGCACGGGGCGGTGTGTGTGTAACATTGGAAAAATTTTATTGCGTTTTGTTTTATTAGATAATCAAAAACAAGTTGGAAAGCAGTTTGACATATAAATTACATATGAATTTATCTCGCAAATATTTGATTTTTATTCTCAATTTAATTTCGTTAAAAAAATTCTAATATAGTTTCACATTTGCTATAAAACTTTTTGTACTGTGCAATCTCTAAATTTAGCCTTTGTCATAATAAAAACAAAGTTTTCGCAAAATACTTTTTCTCATTCACAATAGATGGGGAGCAAAACAAATCTTTAACCCCAAAAAGACTACATTTCTCTGATTTACACACAGCAACTGAGTTTGCAATTTTGTCAACAAATTCATTAGTGTTAAAAAATTACTTATAATTATTTTACTTACCTTGAATTCATAAAATGCAAAATAATGTTTTAATATTTTTACGAAAGGATATTTTAACAACTTACAAATTGTAGAACAAAGCCAACAATTCGAAAATCATGTATTTTAAAAATTTACAAATTATACAATATAGTCAACATTTCTGAAATCATACATTTAAAAAATTTTCTATAACAATAACAGAGTAAAACAAAGTAAAAACGAACACAATACGAAATTTATATAACATCAACTTTTATAATTAAATAATTTTGGTATAACATCTCCACATTTTGCATCCAATTTAATATCAGCTAAATGATCTGCGCGAGTAGGTCCAATATTAACAATAGTTACAGGTAAATTTAAATCTTTTGACTGCAGCACCATACGATACCCAGAAAACACTAATAAACTAGAACCGAGCACCAATAAGCCATCACTATTATATATCATTTCTGCTATTTTATCAACGCGTGTTTTAGGCACATTATCACCAAAGAATATAATTTCTGGTTTCATGTTGCCGTTACATTTCGGACATGCTGGTACTTTAAAGCTTTTTATGTGTTCTACTGGAATTTCAACATCTCCATCTGGTCTAATCATATCTACTGCTGAATCTCTCAAAGCGGGGTTCATGCTGTTTAAGATATCCTGATAATTATGACGATCAATACGATAATCACATGAAAGGCATTCAACGACATAACCACTACCATGAATTTCAACAACGTTGCGAGAACCGGCTTTTATGTGTAAACGATCAACATTTTGAGTAACAACTCCTTGTATACGTTCCTCACGTTCAAAACGTGCTAAGGTTTGATGTACGGCATTTGGTTCAGTTGCGGAGAATTTAGTCCAACCAACGAAATTTCTTGCCCAGTAGCGTTGTCGTACATCAGCTGATTTTAGGAACTCTATATATTGAATTGGTTTGTGATTGGTTCGAGCATATAAGCCAACTCCCTCAGATCTATAGTCAGGTATGCCTTAAACATTAATTTAATTTGGGCATATTATTATTTTATATGTTATTTAAAAGTAATATATTTATAATACCAGATTCTGTTGATATTCCTGCACCAGTTAACACCAATGTTTTTGGTTTAGAGAGTAAAAAGTTTTCTAAACGTTTTATATCTTCTTCTAAAACTTTGTTATGCTTGGGCACAAATTGCTGTTTGGCACTGAAATCAATTTGTCCAAAATGGAACCTTAGATTTTGTGTAAACCTCATCTTACACCAAATCCATAAACACTATTTAAACTTTTGAAAAAATGTTTGATAATTTTTGCGTTATTTAGAAAAATATTTTAGCAATCATAATCAGCTGACAAAAATGATATGGTAAATTTAAGCGGCTCTTACAATATGTAATTCACAATAAACAAAGAAGTATTTTGAGAATAGCACTACGTTTACATCAAAGATAGTTTTCTTTAGTTTACACTATATGCCACACAAATATGGATATAATAATATGTAAATGAACTTCAATAATTATAAACATAATATACAATAAGCTGATAGCTTATTAACTTATCATAAGTAATCGTTTGGTTCATTCGTTTCACTCGATAACAAAAACTATTTAAAATTATAATTAAATCTTATAAAGATTAAAATAAATTGTTTTTGCAATGTTCGGCATATTTATTGTAGTTAAATTGTGTTAAAAAATATTTATTAAAATTAAGTAATATATGAAATTCTAAATTAATTCCAAATTCAAAACAATGCATTCATTTTATTTTTCCATATCACATGTCTAAACATAAATTTGATTTTTAAAAATATTTAAATAATAGTGTGTTACAATAACAAAATTATAATATGATTAATGAAATGCTAATCTATTTTTTAAATTGAACAAGTTTAAAGTTCTAATCCTGGCACTTATAGTGCAAAAATCATATAAAGAATATATATAAATATATATATTCATGATATATATTACATATTCATGTCTATTCAAGGAAATATATTATGATGATTATGGTGATAATTTGAAACGGCTATATGATCAGCAAAAAAATTAAATTAATTAAAACAAATAAATTTTTGTTATCGTAATTAACAAAAATCAATAAATATGCATTTATTGATGCATATTTATTATGAGGTTATTTACTACAAAGAAATCATCCGTCGAATACGAAGTGGGACAAAAAATAATAA
>NC_051846.1:165698537-165714316 GCF_002237135.1 Teleopsis dalmanni | reverse complement strand
TCAATATTTTAATATACCATATTTATAAATTTCATTTTTATTTTCTGCATTAATATTTACTAATATAAAATATTTAGGTATTTTTTTGTGACTCATTGCTGCAGTGCAGATAAAATTAAATTAAACAATTCCCTTTTTCCCAGTGTACTATTTAACTTCAATGTATTGCATTTTTATTGTTAATTATACTTAATCAGAGGAAACCTTTCACGCGATCATTAGTTATGAAAACATTTCGATTACCTTTTATGTTTTCATTGAAACTTGTTGCATTTTTCAATCTGATGCAATTGAATTTGAGATTACGTTAGCATATTTTTTGCTGAGGTTTTCACTTAAGTTTATTACACAATAACACGGTTGAACTAGATTTTAATTTAATCAAAAATAATTGCATAAAAATTTGTTGATTTATTGTTAAAATCAAAAAAGCAAAGATATTACAATTTTAATAATTTTCTCAAACAATTATTGAAATTCTTTTGGAATTACTTAAAAGTTCGAATTACAAATTCAATCTTTGATCTAACAATTATTAGTATTATTTAAATATTTTAAAATTTGTATCTATTATCATGTGCATACTGTTTTTAATTAAATTGAACTCATAGAATATTAAAACCAGATTTATCTTATTTCACGATTTAAGTAAACGTTCTATGTCTGCACTAGCTTATGCCGGTAGTGCTTAGTCAAGTATGTGGATAACCCTGTATGAGTTTATTTACATGCTAAGCCGTTGAGTTAGTTACTCACCGACTAAGAGATTATTAATAATTACACTTAAGTAAAAAATTCCGTACAACTAAGCAACTAAAAAGAATACTTTTTTTTATTAATAATATATTTTTATTATACATTGGAGTGCATTGTATTGAATTGAAAATATTAAATATTTGTATGTAACAAAATAATTAAAAAATTGTATGAAAATGAAACTAGGCATAAAAAATTCGTAGCCAATCATTAAAAAAATTAAAAATTATTATTAGTAACTTTTTAATTACAGTTGCTTAACTAACTGTAATATGTGTAAAATATATAAATTAGAATTATTCAATGTCAAGTCATATATATATATATATCTATATTTTGAAAAATGTTTGTATTGTAAAAACTATATGAAGGTTTTTTTATGCTCTCAATACTTTAGTTTATACTTTACTTCAGTAAAGAACTTAATATAAATAAAACAATTATTAATATTGAATACTTATTAATATTAAATATTTAATTATACCAAATACTTTAAATATTTATATATTGGTTAGCTTTTTAAGGATACGGAATTCAAATTGAAATATAATGAATAATCGTATTAATTAAGAAAATAGCATAATTGATTTTTATTCAGAATATAATTTAATTAGCCGTTATTAATATATTTTCGATAATCAATCCCAGAGTACTAACTTTTATACATGTTTAATAATGTTACTCAAACGATATTTGTTTGCAAGATTGATACTGTTTTGATTTAACTGTATACGCCAATAATGGTAAATATATTCATAACAAATGCTCTACCGGTGTTAAATTTGAAAATCTATGTGTCCTAGCTACTACTTTACTTATGGAGGTAATATAGTCATCGAATGTTAGCTTTCATCACTCGTTGATTATTTCTAAAGTATAATATGTAACACAGTCCGTTTATCTATTAGATTGCAAACTAAGCTACAATTGTGGTTGAGTAAACTGTCAATATATCTATTGCAGATAGAATTTATATCGTTCTTCACATAAGGATTATCGAGATTCTTGTAACTGTGACTGTTGGAAATGTGAAACAGAGCACTAATAAGAGTCCACAGATTTCATACATTTATAAGTTACAAAAAAGATAATAAATTATTTAAAAATATAATAATAATTTGTTAAATTATGAGTTTTTTTAATAAATAGTATAGTGTAGGAACTCATGCCTTAATTTTGAATAAGAAGACCTGTTGCTAAACATTGTCAAACGTCCGTAGAACATCAAGAATCTCTGAAGAAATTTAGTTAGCGAAGTTGATTTATTAAAATCAGAAGAATCTACATTTTAATAGCATATGTGCTTTTAGCTTACTGATAAATATATATGGGCTTATTAAATTATTTGTCTCATTAAGTTAAATGTCTCGGAATTTTATTGTTGCTGAACCGTAAAGTAAAACAATTTTACTCACAGTTTATTTGTAGATTTTTTATCATTAAATTTACAATATTATTCATTTTATTTAAGAAGAAGTTACTTATTTTTTGTTGTGTAGGTAAATAAATTAATCTTGGCATTTAAGAGGCTTCAATACAATATGTGTGATAACATGAGCATATTAATTATTTGATTATCATTTTTTATTTTTGCAATTGCACTCATTCATTATCTTCTTTTTTGAATTGAATAAATTAAAATTAGTTTCATATCGAATATAACAATTAGCAAATACAGTTACGCAAATTTTAACAAATACTTATTAAATACTTCAATATTTCCGATTCCTTCTAAGTATATATTAGTTAAGATTTTTTTAACTAAAGTATTAATTACATATAACAAAATAAACACTTAACACAAATAAAGAAATGAAGTACGAGAGGCATTTCCCTTTTTCTTTTAACAAAAATGTCCCCGAAGTTATTATGTCAGAATAAACTAGTGAAGGGATTATTATCGGCATGGTCAAGTAATGTTAGCGACATGGATTATGCAGATAACAATTGACTAATTTCCCACAGTTTCAATTGGATTCAGAATTATATGAATAAAAGTGAGGCGACATGCGAACGTTTGTACTTAATGATATTTTAGATTTTTATATTAATGTCAACAAAACAAAATCGATGCGACTGCATAGCTCAATTTTAAACTAGCTGTTCAGTTATTGCGTATGTGTTAAATTTTCGTTAAATATATAGTATATTAAATAGTATATAAATAGAGAGATATATTAAATGACAGTATTTATAAATCTGGCATTCAAAATAAACTTACAGAAGAAGAGGTAAAAGGGGAAAATGTAAAATTACACGATCGGAAAATTTCTTGAAAAACAAATCCAAAATACGTGGTGTTGTTTGGCTTATGGCTTGCGGTTGTGACGTCTTGAAACATATTTTCCACATTCATAACTTCTGCTACAAGGAAAAAAATTGTGAAACAGAATTGATTAGAATTGATTATTTGCATGAGTTTTTATTATAACATATTAAAAAAATTACAGGGCTATTTAGTCTCGACAAAATGCCTTAGTGCTTAGTGACTTTTTGTGTGTGCAATGACTTTTCAACGATTACTTGGTGCTTCTAACTATCCCAAGTGTGACAATTTCGTTTCTTGCCACATCCACTAAAATAAAATACAGTCTTTCTTCTAAAGAAAATTTAATGTGTAAAACAAATATTACTTTTTTGCACTAAGTTTTGACAATTTTAACGCATTTAGTGTTTATCAAGTGATCATTGATCAAAAAAGACATTACTATCAAATATTAATTAAAATATATGATGCCAGGGTTATATATATTACTGTACTTTCAAATCAGAACTATGGAATGGATAAATCTGTATATATATTGATCGTTACACTAAAACATATGTAGGTTTGAAGAGAAATTATTGCGAAATAGTATCCAGTATGCGAAATAAATGACAATATATTTTTGTATTTAATCAATTAGTTTTATTATAACCTTTTAATATCGAATTATATATGCATGTGATATTACTTGAGATACGGTGATTTACTTTTGCAATAATAACTAACACTATCATTGTATAAAATAATTGCAATGAATTATTGTATGAATTTTAAGAATTTTTCGCAAATAAAAAAATTCTAAAAATAAAGTTCATTTACCGTATCCACACCATATACATTTTGCGCACGAATATAAAACAATTAACTTAATAACAGTTAATAACGATATCTTTAAATCCAAAGATAATTCATACTATATTATAGCAGTGCAGCTCAGACTTTTAAATTTGTTATATTTTAAGTAGATTTTGTGAACGCAGTAACGGGCACCACAAAAGTTTATTGTACGTCTATAGTACTTAAAAAATAATATTGTCTAGAAAATATAAAATTTATAAATATATATATATAAAATAAAAATGTGATATTTCTATAATTTGTTGTACGAGTACATTAAGTAGTGAATATGTATATTGAATCGCAAGCCAATTACCTTCAAAAATATTCGCATACATAACATTAAAGTTAGTTTGTTCACGTATTTTAATTTAAAAAAATTTTCAATTTATAACGCGGTGAGAGATATTTTAGTTCGCATGATATTTACGCTCGTAATCACCAATTATTTTGAAAACTATCTGTTAGCATTTATTGGCAACTGAGTCGACAAAAATTGTAGTGAATACGAAAAAAAAACTGTACTCAAGTACAGTCTGGTGGGCAGCAGTGACTTAAAGTTTGTGAACAAACGTAGCCGTTTTAAATGTTTTAAACAAAAGCAAATTAAAATTGTGACAATCTCTTGAGTACGGAAACTTTTTCCGGATATATTTTACCTTTAAAGCGACCAACTAAATGAATGTCCAGCAGTAGTAAACTTACTTTGTGTCGCTTGTGTAGCTGTGACGCTAGCTAGCATTGCCGCACACTCTTATCCGATTTGATATATATTTTTTCACAAAACAATTCAAACGCTACAGATTAACTTTTATTTTAGTTCAAGCGTCTGCTCTAAACGTTACAATACTAAACAATTACTGCAAACTATTATTTACTCCAAACAAAATTAAATTTTTAAATAAATAAGTGTGCTCAAATTTAGTTCAAATTTATTAAATTCACAAAAAAAAAATTATATAGATGTGTACAAAAATAATTTAAAAATTTAAAATAAATATAAAAAAAAATCTTCTTATACGTTTTATGGTTGTGCATGAATTTTCAATTGCATTGTCTTAAATTTTATATTAAAAATAATAATTAAGTGAACTTGAATTCAACGCTGATAAGCTGAATTCTGCCGGTTTTGAAACGCAAAATCATTTTATTATTTAAAAAATTTGGCGATTTTCGGCAGAAATTTTTTGATATTTTTTGTATAAATATAAGTTACAAACATGATTGTAAATCAAAGACTGAGAAAACCTTTTTTCATCGCGATGGGACTCGGCGCGTTTGTAATTTTGGTTATAATTTGTGTTTATGCCAGCACCAGCGCAGATTCAAAACGGTTTACGGATGAGTGTTTCAAATCAAGTGTGGATACGAACAACTCAACACTGGAATTAGTGCATATTGTAAGAATGAAGAAAATCATTTAAAAAATATACAATAAATTTTTTAAATGCATTAAAAATACGTTTAAAATTTAGTGCACAAATCAAATCAAAATTAAATTATTTAAAGTCAAAAGAAAAATATTCTGGGTTTGAAAATTTATTGTGATATATGAATATAATAATTGAGAATAATTACTAAAATAAAAAAAAACTTGTGCTAAGAATTAATGAACTAAAAAATATGAAATATGAAATTTGATATAATTTTCAATATTCAAAAATATAGAAATATACATATAATGTATTTAATATGTATACTAATATTAATCAATAGATGTTTACTGTGTAAATGCAAAACCAATGTAAATAATCGGCAAGATAAAAAAAAATTAAGTAATTTTTTAACAGAATAGTGGAATAATAGCATTTCTGGAATAGTAATACAATTTAAAATTTTTTTTTGGAAAATAAAAAATAATTAAATGGGGTTTGTTGAGTTGAAATCCTTGTTAGCCTGTAGATTCAATTAGCTATAATAGAATGTTTGTATTAGTGTCAACCTCAATACTTCTGTGTTTAAATTTGGCCGGGCTTTAGGTGCTGTTTTTAAATCTATATTTTTATATAATAACACATATAATATAAAAAACAAACTTAAGATTAAATAAAAAAATATCACAGTTGTTAGCTTATGTAATATATTTTATTAACCTATATTTCGGTAATACAATTGTATTTGTATAATTGTAATAACACTGAAGATAATTAATTAATTAATACATAGTAAATTCATAAATAAATAAATAAAGAAAAACAAAAAATAAATAAAGAACAACTAAATAAAAAAATAAATATATGTGTACATTTATGTATTAAAAAAATAATAAATACATACATAAATAATTAATAAAAAAAAATAACCACTAAATAAAAGGGGTATGAAGAAACCTCACAGTTAATAGAGAGTAAAAGTGCTTAAGTGCACTGACTTAACTAGCCTCAACATAATAATAAATAAGAAAATAAATAAATGCATAAATGTATAAATTGTTAAATAAATAATATTTATATTTATATCGAACTAAAAAAATTTATAACAATTTCTAACAATAAATTATGTACGGGATGTATGTATTTTGTATTTAACAATAATTATTAAACAGACAAAAAAAAGCATATCAATGTAAAAAATCTAAAACAATTAAAATATTATAATGCAAAATATATGATACAAATTACGGTTATTAACTTGAAAAAATTAATAATAATAATTTTAAATATATAAACCAATTATCAAAAATAAACTTAAAACAAAACAAATAAAACTTAAAAATGATAAAAATTGAGTTATTTAATTTATATTAAGCTATAATTTATGTAATATAAACTAAAATCATAATATGATATAATATAATAGATACCTTAATAATGTGATATAAAATTTAAACTAATTACCAAAAATAAGAAACTAACAACAAAATAAACAAAAGTTAAAAATGATACAAATTAAGTTATTTAATTTATATTAAGCTATAAGAATATATTTGATTTAAACAAAATACGTTGGAATTATTTATATAAAGTAATTTTAACACAAGTATTTTAGCATATAAATAAAGATTTCGACAATATAAACCGTATTGGAAAATATTAGTTAAATGTTAAATTTTTCTTAAAAAATAATATTATATAAATATTTTAGTATATTCTATTTTTCAGTGAGAATTATATAGAAACTACGTACGTTGTTAGAATAGGTAGGCGTTAAAATCGTTGTTGCAAATAAAATGGGAATTACAAATAGATAAGCTATAGGAGTACCTGGACTCTAACAAACGATTGCTGCGTATTGAATAAAAAAGATTTAGGTCGAGAACATATTGAAAATACTACATGAATCCTTGTTTACTGACCTTGGACTAAAAATGAAATCGCTTTAACATTTTTTATGGTTAAAGCAATTTAAGTGCTAGAATCACTTCTCTCATATATTTATAGTTAATATTATAATTATATATTATTAAATAATATATTCACGCTGGCAAATCGTCGTGTAGGGATTCATTGCTATATTTCGCAAAAAACTATGGTGCTTTATGAAAAGTGAGCTTCAACGAAGACGGAGTATATTACATCCGTTTTTTGAAATATTAAAGGCGCTGTAATTGTTAAAGAACGCCTCATTTACAAAACATAAGTGTTTTTTCAGCGCATTGGCGTATATTTCAAAAATCATTATGATTAAAACACTTAAGTTTCGCTTCAAAGTGATAAGTCACTAGATCTGGCCACTAGTTAGTATTTATAGTTCCTAAAGTTAAAGTCTTAAAGACGTCGCAATATAGAGTTTAGAATGAATTTTGTCTAAAAATAACCAAAAATAATTTGTAAACATCTCTTTTTATGTTATGCGATAAACTAAGCGCTCTTTAAATTTTACACATGCTAGAAATTTCATATAGTTAAATTAATTATATATGTAAAATTATTAAAAATTGTGATTTTATAATCTGTACAAAAGATCTTTAAGGTTATAAGCTGTGCATGGCACTATATATAATGATAATTTTATAATACATCACATTTTATTATTATTTTTTATTATATTTCATAATAAAAGAAAAAAATTATCTACACAAAGTTATTTTTTAAAAGGAATATATAACTAAAGAAACTGTTTAAGATTGATATTGGTTTTTAATGGGCTTACCAAACAATATTGAAAACTCTCTATTATATTATTAATTTATTAAAAGTATAATATTTGCAGAGCATTTTTTTTTAATTACTTTTTTTATTTAAATTAGATAAATTAATCATATATCTAAAATAAATTGTCTTCTTGAGCTTTTTAATTTACAATTTAAATTAAATAAAAAATACCAATAATAAAATTATCAAGAAAATTAAATGACCAAGTTTAGCTTTCAATATAAAATTAATTTATTAATTCTGTATAATAATATATATTATAATTCAGTATTTTAATAAAAATTTGTTGTAATAATATATACACTACAAATTAATTAAAAATAAATATGCACATTAACTAATATATTTTTTAATCGATCAGTTAAATAATAAATATATTCAGTAACTAGAAATTTTAATAAAATTTCCATTGCACTAATTAATAAATATAAGTTTAAAAGAAGTTTCTGTATTGTATAAAAATTAATTACATTATGATTAAGTTGTAAAAAGAAAAAATATAAAAAAGAACCTAAATGTGTTATAATATTATTGAACAAATTTCTGAAAATTGATTAACTTTCTCATTATATAAATGGTTTTGAATTTTTAGTGTTATAAAATAGCATTATTTTCAAAGAACTAATTAATTTTTTAATTATCGTTGAATTGAATATTTAAATAATGCAAATACAGCTATTAAAATTTAATTTTTTTTAAATATTAAATTAATTCTTTAAGAAAATTTAATTTTAACTTAAAAATAACAAACACCCTTAGCATTCTTAAAGAGATGTTTAAGTTTACATATAAAATAAAGGGAACAATAGTACTCGTATGTGTACTGTGAATACCAGTCAACAAACACAACAATTTAAAATTTAAATTTTAAAATTCATATAAAAACATTTCAGGTATTTCGTCATGGTGCACGTACTCCAGTTGATACCTATCCTAATGATCCTTATGTAAAAGACTCATTCCGACCCACTGGCTGGGGACACGTGACAAATGTGAGTAACGTTTAAGCCATTTTATTTTACTTGCATACTTTTATTTATTTTATTGCAATACTGAAGTCTTTTAAATTTTGCAGAAGGGTAAACGCGAACTCTATGAATTGGGAAAGTGTCTGCAAAAGCGTTATAATAAATTATTGCAACCATTCTACTCACCTGATGTAAGTAGCAAATATCTTTCAATGATTTATAAAAATGTTTGATTTCAGTAAAATATGAGACAAAATTTAAATTCATATTTTAAAAATAAAATCAAATTATTTTACTTATAATATATACTTTTTATTATGTGTATGTTATACATATAATCAATTTATTTTATTTAATTTTTTTCAAACAATACAGCTGGTTTATGCACAAGCAACAGCATCACCGCGAGCATTAATGACTTTATCCACAGTATTATCGAGTATGTTTCCACCACATGGTACACCCATGGAATGGTCACAAAAGCTTAACTGGCAGCCTATACCTATATTTTCCGAACCTCTAGATCAAGACTCAGTAAGTTCATAAATATAAAAAGTAAAGACCCATATATTTGATAAGTTTTTACTAATTTAGTTACTTTTGGTGCGAACATCTTGCCCGCGTTACTTTGAAGCACTTGAAGAGGTATTACAACTACCAGAAGTTAAAGAAGAGTTAGCGCAGTACGAAAGTCTGTTCAGAAATCTATCAATGCTTACAGGTTCAAAAATAAGGACAGCAGAGGATGTAAATTCTTTATATATAACACTTGAAGCAGAGGTATAAATATTAAAATAAAACAAATAATTATGAATACATATAATCTCATAATACTTAATAGCGAGCATTTGGTTTACCACTGCCAAGTTGGACTCAAGATTATTTTCCTCATAGTATGCAATTCTTAGCTGAACAAAGTTATATATATAATGCATATACAACAGAGATGCAAAAAATTAAAGGTGGTCCATTTTTAAAAAAGATGTTTAATGAAATGCAGCAAAAACGGAAAGGAACGTTACAACCAAACAATCGCAAATTATTTATATATACTGGACATGATTGGACTGTGGGAAATATTTTAAGTGCACTTAAAGTATGGGAACGACAGATGCCACGCTTCGCAGTTATGGCCGTTTTCGAATTACATAAAAGTAAAACTAACGGCGAATATTATGTAGAGGTTTGTACTTCTAAACAAAAAATAGAAATTTTTTTTATAACTGAAAAAATATTTGTTCGATAGATATTTTTACGCAACAATGAATTAGGCTATCTTAAGCAATTGAAAGTACCGAATTGTGATTTAAAATGTCCTTTGGATAAACTAATTGAGTTGAGTAGTGCAGTATTACCGAATGAGCCATATGAAGAGAGATGTAAAGCAAAAAATACTAATTTTGCGGAACCACCGCCAAGACCAATTGATCAATAGATACATTTTAACTGACAAACACAAAAGAAAGTGTAAATATCTCAGTATTATGTGCAGGTATTGATCATAAGTTTTAAGTTTATTGTAGATTTGTTTTTTAAGTTATGTAATTCTAAATTAAGAAATTTAATTACGTTGTTAAATATATAAATATACATATATAATTAAATAAAATATTTTGTTAAAAAGAAAAACTAAAAAGAATATATTTATCAGTGCGGATATTAAAATTGATTTCAATTTTTGAAAGTAGTCAATTAAATTGTAATTAATTCTAATTATATTTTTTTTTTGCCCTTTAATTTTATTACTGTTGCTAATTTCTGTTTCCTGTAAGATAATTACATTTTTGAATATCTAATTTCATTATTGAATAAAATTTTAAACGAGACGTATGAATTATGAAAGTATCCATGCCGTTGAATTTAACTGTCAATTTACCGGCTCGGCGACCTTCAAAGCATTTTGACATGAAGTAATTAGCTAATTATATTTTTTTTCAAGAGTTATGTAAATTTTTAGTTATAAAAGGAAAGCTGTCTAATTAACATTACAAGATTTCACAATATTTAAATATGCTAATATAAACAACTTCATTTTATTTTTTGGCATTGAACTTTGCGACATATGTATATATATGTGTATATATATGTGTTTAATTTAAATTCTTGCCGGAATTGTTAAATTTCCTAAAATATTAGAATAAATAAAATTTAGTTATGAGTAGCATTTCATATTTAGTCACATATATTACCATAGTTTATGTTAGGTCGATTTTAAGTTACGTTAGTGTAAATATCCAAAAACCCAATATTGGGAAAGAATAACAGGTGTTTTGCAATCGGAATAGCTTCTAGAGCTTTACAACCTAACATGATTTAAAAATTGTAAGCAAAACCAACTTTAGACACTTACATTATATGAGTTTTGACAGGGCATTGTAGGTGGAATTATCACTTTATAAAATTGAAAACTTACTCTAGTGGAACTTTTACGTTTTGTAGCAAAGATTATAAGATTTCAATACAAGTGCTGAGAGTCTGCCTGGTACGGATGTATAAGCGAAAGAAATACCTAAATAGGCATCTTACAATATATCAGATGAACAATGAAGACATAATAAAGTACCTACTTTATCAATACTATACTTCTTTGAAGAAATCGCACTTGTGGAAACACTTTCAGTCCATGAATGAGGCATAATATATTCTAGCTTGCAGTGATAAATTTTCCAATATGTTAAAAATAATTCGAAAAATGTTAATTATTCTAATAAAAACAACAAAAACAAAAATATTTTAAATAATATATATTAGATTTAGTCGGTTATATGTATATATATAGTACGTATATATACATTTATTATTAGTATTTAACACCAAAAAGTTTAAGTACGTTAAAAGCAAACTAGCAATGGACTATATTATAGTTATAATAATTATAATATTATATCTATGTAATTTTCAGATTGTAAGTACCAATGATTGGTACTTGCCATATTAGAATCGCAGTCTCATTTTCTAAATATCTGAATTAATGCCGTACTGTTATTGAAATGCAAATGAGTTGTCAAAAAATTTTTTTTTTTCATTTTGTGTTAGTGCATGTGTAATCAAAAAGTTCGGTCATTTAAATAGTTTGTTGTTGTAATTGATACTAATAATACTATAAAATGAATTTAATTATAAGTAAACATAAATTATGACAAATGTAGAAACTCAGTCTTGTGTTCACTTATTACATTTCTGAGTTTTATTCTCGTATATAGTTCTCAGATTTCTGGTTATAAAAGGAGTATTAATATTGTATATTTTTCAAATTCTTGAATAAATTAAATTTTTGATTTATAAAGTAAAAATATCCACTAATATTAATTAAATTCATATGTTTTTGTGAGTTAAAAATACTTCAAATAATCAAATAATTCACAATCTAACTTCTGCAGTATTTTTTGAAAATTAATATATTGTATAAAATTCTTACAATACAATTTTACAATTTGTGTAAAAAAAAGCAGATTACTTTATCATTCAGTCGTTTGCAATTAGAATTGATACGAAATTTTGCTCACATAGATTTGTTTGCTTTTATTTTTTATATATGTATAAATATTATTATTTCGTATTATTGTTTTTTTCAGAATATATATTCTGTAAAACCGAATATTGTTTAATTTATTAGAAACAACAGTCTCTATAAAAATGAAATACATGTATTTTTTATGTAATAACAAATGTAATATTACATTTAGGTAATATTAATTAATATTAATAATTTTGTATTATTAAATATAAAATTAGTTTTTAACATTTTTGTTAAACGATTTTTTAACAACGACAAAAGAAAATAAACATAAGAAATGCAAGTACTGGGATCAAGAATTAAAATACAAAATAACAGTGAAAGTAATAAACTTGGGCAGACAAAAAAAAAATTGTATTAGCAAAATATAAAAATTAATGAGAGAAATTGTAGAACAAATAGCGTAAATATTTATATAGGAGATTATTCAAAATGGTGAATGTTTTAATTGCGACAACACTATTTTAAATAAGAACAGGGACATATATTAGCTAGAGTGGAAGTTTTGCTAGGGACACCACTGTCGAAAGACAGCTAGGAACCAATGACAGTTACTATTAGCAATTAAAAAAATTTATTCCATGGAGTACATTAATACAAATATCAGAATGTTCAAATTAATAAACAAATATTGAATCAAGAAATTTGAAAACAGAAGTCGTACGTCTTTCTCTGCATCACCACATAGTAACTTAAGTTATTGTATACGACTTGGTACATGCGTTTAGACTACCTCTGCAAAAATAACGACTTAGATCAATGCTTTACTTGTTCTAAACTGTTATAAATTAAGCATCATTATTTAAAACAATTAAGCTCAATAGTATAAACTGAACACATATTCAAACTTAAAACAGTCAGCTTGAGCCTCAAATAAATTTAGTATATGTTTTTATTCAATACTCAAATAAATATTAAACTATATAAGTTTATTATATAGTTTATAATATGCATTTAATTTGGTAAATGTCATCACGGTCATTGTCGCTGTTCTCTGGAATGTAACGCACAGCCTCCACGCAACCGCTCTAGACAACAACAATATCCGCGTGCAGTGAACTAATGTGCGCAGCGGAACCTTTTTTATTGATACACGAGGTTATATTTCGGGCTTTGATGCCTCGGATAAGAACACCACATACTGTTGATGAGACAAGCAAATGTTAAAAGAATATGACTCAAAAATATATACCCGGAATGTCCGAACTCTTTTCAAACAAAATTCATCTATACAGACGGTTAAAGTTTTAAATAAATACAAGGTTTATAACATATTACATGTCTTTAGAAAACACGATGGACGACTCGAATATGCTATAAAAACCTACATTGTAAAATTTACTATAGCTGTCATGCAACAAAGCACGAATCGGATTTGCGATGAGTTGAAGGATGTTTCGCATAATCGTAGGCAAACAAACAACTGATAAGATTAGGAGTGTTACGACGCTACCTCAGAGAAAGACGCAGCATGTCAAAGCGCGGAGCTATCGGCAAAAGAGAAAGGATGAAAATTGTCTTTTCAGGGGAAAAAATAACGACGTAGAAAAACATAGCTGGTAGTGCCGTCATATTATTTCCATTTTTTTAAAACCGAAGTTTTTTCATTATCGGTTTCAATGAAGTTCCGAATTGAAAATAAGCTGCTATGACACATTTTGATAATATCGCAGCTGAATTTATTCGACTGGTCGTGAGTCGAGATTGTGACGATTGTTTTGAGCTTACTATAACAAACGCAGGAAATGATTCTTGTTCTAAATGAGAAAACCACGAATTACTTTCTATGAACAACCAACTATAAGTTTGAAGTTGTGAAAGACTTTATATATTTCGAAACTATCAGTCTAAAAATTCAATGAGGAATTTTGATAACAGATGTTACTTCCTGTTAACAAACTTCACCTATACCTGTCCTGCTATATGGTGCAGAAGATTGGATAATATTCGAGATATTAATTCCTCGAAAGATTTATGGTTCTTTATGCGTTGGAAACGAATTCCGAATTAGATCAAACGATGAATTATACCGTAAAATTGCATAGTTGAGAGCACAGAATTTTAGCATCGTCCTATAAATGGTAAAAAAAGTTCCAGCTAGTAAGTCAGCTTGAGACTCAAATAAGTTATATATTTAATATTATTCAATTGAAATAAATATTTAGTTATATAATAAGCTAATTAAATAATGTGAAATTCCATGAGAATTGTTGAACAAATGCTTCGTGAGCTATTTTATATATCAATTTGGAAACCTTTATTACATTGTTTATGAATTTATTCTTATATTTATAATCAGTGTATAATCAGTGTACACATTTTTAGTAGACTTTTTAGTGTTGTTTTACGTTTTTTAGATGGGTTTAATATCGTTCTTTATTATTTAAAAAATTAAAGCTATAAAAGTTATTTTTTTTTATTATTGGAAACAATACGTTAAATAATATAAATACATGTTTCATTTGACTACGACTAGTTCAAGTACAGAGAACTATCAAGCAGTTTTGTTTAATTTCACAATACGTTTTACAACCGCCAAGTTGTCAAAGACTTACTGCTAACTACTAATTTGGGAGTAGATCTGAAGGATTAATTTATTTAAGTCTCCTAAGCACGTCAGATGTATTAGACAGATGGTGGGCTGTCTCGTTTAGGTGCTTTTGTAACCGTTTTTCGTGCTTTATCGCAAACCTTTGAATTACTACATCCACAGATTCGATCTTCAAGTCCCGATGGAAGTCAGTATTCCTAATGAACCACGGAGTGTTGACTAAATTTCTTAAAAGTTTGTTTTGGAAATTTTGGATGATTTGAATAGACGGTTTTGGTGCACATCCACATAATTGGATTCCATACGTCCACACCAGAGCTAAGACTTGCTTGTATATCATTAATTAGTTGCTTAGAGATACGGGTGATTTTTTCGTAAGGAGACAATATAATTTTCTGTATTTTTATTCCAGTTCAACTCGTTTTTTCTTTATATATTCTTTCCATTTCGACTTTGCATCAAATTCATGCCAAGGTATTTAACTGTATTTGAGTATAGTATTCGAGAACTTGACATAGTTATCGGCAAATAGTCGATTTTTTTGTTTGTGAAATTTACATGGACGGATATCGTTTGGTTGAGCTCAATTTTCTATTTTTAGTCCAACTCATAATTTGATTAATGGAATGTTGCGTTGCTTCTGTTGATTCATTTATGGTATTTCTAGTAGTAACGATTGCTGTATCATCTGCAAACGTGGCAATGACACTTTCTGGTGGGACTTGCAAGTCGGCTGTGTAAATTAGGTACAGAATTGGGCCAAGTATACTTCCCTGCGGTATTCCGGCTT
>NC_051846.1:165651495-165698437 GCF_002237135.1 Teleopsis dalmanni | reverse complement strand
AAAATAAAATATATATATATTTCTGTAAATATATTTTATATATATTTCTATTATATATATTATTAATATAAGTATGAATATATTTATAAAAAATGAATTTTAAACTTTTCGATGCAATGCTTTGTCACTATAATATGCGTAATGTTAATTAAATTATTAAACTTATGCACAGAATTAATCTAAATAAAGGCTTTAAACGCTTCTTTTAATTATTATTTAAACATTGTATATAAATTTGAATTAATAGAGTAATTATTTTTACTCCATTATTATAAAAATAAAGTAAATATATATTTGTTATACTTAGAAATACTATAAAAAATTAAAAATGTTTTAGGAACCTTAACTAAATTTGTTTGAAACTGAACACAAAGTTATTTCAACTAACTAATTAAATAATATAAAAAACATTTTATAATATTAAATATATATAAGGAAATACAGGATTTAACTTAAAAAGCACTGCTTTTAATTCATTATCAATTAACAGTTGATCAAGAAAATGTCTTTTACATATTATTTTTAATCCAAATGCTTTTTATAAATTGGTTGACTTTTATTTGTTTAAAATTTATAAACAAAAACATAAAAAAATGTTTCTATTTTATTAATCAGATTTGAAACACTATAGACTTTTTCTTAAAGAACTGTATGTATTACAAAACGTCTTTTTTTTGTTGTGTAGAGAACCAGTTACAAAATTGATTTATCAAACTTAAAGTAAAGCATTTCATTTACGCCTTTAGTGTCTCGTTTAATAGATGCTTTTTTCCTAAAAAATGTATATCAAATTTTTAAAATAAAAAAAGTTATTTAAAGATCATTAACTTACGAAATATCACCATAGAAATGAAATTGAGTATCTGGAGGCATTTCTTCGCCTGGTCCCTTAAATGCATTATTGAGAATGAAATCATATGGTTGTGACTATTGGTTACAAAAAATTTAAATTATTTAAATTCTATTTATTACATTCAAAAACCACTAACCGAATCAACTAACTCTATCTGTTTAGGATATTTAAAACAATTAAAATCAACTGTATCTTTTATCAAGTCAAAAACACAATCATCAGTAAATTTTAAAAATAAATCCATATCCCTTGCAGTAATTTCTGTAATGTCTTTTTTGTCAATTTTAAAATTATTATCCATTATTATTTTTCGCAGTACATAATCACATGCAAGATTTTTTTGCATACGATAAGCCTTAAGATGAAATTCAAAGCGTGCCGTAAATAATTTATATATTTTATCATAATCTTCATAACGATATTGTATATGTTTACCATCATCTGTAACAGCTGCATCTGCAAAAGTAATATTAAGAAAGTAAGGTACAAATAAGCAAAATTACTACAAATAAGAACTTTAATTACTTAGAAAAACATCTATAAAATTCATATCGGGATTGCAAAAGTCTTTTAAACAATGATGATCACGATTAAGATAATCCCATTTATCCACATCCAAACTGCACTGCTTATTATTAACAATCTAAAATTTTAAACGTAATATAATAATAATAAGATTATAAATAGAGTAGAATAGCGCTGGGATGCTAACAAAAATGTTATCCTTCTAAATACAGTTAATTTACACAAACCTCGAACACAAAAAGATATTGCTCTGGCATTGGAGTTGAAAGTAGGTTTGGTTCCCCAACTATAAGTGCCTTTATGAGTTCAATACCGAAATTGCGGTTTGCTCGTAAATTATTAAAAATACTGCTATCCAGTTGCCGAAAAATTGCGTTAACGCATGGTATAGCGTTCCACTCATGCTAGATTTTAATGTGTATTAAGAAAAAATATTAAGAAAATTTTAAATATATTTATAGTACATAGACACATACATTATAATTTTCAACAACAGTTTCCCAAGCATGCGAAAATGGTCCGTGGCCTATATCATGTAATAATCCAGCAATCTACAATCAAAACTTATTAATTTTAAATGAATTATAAGTTATAATAATATAAGTGTTTATATAAAATTACTAGAAAAATTTTTAACCTCTACGGACAACCGATATACTGGCCAATCCTTGTCTTTTGTAATCCATTTACTATTTATTTCTAGTTTATTCAGCATTCTCTTACTAGCCCAATACGTCCTATAAAAATATATTTTATCACTGGAATAGTGTAAAGAAATCATATTTACTTACCCAATACAATGATCGTATCTTGTATGCACTGCTTCTGGTTTATTTACAAACATCACACCCAATTGTTTGATATTTTTTAAACGTTGGAATTGAGGAGTATTAATGATTTGGACGATGTCATATGGAAGCAGAATTTGACCATGTACTGGATCAGCTATTTCTAACTTTAAATAGCAAATTTTACAATTAGCGTATATTTAATACAGTTGGTATTATTTAAAGTTTAAAGATATATAAAAAATTGTTTATTTAATTTATAGCAGCATTAATACTTATTTGAAAAAATATAAAACGAATTATAGATTAAATAAAAACTTTTATGACACGCTATTGATATAAATATATTTTATAGCTACTACTTCTATTATCGTAGCGATACAACATTGTTTTAAATTAATTCATCACTAATCTTAATTTAACACAAATTTTTAATTCTGGGACACAACTTTATCAAATTTTTTTTTTCACAATTCAGAAATTTTAAATGTTTTATAAGTATTTATCATTTTAAATGACAAAATACATACCATTTTTCCACACATAATGATTCATAAACGGTTAAAGTAACAATATATTTAAATTTCGTTCTTATCTTTAAACGGAGCAATTTTATAAAAACTTTATAAACCAAAAATGTTGATATAAATGTTTACAAGAACCAATCAGCTGATTATTTTCTCAAATTCCGTATGATTTTAATTTTAATGCTGCCACACCTTTTTCAAATATGCTAAAGCATGAAATGCAGATGGCGCCACAAACTTACCTTCTTAAGTCTCAGATTCACACAATACAATTATTATATACAATAATTATACTATGTTCAGACAGTCAAATTCTCTTAATGTCATAAAAATGAAATTATGTTAATCTTTAATACCCAATATCGGAAACCTTAAAGGTTACTTAACTGAGGTCGACACTGCAAAACTGCAAGAAGATAATTCAAGATGATGTTCAATTATTGGGCTGTACAATAGCAATCTAAACAATAAAGTTTGTTGTAAGAAATCTATATATTTTTGGCAACACAGATTTACCAAAATGTTATTAAGGCCTTGTGCGAGTTCGACCAAATTGATACTAAATTGACGGAAATAGTAAATTATGTCGTTATGACAGCGAATATTATAGGGTAAATTAGATAAAAATGAGGTAAATTAGGTGTTATAATTGTGAAAATTTTATAAGATGTTTAATATATAAATAAATAAATTTGAAAACTTTTAAGCAATAATAATAAATAAGTACAATAATAAAATAAATAAATATTTACATAAGTGCAGTGCAAAAAATCCATAGGAAATTTCAATTTATATTACCTCAATTTAACCGAACTCTCAGACGGCCTAAATATCAATTAATATTTATTTAAAGTAAATTATCTAAAACTCGATGAATGGAGTTGTATAATTGTTAAATTACAAACAAATGATTTTATTTATACTAGCGCTCATTTATGAAAAAAATAAAGCAACCCAAAAATAATGTAAAGAATAAAAATTTAGCATTTTTTGGAAATTTGACGAATACATTGTGTGCGGAATCAACTTCAAGAGTAATTGATGCAATTTGATGATAGTGGCCGTAGACTTCAGACACGGTGTATTGGTTGGTGAAAGAATTGTTATTCATTTATGTTTTTCATTTATGGACGTTATTTAACTATTTCTTCTTTCAAACGCAACAAAGGAGCCATGAAGTGAGCGCTATTAACAGTATTGCTTTTCTCAAGGTAGTAGATAAACAAAATTTCACGCGTATCTCAATCGCATATTACTATGTCTCATTTATGCGGTTTTGCTCATTTACCGTACAAAAATCTTAAAGATAAATGGGCTCATTATCAATAAATCAACTTATTTTACTCATTTATAGCAAAAAAATGTCGAATGTAACCGCTAAAAATAAATTTCCCATAAGGGAAATTACCAATATTTGAAATATGTGTCATATATTTCATATGTATAATGTGAACAAACAACGGCTGAGCTGTAAACAAAAGCAATGACAAAGTAAGTATTTAATAAAGTCTCTGTTTTTATAATTTGAATATGTAATTGATAAATAAAATGTTTATAAATGATTTAATATATCAATTATAATATAATTTTTTTTGTGTTTTTTAATTATTAAGTGGTGTTTATAAGAATTCATAAAAGTTATATTAGCTGCAGAAATGAGCTCATTACAATGTGAACGTTACTATATAACTTATTTTTTTAATTTATTATTTTTTAATTTGGTTGCTGACTATTAAGTTTTATCATCATTATTGCAGTCAAATTTACTTCAGAAAGATTGTACCGCAAATATCTTAAAATTAATTTTGGATATAAAACTGATCTATCATCGCTTATTTGTGTATCACGATATTTTTATACAGGAATACTGTTCCTGTATTTCCTCAAGTGAGCATTAATATTAATCAATTATTTCTTGTTTTGATCTATTTCGCATTATGTGCATCGAATATCTTCGCCACATATATTATCTTCCTTCTCAGGCTAATACTCTATCTACAGCAAATTGGACTTTGGCAATATTTTTGTACACATTCTCATATTTTCAGATTTGTTTGCTGACAAAATTCAAAAATAATAGGTATTTGCATTAGAACATAAATCTTGCCAAAGTCTAGCCAGTGTAAACAACAGGTAGAATTAGAGCATATAATGCATGCGATAACTATTGTTAGATTGATAACTGAATGCCTCAATAAATATTCAGACAATGTATTGCTATTACTTTTTCGTTAAAAATTTTTTGATAATAACATTTTTTTTTTCACTGCTCACACATCGTGAGCATGATATCGATTACGGACATTTTTCTACGAACTTCAACAACCATGACAGTTTGATCTTCACCATAAAAATAATAATGTTTGTACCACAGATTGCACTTATGTGCGCACAAAATTAAACCACAGCACTTAAAGTGCAATTAATAATAATATCTACGGGTTTTCGTAGTACAACAAAAAATATTCAATACATATAGTAGCACTGCCCATGGTGTATAACAGGACTGTCCAAAACACGGCCCGCAGGCCGCATGTGGCCCGCGTCTAATGACATATGTACCAAATATATGAATTTAAATTGATAAATTAAAAAAACAAAATTTAAAATTATAAATTGTCGAATACAACTATGAACGTATATATTTTTTTCATTGATTCGTGTTGGTCCGCGATCGCATGTGGCCTGGACAGCCCTGATGTATAACATACTGCATATAATCTAATTCATACTATTGAATTCCAAAAACATCAACAGTTTTAAAGTTACTCCATAATGGCTCAAACTAAACTTTTATAATAGGACAATTTTATGAGAAGTAGCACCGAAACATTAAGAAAATAAATTTCATATTTATATGTCTAATATTAATACCACACGCATTCATAATAAATTCTTGAAAATGATTTTCCAAAACATTTCTTAGTTTTATCTCAAATCAATAGTTCAGACCGTTATATTGTAGGTAACAAAAATTAAGCTCGCAAGAACAAGATAATCAAACCATCTGTAAGTTGCCGATATTGGCAACACTTCACAGTTTTAATAATTTTATTATTAACATATTTAGCAGCAGTGAACATCAAATTAATGTTGCTGACATATTTTTTAAAAAAAATGTTATAAAATTATGTTATTATTATTAATTTTTTCATTTCATTATAAATAAATAAAATTTTAATAACACAAAAGTGCACAAAAAAGATGTACAGCTATAGTTTTTAGCAGTACACCACTGACATATTTTTCATAAATAAATTAATGCGCTCAGGAGTAATTTGTTGATATACTCATAATTTGAATACTAATCACAATAATTGACATTGAAAACAAAATTAAAAACGTGCATTTAGTAGATAAATGAAAGTGAAATTGACCTACAGAGCTTACAAAATTTGTATGGAATTAAAACACTTAAACGACGGAGAGAATTTCGAATACTCAATAAAGTTTATTTATGATAAAAGCCATATAAGTGAAGAATTTTGGTTTGCTCTCTTTTGGTCTCCTGGAATCCAAAACAGTTTTTTTTTTTATTTATTATTTAACTTAAAACTTTGTTAATATGGCAAAATGTGTTTATTAAACAAATTAATATAAATAAATATTGAAAATATTCTTTTCTGAAACTAAATTGTAAGATAAGTTAAATTGATATCAATCGAAACAATAAATTTCAGTATAAAAAATTAACAACTTCAATGTAATTAAATAATTAAATCAAATATAACAAAAATAAATGTAAAAATTTATTCAGTAATATAAACATAAAAGTTTTTAATCAAAACAGAAAATGTAAACCAAACAATAAAAAGCCGGCTAAACTTATTTTTGTTTTGTTCTGCATGAAAAAGTAATAAGTAAAAAATGTTGTTGGGAGAGTATATAAAATTCAAATGTACAGTGGCGGTATTTAAAATGATGAAACGGAAGCATAAGTCACCTTCTTAAGCACTAGTAATTATACAATACAGAAAGAGTTATTTCTAAATAAAATTAATATTATATTAATATTATATCAATATTATATTGAACTTTTCTTCCTAAAAAAAAAAATTCATACATTAGTGTGCATAAACAAACAAAACAATTTGCATATTGAATATATTCGGCAGGTAAGTACTTTCTAATTTTTTTTTGTTTAATATTTTTTCTAATAATGTCAGGATAGAAATTAAATATTGTAAAATATATCGAGAAAAAAATTAAAAACAAAACTAATAAATTATTCTGTTATTTGTGACCAAAAATATTATATAATAATTTATTAGCAAACTAAGTTTCCCTGAAAATGAATACCGAACATTGTCGAAATATCGGAGAAATATTTTAATAAAATATAATTTGTTTTTAAATATAGATAATAAATTATAGTTTTTTATTTCTATTTAAATGACTAATTAGCCCGCTTATAAATTATTACAAAACTGATAAATAAATTTTTAGTTATGGTTAATTAAAGCTTTGAACTGTAATTTGGTTGAATTTAACAAATATATTTTTATTTTTAAATAATAATATCATTTATATATATGCAATAATTTTTTATTTTGTCAATGATAATTTATTTTCATTACAAAATATTATATTACATTATAATTATTTATTATTATTATTTTCTTTTATTAAAATAATATTAATCAACGTAATACTTTGGAAAGTATAATAGTCGATTTGTCACTGTTTGTCGAAGCCAGGATAAATTTCTTTACATGGAAAAATATTCAATATTCTTCAAAATTTGGTTTATAAAGGTCATTTCGATTTATTGCAACAAATTAAAATTGTAAATCTGTTTTTATTTTTTTCAACTTCATTCTGTTTTTATATGTCAGCTGAAAACTGGTGCAGTAAACCCAAACACGTATTACTTAATATCTATTAAGTACAATTTAGCAATTGTAATAAATTAACAAATAGTTCGAATTGTGCTATTTATATTCCATAAAGGATGTTTAAAAAAAAATTTTATTATAAAGTCAATAAAGTCTGAATCAAATCAATCATATCTGATAGGTGCCAATCAGATTTGTTAAATAATTTTGTTTTAGTTTGAATACATTATTAAAAAAATACAAACAGAAATTAATCGTTCAATTTATAAAATCAAATTCCAGAAATTTATCAAAATTAAATTCCAGAAAAAGTAAATAATATTTAAAAGCATTTGAATTGATATAAATATATGCTAATTAATGTTAATATTGGTTATAAAATTCTGTTTTTTGTTGTTATTTTTGTCATTTTTAAAATTATACTGATATACAAAAAAAATGTTTGAAATGAATTGTTCAAAATAATAAATACCCCAAAAATCAATCAATTTATTTAAACTAAATTTATTCATTCGCCAACCGTCACTGTCATCACTTTTAAAGCTGCCTACATGTTACCCCAAGCGCACGAACAGTAAAAAATGAAAACAAAATATAAACTTGCGGAGGATTAAGCTCAATGAGAGTTGGAAGTAGCCCAAGAGTAAAAGAGAGCAACATTATGAAGAGAATTTGTAAATAAATTTGCGACAGGATTGACTGCATTTGGCCAATACAACTTCTTAAAAAATTTTCTGCCATAAAAACGCACCTTGTCATTTTATCACAATTAAATACCAAAGGTAGTTAGTTGCTTTTGCTATCGGGTTGATAATAGTTGTTCAAATATTTATATATTAAAAATAATTTAAACTGAATATTATAAGAAATTTTTTCTCTGTTTTATTTAAAGAAATAAAAGCGGTTGTGTATAAAATGTGAACGAAATTAAAATTCGAAAAATCAACAAAAAAGTTAAAAATGTTATTTTTATTTTTAACCATATTTAATGTTAAAAATAACTAATTATTAATAGTGCTAAACATTTTATTGAACTCAATTGAAATAAAAGCATCATTTAAATTAATTGAACAAATTGTGCGTGTGGTGCGGTGCGTGAGATGCGTTTGTAGAAAACAAATATAAAAATATATAGATACGTATATATTTGCAGTTTTACACAAATTGGTTGGGGCCAATGCCACCTATGAGTTTCAAGAGAATCTTAATAAGCAAGTTAGCTCTCAATAATATTTACAATACTAAATGTGCTACTCCATACCCGCATCCCGCCGCACTGTTTACAGCTCCACAACACGTGTGCGTTGTACGAAAAAGTAAATGCTTTTTGTATCTGAACTGAATTTAGAGCGAAATCGCATTAAAATCTCGTGAGCATTCAGTGTAAATTGTAGATACAATAGTACGAAAACAAACTTCAGACCTACGTAAGTGTACGTATGCGAATTCTGAACAAAGGGGCCACTAGACAGGCAAGAAGCAGGCGATTCGCTACGACCTTGCAATGCCCTTGAATGACACTCTTATTGCGCGCAGCGACCAACCAGAAAGAAGACGCGACAGTAGTTGGCAGAAATGAAAACGAATTGAAATTTTGTGTGTTTTGGGCTTTTCGTATGTTCGTTCGCTTGCTAAAAAAAATTTACTTTTTATATATAAAACAAAAAAGTGAAACGAATCAAAAATATAATAATAATAATATCCAGTTTTTTTTTTTGTATTTAATTTAAGTTAATAGAAATTCAAAAAACACAAATTTAATAAAAATACACAATTTTGTTTTAATTCAACGCGACGACGCAGGCGAAACGACACAACCGCTACTGTGTGTTCAAATACGGCTTAACATTAAACGGTTTTTTATTTAAATATTTAAAAGATTTTGTTTATAACTTTATAAACTGAAAAGGAAAATAATAATTTTTTAAAATTATTGTAAATGAGTTATTAAGAAAATAATATATTTGTTTCAAAAAATAGTAGTGTTTCAACATTTAACATATCCTAGTAAACCACCCGAAATTATAATATAAAACAACCTACATTTCTCGAAGTCTATAATTAAAATTTTTATAATAAAAAATTAATTTTCGAAAACCTCTTTAAAATTTTTATATAATTTTAAATATAATAATTATAAAAATTTATGAATTTTTTAATTTGTGTGAAATATATGACAAAATAGTGAAAGTGTTATTAAATCCCACCATAAAATTACCAAAAATTATTTTAAAACTAAAATATTTTTAAATTAAAAAATTTAACAACAAAAACAACGTATCACAACAAAACAATAACAACAACAAAAACAATAAATCTAGCAAGTTCAACACACGCTACTATTACCAACGATATATTATAGCACAAGGACGAACAGGAAGCACAAAAAGCAATACACATACATGCACTCACGCCCTTCGTGCGTTGCGTGCTCTCATTTGTATACACACACTTGCTTCTATTACCTCAACATATAAAATATTGTGGACAAGCATAGAGAAATTAAGAAACAAAAAGTAAGTAGCACAGAAAATAAGAGAATATTTTGTTCAAAAAAAATTATTTTTTTTTTATCATAATAATACAAAATATTTTGGAATCCTTTTTATTGAAAACGCTCAAAAAGTAACAAGAAAATTTTAAAGTCACAATAAAGAAAATAACAACAAACACAGTATTGACAACACTATAAAAAAAAAATAAGAAAAAATAAAACAAAAAGAAAAAAGCAATTTTTGTTGTTGTTTTTAAGGAAAAATTTTAAAAAGTCAAACAAGCGCTTCTGCACAAGTTTTTTATTATCTTTACTCTTTTGTTGTTGTTAATTGGTTTTCTTCTGCATGACATTTCCTTTGGTACCAATGTCATATAAATATAAATATAAATAAACTTAATTCACACAGGCACACATATACACACACACACACACATGCAAATAAATTGTTAAAAAAAACCAAACAGAAAACAAAAACAATTTCAAATACGGCGTGGATATATTTCTTCTCCGCAAACATGAAAACACGCAACATCATAACTTTCTGGAGGTACGATGACGTAGTCTGCTAATATATACAAAAATCAGAATAAACCAATTTAATTCCCAATAAAGTAGATTATTTTAGAAAATAACATACAAAACTTTAAAATAGTGTAAACAAAATATATTTCTTCTACAGCACTCCATAAACAAAATCAAAGTAATTGGATTACGTATACGCAATGTAGTCTCCTATATAAATGAATTAACTACAATATGTTTTAATATAGTTAACAAGTTTTACATACTAAACATAATTCTGTCATTACATAATACATTTTTTTCTGCTTCGAACAAATACCAATACACAAAAATACTTAATAATTAATATTATTAAGCAGAAACAAACACAAAATTTTAAATAAAAAAAAATCACTTATAAGTCATCTCAATTCTGGAAATAAATCAAGCGTAATATTTGTAGAACTTTTTACACATTAAGATATTTTAGATAGATAGATAATAATATTCTGCCAAATACTTTTCAATATTAATTATTATATTTTATGTATATATGTCAGAATATACACAGAACATTTTAAGCGTATCAGCGCAGTTGCTTAGAATTATCACATAAAATAAAATTTTCAATTTATATTAACATATAACTTTCTACAGAAAAATATTAATTTAAAAAAAAAAATTTAAAAAAACTGCAGTTTAAAGAGAATATAAATAAGCAAGTTTCCTTATATTATTATAATATTATATCATATTATTATAAATTATTATTAATATTATTAATAATATCAAGTAACAAAAACAAACAGTAATTTGTTATTGTTGTCATTAAAAATAATATAAATTAAAACAAGTTTTAATTAAGGAAAGCAGTTTAATGGGAATATAAATAAGCAAATTCCTTAATATTATTATTTAATATCACCAAATTATTAGGAACAATTAAGTAACAAGTCACAAAAACAAACTTGTGGTTGATTAAAGTGCAAGTTTTATTAAATTCTAGCATTGTTATACTATGTTCAGATAGACAAATTTTATTAATTTCGTAAAAATGATATTAAGTTAATTACGAAAGTGTTCATACTGGCCTAAATTAAGGAAATCATATGTTTTTTGTTTACAAATCCAATGTTAAAAATTACATGCTCCAAACACCATTTGTATCTGGGAAATTTTAAAAGTTGATTATTATAATTATAAAGAATGGCATTCAGTAGTTTTATTAGCTTTAATGGATTTCAGGTATGTGAATTAATTTTTTTCACTCTATTTTAAATTAATAACAGTTACAGTTCTTTCTCTGTATTCAAATTTAAAAATATGCACTACTATCTAAATATTGTCCGGGTTTTATTAAACTTAACTGTCACTGACATTTATTTAAAAAATAATATCACTTTTTCGTTATCTCAACTTTATGTTTTGCTTAAAATTTATCTTAATTTCAACCTTCGTTTCAACGAAATTAAGGCCATTTTCCTTAATTTCGTTCTAACCTCAAAACTGAATTTTGTATGGAAAAAACAACTTAATTTCGCTAAAACGAAGATGAAATTAAGATTTTTGCGAAATTAAAGTGGATCTGAACACAGTATTACAACAAACAAAGAACTAAATAAATTTTTAATATTTTTTTTTAAACAATGTTTTCTAAACTTTCTATTTAAGGCTTTTAAAACTTGCTGCGCCATACATAACACATACACTGAACGCTCCCTTTTCAAATGACTTATGGCGTTTTTTTCCTCTCCACTAAAAACTAATAATCATAATTAATCATTCAATTAAGAAATATGAAAATTAAAAAAATATTGATATATATTGGAATGTAAGGGGCTATTTTTACTTAAACTAACCCTTTTTGTTCATACACTAATTTTAAAAACAGTAATTAAAGGACCGGACAACATCTCAAAAAAAGAGTAGATATTCATACCTCTAAACATTATATACTAATTTCAAAAACAGTAATTGAAAGGCTGAATAACCTCTCAAAAAGTCTACTAGGGGGTATATATTATTATAATTAGAATATTAAAAACATACTTTCAAACACATAGCCAAAAATTTAATTCAGAATTATTTGCTGTTATATACCAAATCAACCACATGTTTTTTCTCATTTTGGAACTATTGTAACTTCTTATATGATTACTGTAATATAATAAAAACATATTTTTTTTAGTAAATAAATAATTGCTCAATATAGTGCAACGAGCCATTCTCTAATTATATATAATATAAAATTATCCATTTAAATTTCGAAAATCATACAAAAAATATTACTGGCAAAATATTGGGTAAATACATTCTTTTCAAAAAGCAACAACGAATTTTAGGGTATAAAATTGCCCTTTATAAGATTATTGGCTTTTTAGAAATAAAAATGCAAATAAAAACTTTGGCTTTAATTTTTTTAAATAAATATTTATAAGTTCGTTATTTAAATATGACATCAATAATCTCAAGAACAACATTTTTGGTATATTAGATAAATATCAATCTATCAATGACTTCATTAAAAAATAGAGTACATGCTGGGAATAAAGCCTATTATGGATCAAAACGACTAATTTCAAATATAAAATTTCGCAGAAAATAAAACTAAAAATTTAGAAAACATTGATTTGCCCGGTAGTAACATATGGCTGTGAGACATGGAGATTAACTGAAACTGAAGCAAGCAGTGTTTAAAAGGAAAATACTCAGAAAAATGTTTGATCCCGTGAAAGAAAACGGGATGTATCGCATAAGATACAACCACTAACTAGAACATCTAGCTGAAGGTGATACAATCAACAAATGGATATGAGAGTAACTCTTAAGATTTATAATAATGCAGTAGGAACGAGCAGAAAAAGGGGGCGACCAAGAAAACGATGGAAAGACAATGTGCAGCAAGACTTAGAAGAAATGAACATAAGAAATTGGAAAACAAAAGCAAAAAACAAAGAAGAATGGAAGACTGTTTTTAAAAAGGCTTAGGTCCTATATGGACTGTATAGTAAATTGTATAAGGTCTTTATGTATTCGATATAACTTTCAAATCATTCTCACTTAACAACTTCAATCGATGCCTCTTTGTGATAATATTATCATTTTTTATTATATGCTTTTGTTTGAGCCCGTTAAAAATATTAGAATAAAATTAGAATCTCGTTCATATAACGGGAAAAACAATTATATATTAAGTACTTTAAAGATTTTACCCATTAAACATAAACAATTTATAAAATTGCATTCTATTGTGATTTAAAGTTGATATTAAACATTGAGATTAAATCATGATAAAAAAAATTGCTGAAATTGAAAATATATAAAATACATAGAAGTATATAACATACAGTCACTGTTAGACTTTGAAAACCTTATCTTCTGTCACACTTTGACTTGTATCAACATTTATTGTATTTACTCTACAATTTTTTAAATATTGTGATATATTTAAAAATGATAAAATAAATTAATGGCTTTTCATCGTTTCCTCCATATAGGAATATCATGATTCATTGTACTCTTTAAGTGACAAATAGAAGCATTATTATATATTTTTTTACTATTTACTGATTATCCGATCCCTTTTTTCATGTAAAAAAACTCTTTTTAGTGAATTTAGGAGATCCATCCACTTTTTACATGTCACCTACATACATACCTAATGGTAAGTTTAAATTTGTTATTAATATCAAAATTAAAAACCAGTTAATATAATAAAATTAGTTATCAGTTAACTCTAAATGAGTCCTTGCTATTATATTTTGTTCAAATATGTCCAACGGTTTGCAAAGTCCGTATCTAAATTCTCCATATTAGGAATCGCAAAATATAGTTAGAAATTAAGCTGGATAAAAGATTATTTTGAAGTATAATTCGTTTAATGTAAACATCATTATCATAATCATCACTATGCATAACCCTGACACACTAAAACGTTTAGTTTCTCCATTTAGGATTGGTTAGCACATCAATAACGCTATTTAATATTAAGTATTGATCGTTTCTACTTTCAAAGTAAGCATTTAATATTATACCGATTATATCGGGCTCGTGTAAAATATATATATCACGCAAGTTCCTCTTCGATACAACTAAAAACTCTTCTTTCTAAAATAATGTGTAGTACAGAATTGTCATTTGATCAATTTTTTATGAACGTGTTACCATACTTGTGTTCTTCTCGAAAGATGGAGAGTTGTTTCCTCAAATACTCATCTATGCTGTAAATGGATGTACTGCACATCATTAACTTTTTATACGTGATTTATAAAGATTAGTACATTAAAAATAAAAAAAATAGAAATAATTTTTTTGTAGCTACACCCATAGTTCATCTTAGCCGCATTTAGCATCATCCGCCTATCGTGTCTGTATAAAAAGCGCTGACTTCATTTTGAAAATATGCAGGTATGAAAAAGTATCCAGTACTTCATTTCTACCAGTAGAAAGAATGCTAGTGTATTACGCATCACCTATTCAGCATAGATGTACATACAGCTCGTCGTTCCATTGAAAACTATTTTTCAGTCAAAAATATTTGTGGATCGCCCATCATCGGTCTTCATTGTCCATGTTTTTAAACAATCAACAAGTAGATTAGTAATTAAAAGAATAGTATTCGTTTATCTATAGAAGGTTAGACTTTAATATGATCTATGAATAAGTCTTCGCTTTATCTAAAGATTAATATTGCTGCTAATGTATATTTGAAAGATATTTCATGTTGTCCATAAACTTATAGTTTTATATCTTTTTTCTTTTTAAAGAACACATGTGCATCATATTATCATGATCAATGATAACAATGTCATCGACATACTGACCGGTCGATGTATTCCCGCCGCGCGTATGATTTTCTCCGGCATTATTTTAAAAAAGTCGTGTGATAAAATTTCTCTTTATTTAAATGAATATATCTATAGTATATTATATCTAAATGAAATTAAAGCAAAATAAAACCGAAATAGTTTATTTTGAATTTAAAATCTTTGTTTGTAATTTAATTGGCATCAATTTTGTCAAATATTTATAATATTATCAAAACAATAATTTCACATCCTACTACATCTCAATTTAGAGTTTTATTGTTTCAAGAGGGAAACTAATTATTTAAAAAAAAAATACAGTTTGAACTAAAACGTGAATCTTCTACCAGATACTATCTGTAGGTACATGAGATACAAAAATTAAATAAAATTTTTGTTTGCTATCTATCGTGTGCAAAATTAAATTTATGTTCGGGATAAAGATATTTTAACAGGTAGCCCAGTGAAAAATCAGCAGGTCAGACTAATCAAAAGCATTTTCCACGTTACAAGGTATTTAAAATTGGTTTTGAAGGTTATAAATGCTGCAATACATAATTTTGTTTAATAATTGCATTAATTAAAAACCAAATTGAGACTATCTTACATTGTTGATTTATTTTATTGTATTGTGTCATAGAGAAATTGTGTCCTAACGTGATCAAAATTGTAAACAGTAACGGTACCATTCATAAAAACATATAAACTTAAACATTTAAAAACCTATGATTATCAAGGTTTCATCTCATTTCTCTTTAATTTTGTAGTTCACAAGATCACGGACTCCTTTAAACGAGGGATCTGATTTTGTATCAGGGAAGAAAGTGAAATAAATGTTGCTTATTGCCATCTAGCTACCAAAACCATGAGAACACTGTTCCCAATTCTTTTTAAGTTTATCTGCAGTCACGGGTGTGTATATTAAATACATTGCACTGTGGTTTTTCTATTTAAACACGAGTATAACTACCTAAAACTCCTTCAGTCTGTTGACATACATAAACCTTTGACTCATTGACTATAGACTCATTCCTAGTATCGAAATAAACCCGTCTACGATTAGACGGGTTACGGCTGAGATTGTTTTGATAAATTAAGAATTTTACAGACTTATAATACGAGTTTTCTATTGAATAAGTCTAAAATTTATCTTGAGATTAACTTTAAAAAATATGTAATACTTTTTTCAGAAAATTGAGTATTCTTTTGAGTATTCTTTCTTTTGATTCTTATAATATGTAAAAAATAACATTTTTGGACATAAAATTAATTAATTTTTACTAATTATATTAATTTACCTTACGTCCCTTAACCGTTTTTATTACATTGAAGACAAGTTAACTTAAGAATTTAAAATTAATTTATAAACAACAACAATTTGGAAATCAATTTTAATAATAATAATTGGTCTCGCATCAATTATAAAGTAGACTATACTTCACATACACTTACAACCACCAATAAACAAATATTCAAATGTCAGCTCACAGCATCAAGAAAAGCGAAAAACTATAAAATGCTTGTTAGGAACGTTGAATTATATAGAAAAATTATGATATAGAAGAAATATAAAATATTTATAGTACATGTGTGTGTGTGTGTGTGAGTTCACCTTTTTTTAATATTTCTATTTTTTGGAAAAGGCTTATGAGAATAAAATAAAAAATTGTAAATTAGTTTTTATTTTTATATCGTCCTCTATATAAATCTCGCCGATATTTTGAACTTTGTTTGATTTCTTCTACAGGGCGGACAATTATTATAACTATTTTTGGACACATATAAAGCAGTTATTTTATTCACATAAGCCATAAGCAAAAAACTGAAATATAAAATGGTTTCGTAGAAAATGTCTGTATAGATATTTTCAATATTAAAACAGAACTTAATAGTATTTATATCATAAAAAAAGACCAGAACAGCCTAAACACATATTAAACTAATAATATTTTATTTTTAGAAAATTTTTGAGCAGAAAAATAACGCAGACCAATAAACATTATTTAAAAAACAAAATATCAATATATAAATAAGAAAACTAATCCATAAATCTCTCCTACAGGAGATGTGGCACAACGACTACGATTGGTTTCATGTGCCAAATTTCAAAGTTCATTAATTATTGTAAGAAAATATTAAGAAATTATTAATAATTATTTATTTTATTAAAAATAAAAATATTTATTTTTCTACTTTAATGTATTTCAATATATGAAATAATGGCATGTACATATAATAAAAATAAAATAGAATTAAGAGCAGACATTTAAAATAAAAGTCTTAAATCTTTTTGATAACCTTAAGGTGTAAAATAGCAAATCTAATTATCAATAATTGTCTCATATACATTAAATTTACATTATTCCATGCTACTTTTTATTCTACTTTTTCATTTGAGCACAAATCACCCAGTATATTCGAAGCATTCTCATACTGATTAAAGCTAATTAAGCACCATAAATATGTAGCATGTACTTTATTAACATATAAAGCAGTTTGCAGGCAAATATATTTTTATGATAAAACGATTTCGGATCGTGAAGCCACTGTCCACATAGCATTTCATTGATAACAATAATTAAACATTCTGGATGCACATACTTATTGATTAAATGCATTTATTCACATCGGTTTCATTGTCTTTATCTGTTCGCAAGAATATCCGCAAATCTTTATTTATTCATGTTGCCTTTATGTCTTACCTTCTTCTTGTATTTTATTCTTCATTCAATTTTACTTCACTTCACTTTATGTTCTTCAGATTTGAAATTCCTAGACATTGAAAAGATAACTTAACTGCAACCGCAACCGCATCTGCATCTGCATCTGTTTCATCGGGTTTACTTGAATTGTTGTTGGTTACTACACTACTTGACCGACCGCCTGATGTTTTGTATTCGGGCATCTCTAGACCTGCGCATGTATATTTGCATATTGCACTCTAGAAGCAGAGCAATCAGTGAGTTGAAGAACTGCTGTACATCAGTGCATTCTACATAATAAAAACGACGTACTGTTCTGTTATCAACATTTGTCTTTCTTTTCAGGTCTCCTATTTTAATGCCAACACAATTTTCAATGCATTTTCAGTTTCGCCCCCGTCAACAAAACGAACGTACGTTAAGATTTTTGCGCGTCTTTAAAATCTCGAATATTATATATTAATATTAGAAATGTGTTTCTTCAACTAATAAGTAAAAAGTTACAGTATATAATAGTAATTTGTACTATTTAAAATAAAATCTGTGATACAAAAATAAACAAAAAATTGAGATTTACTTTTTAAATCTGTAAAATTTTAAATCATTGTCTAAAGCTTCTGTGGCGCCTTCGCTATCGCGTCTATTTAATTAGTAAGTGTTTGTAAATATTTACATTTCTGACAATTGAACTTATCATTTTATACCGTTCGAGACTTGTATGCACCTTTGAACCAATCATTCACCAGCGATCTTCATCGTTCATTTCAAACGTTAAAAAATTAAAATGATTAATGTTAACAAAAAAAAAAACACGAAATAATGAAATGACAACTATTAAATGCTTAGTCTGAGATTGTACTATAAATAATATTTGTTAATCATTTTTGTTACATATTATAATAATACCTATTATTTAGTGCAATTTATAATTACTAAATTAGTTTCATATGCTATTAAGGAATATAAATATATTCCCGATTTCAAATAATAATGTTAAAAATATAAGTTAAACGATATGCGAAAGAAAGAATAACATAATATATAAAAATAAAAATATCATACATATAATATAAGTTTATAAAACTCAAAATTTTGAAAAGTCAGGTCATCAGTCAATTAAACATCACTTTTCATACACGTGATAATATTGTTTAAGTCTGATTAGTAATCATTGTTTGATGGCTGATAAGTGATAAGAGAGTGATGTACATAAATTTTTGTGTAAAAGACTTACAGATGTCAAAGATGTCGAACAATGTCTTTTCGATCCAAAAAGAGATAATAAATAAGCATATAATTAAAATCCCCATATCATCGGTGAAACCAATTATTGAGTCTTATTTCTGAAACTCATTTTAGTTGACCATGTGCTTCAAATTATGTAAACGTATGTGCCTAACAACCCTTATCTCATTTCAAGAATTTATACTTTGAACATCTTTTAAACCTAGTACAAAAGTATTACTATAAATTAAAAGTAAAATGTGGAAATCAATACACGTGTTAGGATTACAACTTAAACATTATCTCTGTTACAGAATCTCTACATTAAACATCTTTTAAACCTATTTTACGTTTTAATAAGGATTTCCGTTTTTTTATTTTGGGCTTTTAATTTGTCAAATTTTAAATTATTTTTTTTTTTTGTTAAATGATGAATGCAATAGAACAGGCTGTAATAGTTAGGTAATTCTTCAATTCAAAAATTGAATTTACTAACAAATAAGTGTTATTATAATTACTTATTTGTTAGTTTAATGATGATAATAATGTCATTATGTGCTACTGTGTCGATTATACAGCCTCTGAAATCAATAAAAAACTGACCATGTTATCTCTATCGAAACCGATTTATGTGTCATACACTACTATAATAACAAATTTGTTAATTAAATGATGATGATATTATTGCTCTCTCAGCAAGCTTGAGTCTTTGTAATCAATTTTAAATCCTTATGTTACGCAAATGCTTAATAATTATAATTATTACTGTTACTAATTACTCTACTGTAATTATAATTACTATTGAAAGTATTTCTAAGTCCTTTATGCTATAGGCTTCTTTTTGATTAAATTATATTTTTTACTCCCTTATATTGCATATTTTTTTACCTTTTAATAATAATAAATATTCTTACTTACAACTAATTATAACTAAGATTATACCATGACTATGGTTTATATATCTTTCATTTATCATTTACACATCTAAATATTTACAATCATTATAATTAAATGCACGGATTAAAAAACAGCTCTGCTTCACAATCAATAATATAATATATAAAAATTTATATTGTGCTTGTTTAAAGCATTATAGTGCTATTTGAAAATTGATTGATTCGACCACTTTCAATTTCTTACAGCTACATTTTATTCCCATTATATTGTGACTAATTTGGTTTCAAACACAACACGCCAAAACTGGGAAGAATAAGAACTTAAGAATTAATGTCAAATATTTCTTTTGGAAATAGGAGTGAAGCTTAGTTAATAGTAGTTAGTTTGTTTTAGTTTGTAGATTTGAGTTCAAGTTTGAGCTGTTTTGTACGTCAAAGAGGAACGTGAGAGTAAATAAAGTTATATAGTTATTAACAATTAAAATAACGTGTTTACTTTTGGCGCTTGTTGACAATCCAGAGATACGAACGGGACAGAATAATTATATATAAAAGAACAAATTCGTTACAATATATCCTCATTAAAAAAAATTTTTTAAAAAAAATTTTTTATTGAGGATATATTGGCTGTCATAAAATACACATTTAATTACATACTTGTATGCTAAAATTGTTAAGTCAAACATTAAAAATGTCTATTATGAAATGATAAATAATTATTTCCATTTGTAATGAAATTGTAATTCTAACAGTCATACTTATATATATATATAACAATATATTATATATCGATCAATACTCGGCAAGAGTTAGCTCTTTTAATTTTTAAGAGCTTAAAATGAAAAGTTCCAGAAATAAGTCCCACTTTATATGAAGTTTTTATTTTAAAATTTTTAATTTAATTTCCAAAAAAAATTCGAATTTTTTAATTAGTTTTATAATTTACTTTTATCATTTTTAGATAAAATTTAATTAGATACAATAAATTAAGATTTGGCTAAATGTTTACTCTTATGTGCATAAGCAAACAAACATAACATTAGCATTAATAATAGACTGTCATTACCTCTTTAAAGTACATTTAGATTTTAACACCTAGTATAAAAGTTTGGTATCTATTTAGGGAACATTTCATTTTTGCTTAGCATAAGGCGCTTATAGTGCTCAGCGCTTTACAAGCACAAGTGAGTTATGGACCAATAATTTGAAATATCTAATAAATATATACTCGTGCAATCTAGGATGCCATCCGACCGCGTTTTTTCTGAAAATAATAGTCATAGAAAACTATGTAACATGTAGAACTGTTTTGTTGAAACTAAAAGCCGTATAGAGCAGGGTTTTTAAACCGCCTACTCCACGACATTATTACTTATTGCTATATATTGGTAACAATTCTATGTCACCCATCTATTAACAACACCAAACAGTGCATTTTAAAGAGTGCACCGGAATCTGATGAATTGCTTTTAGATCTTTTTTACTCTAAATGTGACCATTTTTTTCGTTAATGAAACTGTTGACACTGAACTAAGTCTCACAGCACCCTATACACATTTATAATTAAATATTTGTTTTTATTTATTTTGGATACATAATTAAATTATTTATGAATGCTGCATGAATGTAATGTGCTGCATGATGACTTGTCAAGCCTTACTTAATAAGAAAAAGGTATTGGTTCACAAATTATTTATCCATAGTTTGAGTGTTGTTATATTAAAAATAATACCTATTTAAAGAAGACACCCAGTGTAATGAATTAAATCAATTTTACTTATACAATTGATATTATATTATTAAAATTTTATGAATAATATAAAAATATTTTAATTAATTAACTAAATAAATGTATTTTTGCTCAATATTTACTATAAACATTTTGTTGATTTTTGTTTTTATTTTATATAAAAATATACTACTCACTTTTATCAGTGCGATTAGATTAAAACATAATTTTATGAAGTTTAATTAAAAAAAATTTTAGTCACTGCAATTTAAAAAAGTAAACTTTATAATCTATAAAAAATATTATTTACTAATTGTTGAAATATGTTTCAGATATTTCTGTATTCAAGAGAAACATCTGTGTGATGTATTTCATAACTTTAAAGTCAGAAGTAAATAATTTAATAAAGTTTTTTTTGGTATTAATTATTTTGCGTAATTATATACGTTTATACGAATAGAGGCCTTATCTTTGTTGTTAGCAAGCAAAAAAATTACATATCCATTAGATACTTTCAACTCCAATTGTCAAGCTTCTGATTTTTAAGCATTTTAAAATTTTTATTAGCTGATCGGCGTTCTAGTCGTTAAAAACGTCTCTGTTTTAACAGGGTTGCATTTGTAAAACATTTTTATTATCAGATTTTTAACCAAAATAATTTTAAAAGCAAAGTACTTTATATAGATAATATCTAATAAAGAAATATATTCAATATGATGATATACCTGCAGCTGCCTAAGTACTAAAGATCGCGTGTATAAATTCAAATTCTTAAAAAATACAAAGTGTCCAAAGTCAATAGTATATACTTTTTAAAAATAAGTATTTTTGCTAAAACCATCTATTGTCATATATATATATAGATCTTACATTGATGTAGCATCAAAATATCACGACATTTAGAAGAATAAAAGTTAAATTATTGCATTTCATACAAATACAATAAATGCATCATATTTAATATATTTTATATTTTTTTTTGCATTTAGTCAAAAACTGTATCAAAGCATTATGTACATCTGTGGTGGCCCACATAATGAATTTGTTGTTGAAATTGCTTAAATACCTCTTCCTAGTGTTTCTGTCACTAAACTACAAGGCAATGTTTAGTATTTAAATAAAGATAAAAACTATAGATTTTGTACCAATAACTGATATGCAATATGCATATAGTAAGTGCTGCTGGTATAACTAGGAATCCAATCAATCCAATCCAATCAGCATTTGAACTCGCAACACCAATAGTCCGTCTAAAGAATATTTCTAAAAATAAAACAAAAATAGCCCAGTAACTGAAGTATGAATGCTTTAGTTATTTTTTTTTTAATTTTTAAATTGGAATTCTCATCCAATGGAAACCGTACATGAGATTAGAGATAAAGTAAACATGTCTTTCAAACATTTGTAATGTGCAATAGATATATATATATATATTTACATATAATATAATATATAAACAATATATAATAATCTCTACAAATTCGCAAACATAAGCCTGATGTAGAAGACCAGTCAACGGTAATTATACAGCCCGAGCGCGCAAATCTTCGTCGATTATCATATGTCGCTTAGTTTTTTATAATTGGAATCTTACACCTATTTCTATAGATTTTATGAATCTTATAACATAAACTTCATTACTGCATTTTAATTATAATACATACGACTTCCTTCATATATTTATCATAACTCAAATATAGTAGCAGCCTTTAAAATATATTTAATTTATTTAAAATAGTTAACAATTTTTAACGCTACCTTAAAATTAATTTACTATTGGATTTCTAAGTTCTCTTCTACCTCTTCTACCTAATATTATTATAAAAAACTAATTATTTCGTAAGTTCACGAATAACTATTTTAAATATATATGACTATATGACTTTGTTTTTATTTTTTTTCAATGTATAAAATTTCAACCGCAAATATTATAACACGAGTCTCCGATATACTTACCATATAATTATTTTTTGCTTTTGTATATTGCTACATTATACCTTCAATGTTTTTTTTTGAATAATTTAATTTTCATACTCGTATAAACACGTATAAATTTCATAATTGAAATCGAAAGTGTTTCTGATAAATATATTAAATTGCCTATTATTCACACAAGTTCAAAGCTTGTTAGTCGTATACCAACTATAAGCATAAAACAATATTTAGTTTTTAATAATTTTTTGTTATTTTGTATCTGGAAAGAGCAAACTTCGTTACGATCAATTGATTTTAATTAATTTTATTTAGATTTTTTTTCTTGAGTTTATAAAAGTATGCGTGCTTCTAATATTGTTTTCATTATTTTTCATTATTTCGATTTAAAAATTTAATTTTTCTAAAAAGATAAATTGAATAAATAAATCAATAAAAAAAATTAGTATATTTTTTAATATACTATAAACAAAAATTTTTATTAAAATTTATTGCGCTCAAGTTTTATTTAGATTCTTTATTTGTACATATGAGATAAACAGATTTATCTAAAAATACATTTTGCTAGAGTAGTGAAAACATGTATTTTAATTAAAAGAATAAAAACTTTACCTTATGAAATATATTGACCATTTTTAATTATTATATTTTCCTATTTAACAATTTTGGCAAGCTTTAGTAACCACCTAAAAGTTTATATAAAAGACAAATATTGACTATAATTTTAAATAGTGAACAAAGTAAGAATACTTTATCATTATCGCCATTATGCTCAGTAACCTGTAACATGCATTTGTCATTAGCTACTTCGCTTTACCCTATAGTCAAGAGTACCAAGCTTATATATTTATATATGTTATTATATATATTATTTTTATATATATATTATATTATATACATTATATTTATATATATTATTAACCTTATATTGCCATAATTTCGGTAAACTCTTAAATCGATTAAACCGATGTAATATGAAAGCTTCTTCTTTCATTGGCCATAACATAGAAATTCACACAGTTTGTTTACTATATCTCTTTATCTATATTACTCACCTAGCACAGGTGAAAGCGAAAGTATACATACTCAACCCGAAAATTCATTGATGATTCATTTAAAAATTGTATAAAAAAGATAATGCAAGTATGAACCTTTAGTGGAAGGAAGAATTTCTGATATCATTCTTTCATACTTGATAATGACAGTTTCAATCTAAGAAAAAGTAGATACTTAAAAGCTCTGCCCCATTCAGATATATGGTGGTTAATATTGCTATCAGAAGGTATTAGCTCCAAATATTATGTCAATATATAGCTTTTAACAAAATAAAATTGGCGATAACTTACAAGAATTAAAAGTTATATAAATTTTTAAATAATAAATTACACATAAATTTTTAGATAGAAACAAAAGATAATGTTTCCTATATAAATTACTAAAATAATATATCTTAACCATTAATTCTTAAATTTATCTACAACCCTACAAAATCATATGAAGATGTTTTTTAAAAACTAACTTTACTTTCATTCAACTTACATCTTTATCGTTTTTTTAACTTACTCGTTTGTAGTCTTTAAGCAATATATAATAGTTATTAATAATTATGGATTAAAGTATCTACAAAATTAAAACTAACATACTGAATCGATTTGAAAATAATGTTATAAAATTATTGAAAATCCAATAATCTTTAATTTGATATCTTCTGAACTTATCGGAAATCTGTAACTCAAGCAATGTTGCAGTATGTAAAACCACGTCCGAAAACAACGTATAAATTTTTCAAAACGTCATATCTCGAAAACCTATCCATAAACAATTTTTTTTTATATGAATTTCGAGTTTAGTGAACCAAAGTATTTAGGAAAAACATAGTCGCATTAAATGTACACAAAACTCATTTCACTCTTTATAATTCACAGAATGCCTTATATGTTACTAGTAACACTGAATGATTCAATAGACAATTTATATATAGGTATATTATCTTTAAGTACTTCCTAAAACATGCTTTACCCGTTGTGAAAGTTTTTTTTATTTTATTTTTATTTTAACAATATGTCTTTATTGAATCGCTTTTAATTAAAGCCTAACAGTGAGTTTTAGAATCTTAAAGACTGTTAACATTAGATTACAAATAATTTTATATAAACATAATGTAATAAATTATAAAAGGAATTGTTAATTATTTTAAAGGGCTTCTGAATAAGTAGCTAGGGCTTATTTACCAGATATGACGGCGCCTAAGTTAAATTAAATATGATGATCTTTAGGAAAGCAGGATGGGATGTCTATCATTGCGTTGGTTGTGAAAGTATGTAGCACAAACTTGGATATGAAAGTTACTATAGAGTCCCGGTTATACTATATATGATTTTAGTTAATTTGATCTATAAAAATAATAAAGTTGTCAAACTTTTACATAATATGCATCGAGTATTAATGAATTTCCATTGATATTTAATGTCAATAATCCATAATATTACAATATTACAATAAGTAACACTGAAACTATTGACAACATCTTTTATTTATTTTATTTCATCTCAGATGTGGTTTGGCCTACATACACCTTCCCTTAAACTGTAGAACAGTTGTTGATGTCCAAAATCCACCACACTTTAATATAATAATTGGTTAATTTTGAAGGGATATATATATGTCATATATTATATACACCCAACTCTTTTTTTACACGGTTTCTTTTTACACGGATTTGAAGTTACACGGTTGAAAAAAAAAATTTTTTTGTAAAAAATTTTTAATCTAGTACGGTCTCAAAATCACTGTCTTGTTTGACACTTGGCATTTTTTTTACACGGTTTTTTTTTACACGGATTTCTGAGGAACGTATCTACCGTGTAAAAAAAGAGTTGGGTGTATATGAATTTTATTCTATCATCGTAAAGAAAAAGTTTTTAACCAACTCTAAGCTCTTTATATAGATTAGACTTAATAGATTAATTGACATACCATAGAGTATTATTTATATTATTTATTCTGTTCTTTCTCTTATTATTAGAGTATTATTTATTCTGTTCTCTAGTTTAAAAAAAAAAATGGTTGGTATTACCAAAATAAAATTAAAATGAAGATATAATTTAAAAAAACGCTGTGAATAACCATATAATTTATTTTTTTCCTTAAAAACCATAGCATTCGAAAGATATAACCAAATAAAATAATGTTTCAATCAACATAGAGGAAATAACATCCGTTTACTTTATCAAGGTCCTGATATTCACTTTATTTTCTTCTATTGTCTATTGAACGTCTATCAAATTGAACGTCTACATATCTGACAGTTTTAACTATCTTCATTATAAACCAATTACACATATGTTTCAATCGCCATAAAAGAACGTGAAATCCGTTTACTTTATTTATGTTTTGATATCGTCTTTATTATCATCTTTTCTCTATTCCCATCATATTTAAAGTTTATATGCCTTTTACTCAAAAAGTACTCGGATTTTGTAAATAAGACACACAAATTTAAATTTTATTCCAAATTAATTTTATCTCTTCAAAATATGCTCTTTCTGAAACGATACACATATGCCAACGCTTAACCCAATCTTCCATACACTTCTCGTTGGCCCGTGAAGGTATGGCTTTTAATTCCTTCACCGAATTCTCTTTTACCGATTCAATCGACTCAAAATGCTTACCACGAAGGGGGAATTTGTTTTTCGGGAACAGGAAAAAGTCGCACGGATCCAGATCTGGCGAATATGACAGTGGTGCCGTGTTTGGTCAAAAAATCGCGTACAACGAGAATTTTCCATAGTAAAAATCGTTAAATGCACTTGAGGTAATTTCACATTAACAGCTGCTATAAACAAACTAATTGACAGATAGTGCTCAAATTTGTACCATGTGTCAAGAAAGGGTTTACCAACATAACAAAACAAAACGAAAAAGGTCTATTACTTAAGGAGTAGTTAACAAACAACAAAATCCGGATACTTTTTAAGGTATCCGACAAATTTAACTTTCTTCATTATAAACCAAGTGAATATAATTATTTTAATGGAATCGTAAATTGGTTGCTTTTTATTCCTTTTTACTACATATGTTATATATTTATGCAATGTGTATACGAGTATATAATAAAAAAAGTTATGTGTTAAAAATTTTCCAATTATTTTCAAAAATAAAAGATACATTTTTTTTACAGTATCTGCTGAATTTTTTTTAATACATTCATATATATAATATTTTATTTTTGAAAGATTAATAATAAAAATTTTTGCCTACGTATTTTTTTGGTGCTGCATGTTTACAAAATATACAATATATCAGATATAGCTATGTATATAGCTATACATACACCATATGTACCCGTACAGATTATCAATCTATTTTTTCTTTTAAAAATAAAGTGTGAGGTTTTTTCGTATTGTTCATTAAGTCATTGGCTAAAAAATTAACGCGTGTCATCCTTCTTTTATTTTTCATTCTTTATTTTGTTCCATTTCTTGATTTTATTTTTCCACAACTTAAAAATAAATTAGCTTGATAAAAACAAACTTGAAACTCTGAAATCATGTGATAATATTTTGACAAAAAGTATCTGTCATAATAAGTTTCGGAAATAGCTGATATTTTTAATGGGGAAAGGATGTTTTTTTTTGCAAATGAGGAACCAAACCATTATAATTTGCTAAAATATAAATATTTGCAATAAATATTAAAATGTTTACTTAAATGTTTGAATCAAAATAGAAAAACATGATTATCAACGTCATCAAAAGAAACTATGTCATACCCCACGTTCACCAAGAACACGTGTCGTATGAAATTGAAACATCTATAAAAACAACAGTATATACGCTCATATTTATCAGATGTCCTCTTTAATTTGGCAATTTCATACGAATGAACTTTTGTGCCAATGAAAATTGTCGTTAATTCGCTCAAATACTTTAAATTTTTCAATTAAAATTTTCAAATAAAAAATAATCAATTCAATTTAGCCTTGAACTTATGTTTATTTATATGTGTATATTTTAATAAGATTTGGTATATTGGCCAAATTTAAAGGAAACTGCTAAATCCGTACATATTCGAAGTGATGAAGTCAAGGAATCGAATAAATTCATTTCAACGCCATCTGTTGAACATAAAAATTATTATTTCCTCAATTTCCGTCTTGGCTTGGCTATAAGCAAATAAAATTATTCTTAAATTTTGTATAAAAAATATGAAATAAATTTAAAATATTATAAACCCATCATCCAAATATGAATCATCATCATTTGCATTCTTGTCATCCCTTTGTGTGGGTGAACGGCTGTAGTAATCTCAACCAATAATTGCAACAGATTATATATATATATAGATAAATATATACACATATACATATGTAAGACCACATAATTTTCTGAGAACTCAGTACCTATGTGTTACTAATTATAAGCTATAATTAACTAAATCAGTTCAGAGATATACAAAATTGAATTTTTTTAAAATTGGTACTCTGCCAAATGTTAAATGCAATTTAATGTTTATTTTTATTGTACAATGACGTTTATTCAATTTTACGTATACAAATGGGCACGTCGCATATACTATGACATTTGAAAATCATAAGGGCTGGTGGTGTGATTTATATATTTAATAAACAAGAAATTTGTTTTTTAAGTAATTCAATTACGTATATAAAAAAATTTTTATGTACTATATACCTTATATGTACTATATACCTTTATGTACTATATATCTTGTATATCTTAGGAAGATACTTCTTTGTTAGTTTATCAGACCATCGGTGAAGACGATAGACCTGTTAAATTATCTAAATTCGGCGGGATGGATTTAATCTCTACGCTTCTATACTAGGGTTCTTGAGAGGAATATGGTAGCAAAAGGGCGAAAAATCGTTAATTGAGGTACATGTAAGTTATCTAATGGCTTGCCACTGCAACCAACCAACCATATGCTATATACTATATACATTTCAGAAGAAACGATCAAAAGAAAAATTTTGAATAATATGAAATTTGATTTTAAATTTATTATTTAAAAAATATATACAATCACACAATCTGCAAAACAAAATCTATGTATTATTATATTATATGCATTGCAATTAAAAAAAATTCAGAGACAATATAAAATGCAAGTATACATCTTTCATATATATAATATAATTCTACAATTCGTTCGCCTCATCGTCCATAAATCCACAAAAGAAACCTATTTGAATGCTGTTTGAATTTGAATGATCAAAGTCCTGCATGTATATATTACAATTTATATAAGCTGATGAGAACAGTACAGTTGGGTTTATTTCTTTTTTTTGTTCTTGTAAACCAACTAAGGAAACCATAAATCAACTTTATGAAAGTATCACGAAGCATCGGTTAAAATAAAGATGTTTATACAATCATTGTGCTTCCTTATGGTTATTCAAATTTATATTCTTTATTCGTCTCCACTGAGTCTTTAGTCTGCGTTGTGATGTTATCACACTTGTTAAGTTCAGTGGTTTCCAACTGGTGGTCCACGGACCACATGTGGTTAAAAATGTTTAGTGAATCAAATTTAACAGGTATGGAGTTGTATGGTATGGTATAGCTTATAGTTTTCCCACTAAGACCTCACCTTTTAGAAAAAAAGCACAAAAAATTTTAAATTACTTAAAATATTCTTATTTTATAGCCTATATCATGTACCTATGCACTTATACAATTCAGAGATGCAGAAAGCATATTAAATTAATCATACAGTTTATTATTCTTGAAGTTTGTGATACCTGTTAAAAACAAAAAGTCATAGTGTCAAAATGTCATTGGTCAAAAAAAAAATTGTATTAATTTATATATTTTTAAATATATATTATCTTTAGTTTCCTAAAATCGATATTTGAGTTGAATTATCTACTTATTTTTTCAACAAAATCTGCAAATATTTATATTTTTCTTATCCAATCTAACAAATTTATATTTTTTGGCTAGTAAAAAAATTTATAATAAAGAAAAAATTTAGATAAAAATTTTTCTTAAGACAATAGTTAATATATTGTAAAAAAAATAAACTATGATATATTTTTATAAAAATGTAGTTTACCAAAAAAAGATCGAAAATTTTTCAAAAATAATTAATTAATTTTAAACCATCATAATATCTAAATCCATTTATATTAAAAGACATGTCAAAAACAATTTTGATCATTTAATAGACTAAAAGCTAGTTTACTTATAGTATTACTTATGGCTATTTAATATATATAGATATTGGTTATTTTTTACTGGTCATTTTTTTTGGATTTACTGTTGTCTGACATCCTGTATCTCGGTAAATACTCATACTTTTTGACAATTTCTTAGACAAAAAAAATATCTCTGAACTTTATAAAATGCCGTCAAATAACACATACTATATATTAATTCTCATCAATATGCAAATAAGACGATTTAAAAGTATTTATGGTCTAAATGTGATAGCCTTTAAATAAATAGATAATCTATGGTTAATATATATAATCATATAATCTGTATATACTTCAATCATATTATTCACTGTTATGGGTATTTGTCCTATTTTATAGATATGAGCCAATGAATTATTTTCTTTACTTAAATAAAGAATACATCAGTACAATTATATTTGACAAGTGGTACCACTTTGGGAAATTTGTTGGAAAATTATATTTTTTTTCCAAGAAACTCTATAATTACATATTCAAAATACTTAGTAATAAATAATAATCTTTGAACACTGAAGTTAAAGCTCCCTTATATCCCTTATATAACTTCAGTTTTATTTAAAAAAGAAAAAGTACGTACTAAATATAACTAAATATAATAAATTTAAATAACTAAACAGTAATACGAAAATTTTTAAAAGTTTAATAAATGTTTATAGATTTTTTTGTATATTTATCAAACCAACAAATTCTTTAAAATAAATTGAATGAAATAATCATTGATAAGTTAAATTTTTTAGACTACACATTTTTTTCGAAATATTTTAGTGTTTTTTTTATTTAATGTGTTAATCTTTTTTATGAACAAAAATTTTTTATTTTTTTCTTTGCCAACCCAAAATATCGACTTCTGACGTCAACCTCAAATTTTTATTATTGTATTTTTAAATCAATAATTACAAAATCGTTGTACAGTTTCATGAGTTACTAAATTGATAATTAAAAAAATTTATACTAATTTATTAATTAGATTAGACTATTGAATTTACTTTCTCTTACAAAAAAAATATTCTTAAAAGATTTTTTTTCCAATTTTGAAATCTTGAAAATCAGCCAATGAATGTTTCTTCAAATATCCTCAGCAAAAAAAAAACTGCCATTGAGGTATACACCTATAGTTTGCTTCTTTAAAATTAAAAAAATTAGTTGAAATTTATTCTACGTTTTTATATTAAATAAAAGGGCTTTAAAATACTAAACTTTAATTATAAATATTTTTCAAATCAAAGCCATTGGAATAAAATAATTTATTTTTAATTTGTGTAAAAAAAAGTAAAAAAAAGAATAAGCAAGATCTGAACACATTTTTTAATTCTTTATATTTGCTTATTTTATTTATATATATATTTTATTTAATTGTATTTTTTTTTTTTTGCTTATGTTTTATGTTTTTAAAAATTCTTAACAATTCAATTCTATTTTCTCCTTCTTCTTACCAGTTCTTATAAACAATTTCTTAGTTCTTGAGTTTTGATATAACATACATATACATTAGTAAAAAATTTATATAAAAATATTTAACTTTTTATTATAAAAAATATTTTATTCTTGCACACATTCAAAAGTTTGTTGTTTTGATCGATTTCAATGTATGAATTCATAAACAAAGAATTTTTTGTTTTCTTTCTGCTTCTAGTAAAATCAAAACCGTTGCAGTAAAACGTAAATGAACGGTCCCGGCGATATACCACTGACACACAGTAGTACGCCAGATACCAGGCCCTGCAGTTTAATATCAATAATACCAACATTAGGCATGTCATCATGTCGTGGTAGAGCTGAGGCATTTGCACGGAGATTATCCTCCAAGTTGCGCACATTGGGTTCACAGGTAATTATTATGCCTTAATAATAAAATTATTAACAACAACTTTAATTATAAATCATTGCAGACAGACGATGATCCCACATCACAGGAGGACGAACCCATCATAAATGGCAACGTTAACAACACATGGATTAGTTCACATGATAAAGATCAAACAGTAACCGATTTGCAACCATTACGTCATGAATCGGACTCATTCTTTGATTTTGATTGTGAACTTGAAAGTCCAGGCAGTCCAGTTGATGAATGCGAATACCTACGTTTAATTGAAACAGCCTCAAATACTCCTCACAATTCCGTTGCTGAATCTGGTTATGTTTGTGCTTCAGCAGCTAGCAGCCACAGTTCAACAGATGCACCTTATTTCGATATTGTCAATGCAGATAACACTGTAGAAACACAACAACCAACACACACCAAACTAACAGAACAAGAGCTATCCGACTTTGTTCATTCACCAAAAATAAATGGATCTGACGAAAGACTATCCAATGGCCATGATGAACATGACTTAGACAACAATGATATAGAAAATTATCATCATTATTCGGCGCAAGATGAAACTAAGGGTCAAAATGAAGAAATCTTGGCATTGCCCACAACTGGGCTAGATGATACAACATTATTACCTCCTGTCAAATCACCGGATAAATTAGCAACTGAAGCAACAACGCAAGAACTGAAACGTATGCAAAATGATATAATAAATGAATTACAAAAACAAAGTGAGCAATATAATGAAGAAAATAAGGCAGCTAATGAAAATGGACAAATTCAACATACTAGTACAACAGAAAATGGACAATCTGAACAATTAGACGAGCTTGCAAGCAATGGAAATGTAAATGAAACTATACCAGTTTTAACGACAATTTCAAATGGTTTGAATGAAGAGGGTGAAGAAGTATTGAAAATCGAATTGACTGAAGTCGACAATGCGTTGCAAATACAATCAGAAACAAAAACAGAACAATTCAAAAACTTAACTGAAGAAATACAAGAAAGTACGCAAGAACTCAAAGCTACACAAGAGGAAGAAAGTAAAGAAAGTCCGACAAAAAATAAGCAGAGCACGCATATATTGGATACAACTGATGATGAAGATGATTGTCGACCACAACGAGTACGTCGTTGTTCTTCATTGAAAACTGGCAAAACACCACCGGGTACACCAGGACGAAAGAAAATCGTACGTTTTGCCGATGTACTGGGTCTTGATTTGGCAGATGTGAAAACATTTTTAGACGAAATACCAACTATACCAAAATCTGCATATGAAGATCTAGAAATTCTAGAATCTGAACCACCCATACAACTTGGACCTAAATCTGATAAACTCCTCATGCCATTATTTCAGCAACCAGGTGGATTGCCAAGATTTCTCGACATTGTACGTGAAAAACAAGTATCGCTGGAAAACGCAGCTGTTACTGATCATATTAATCAAACTATTACCGGTTCAGTACGTGTACGAAATCTTGATTTCCATAAATCAGTTCACATACGCTATTCACTTGACGGTTGGCGTAGTTTTGCTGACTTACAAGCAAACTATGTAGAGAATTCCTGTGATGGCTTTTCAGACAAATTCTCTTTTATTTTATTTGGCAATACATTACATATAGGACAGCGTCTAGAACTCGCAGTGCGATTTCAATGTAAAGGCCAACAGTTCTGGGATAATAACTACGGTGCAAACTATTGCTTCCAATGCTTGCCAACATCGACACCAGGTTCCAATCCAATTACACCAATTGTCGCAACACATCACAGTACTCACATTGTAGGCTTACTAAGTCCAACAGCTGGTGATGCTTGGTGTAGTTCATTTTATTAATTAGTAGTTGAATTTTCTTTTATATAATATATATATACGTGACACACACACAAACACGCGTACACATATATTTAAAGAAGTGTTGCACACTTAAGTAAAATATATGAGATATCGTTGCAGCTAAGGAACTTAAGTTTAATAACTGAGCAATAGTTTACCGTGAAAGTTCCTGTGCACTCCTCTAACAAAATGAAAATAAGAACAAAGTTTAATTATATTTTTATAGTAACAAATGAGAAACAATAACTTTTATAAAACAAAAATGATATTAAAATCTTGTTAGTTAACAAATGAAGCGAGTCCCAAAGATAGAAAATAGTAGTAAAGTGATATAAAATTTATGTATTTATATATTTTTATTTCAAATTTTTCGTTTACGTAATTGTTTTATTTAAAATTATCTTATTTTTTTGCAATAATTTAGTTTAGTACTTCAATACCTAAATGCAAACTGAGTAAATTGTAATGTTTAACCATTTCTCTATAAAATGTAGTATTGTAAATTAAAGAAAACTAAATAATCTCAAATGAAAAAATGAAAGAAAGAAATTAAAACTTAAAATATTTAAAAGCTTAATTTGCATATGGAGAAAACTACATACTATTTCAAACTATACGTATATGGTTGGAAGGCTATCTGAATAGCAATATCCTGTGTCAATAAATAAAACAAGTTCCAAAAAAAAAATTCTTATAATTTATAAATAATTTATTTTGTTTATTTTTCTTGTTTTGTTTTTGCTTTCATATTTCTTGTGTTTTATAAATATTTTTAATTTGAATATATTTATAACTGTTGCACACATACTGACTTCATATATGTATGCATATATGTGTATATGTATATGTCAATCGTATATATATAAATATATATGTCATATGCAAATATATGTAAATATAAATATTTTATTTTGTTATAAGTTTTATTTTTAACGACGCATATTTTGTTAATTTTTTTTAATTTTGAGTAAATCAAATGTATTTTTATTATTATCAATATATATATTTTTATATTTATTATTTTAAGCAAAATATATATGAATATGATTTTTCTTTTAATTTTTAAATTAAATATAATTATATACTATACAATATACAATAAATATAAATTAATAGTCATTTGTGTTTTTTAATTATTCAGTTTTTTTATGTCTTCTTTTGGATAATTTGAAGTAGTTACATATGTTTGTTTTTTTTTTTGTATTGTGATTTTGTTTGTTTGTTTGTTTTTATCTATTTATTTAATGTGTCATATACTTAAAGGATGTAATACCATATAACACTAAGTATAATTCACATTAGTTAAAAATAAATTGAAATAATATAAAATGCAAGTAAAATAACGAGAAACATGGCTAAAAATTAAAACAATAATGTTTTTGTCAAATAATGTTTTTGGGATGTTTTAAATATATTTTAATATATAGCTGTCGAACAAAAGTGAAGTACAATAACAAAAATTCATTTTATATTATTTTAATTAATTGATTAATTGGGTATTGCCAAATACCCATCATCAGTGGTCTTGGAAATAATTCTAATTATTATTATAATTTAGTGCCCTGCCAACTTTAAAGCTCAGAGTCAGCACACCTTAACCAACTGACCCAAAGCCGTACTTGACTTTTATGTGCGAACATTTTTCTGGAGTTTTGTTACTTTACTGTTGTTTACAATATTAATTTATCCAACAGATGTTTTGAGTATTGGGTATTATCTTTCATAAGTGAACTTTTTGGAGATGTTCCTTGCGTTTAATTAATTGTAAATAATTATTCATGCTGCAAGTCCTAAAGGATTTACTTATCTCATGTCACGTTTATTAGCAGTCAGACACAAAACTTGATTTGTATTGCTCTAACTTGGAGTATTTTTGTTTGCAATTTTAGAAATTTCTTACGAATAATTAAGAACAACACTGATGTTGGGTATTTGGGAAGACTTAAAACAGCTAATGGTTAGCCAAAATTTCAATAAATCAAATAATATAATTTTATTGCAAATTTTTTTTTTCAATATTTTTGCTCATTTTTGCTCTTACAGATCTTATAGATCTGCTATATTTTTTTAACTAGCACTTTATTTATTTTTTATTCATATTATTATTTTATTAATTTATTATTCATTATAATTTTTTTTGTATTCCAAAACTTTTAAATACTTATAGCTGACACTCTGACTGTTTTGAATTTTTTTTTTTGAATAGGTAAAATTTTAATAGAGAATGTTATTTAAGTACTATCAGTACTAAACTCTTTTTTGAACATTTTTTCATATATTATTCAATGCTAATATCTCGCATTTTGGATGTGGTTTTAATCCTTTGCTTCCACTTTTCTTACTTAGATTTTACTGTTATTAAGTGACACTTTAGTGGTTTTTTTGTTTTAAATTATTTTATTCCATTTTTACAATTATTTTTTTAATTGTATTAATATTTCATCAAAGCTGAGACTTATATTTTTTCAGTACACTCAGCTGCTAAAACAAAAATATCTACAACTAAGCAGGCAGACTTTACAAGAAGAATATTTTAATAATTATTACTTGACTTTATTACTTTAGTAAATAATTTTGTGTAAATATTGGATAACCTAACGGCAAGTCATGACAGCAATGAATTTTGAGTGAGGAATCTAGTCCATAGGCTAGATCTAGTACATAGACAAATGATACATACTTATCTTTTGCAAAGATTTATAAACAAGGGCTTACTTTTTTTATTAAATGTTATAATAATCAAATAAACAAAAATATGTTGCTTTTTAAATGATTATAGAGAATTCCAAAATATAAAGAAAATAATTTTTTATGCTGATTTTAATTGAATTCTTACAATAATTTAATTTTTTTTAAAGCAATGAAATTAGCTACATATATGTTGTTGACATGCTATAATAATAAAAAAAATATATATGTACGCTAATCCAGTTATGAATTAATTTCTACTGATTTCGTCTGATTTATGTCGAAATAGCAAAGTTTTCTGAACAAAATGAGATTTAGGTATCAATTTGTTACCCTATAAGTTTTAACTACTACTATTGTTTTAAAAACTTCAAGGAGTTAAAGCATCTAAAGTCTAGTTCAAGCACTTTAAATTTTCGAAAATGTTACAAAAGCTTTAAAAATCTCCTTTAAATTTGATTTCATACAATCAAAATAAAGGGAATTTGATAATCTAATTTTTATCAATAAGTTCTATATGTCTTTAATATAACTGCATACTATTTTCTCTGCCTATGCTTCCCCTCGGAGTTAAAGTATTCAATATATATATATATATATATATATTTTCTCTCTATTATTTTATAGAGTAATTTATTATTTTATATAGTAAAGTTAAAAAGACTATTTGGTTTCCGATCTGCACACGATGGCAGCAATATAAAATAATACATTTTTAATTTTAATTTATAATTACAGGATGTTACATTTTTATTGTACATTTTTTTTTTAAATTAAAATCAGGATCGTTTAGTTTGATGCTATAAAATATGTACTAACGAGTTTTATATGCTTAGAGGTTCTACAGAGTAAGTTTTAAAATGTATATAAATTCTTTCCTATTCGTTTAAATTCTGTTTATATTATGGGAAGTGAAATCCAAAATCAAATAAAATTTTTGTGAATAAAGTAGCATTTAAATTATGTATAAAAATAGCTGTATTTTCTATATAGTTTTATTACATTTTTTTAATTTTTTTTTTAAATTTTAAAAATGTTTGTACTCCAATAATTGAGTATTTTTAATATTTTTATTTATTTTTTTTTTAATTCTATTTTATCACAAACATCTTTTTCTTTGAATTTTTTCTTTTTGTAAACAAAATGTTTTTCGATTTAAATTCAGAATAATAATATCATATTTCAATAATAATAATAATATTTAAATTAATATGAAATATTAATTTGAAGTGTACAAAATTGTTACAGCAGAATCACAAAGTTTTTACCAATTTAAAAAGTTGAATTAAACGAATTATATATCACGTAAAATTATTAGACTTAGATTTAATTAATTATACATACCATACACGTTCAAAAACAATCAAATCATAGTATAGATAAAAGATAATGATGTTTTTGTTTATATTGAAATACTTTTATTGCATCCGATATTTGTGAAGTGAAGTGACTCGAACTGAATTTGAATAATTAATACAAAATATAAAATTTGCAATATTTATTGAGAAAATTAATTGCCATTTTCAATATTTATATAAAATAGTTAAAAAATATATATAGATAATTTTCAACATATGCATATTATTTATAATTAATATATAAGTTAAAAATTATTACTGAATATATAAATTGAATTCTGTAAAATAGTATATATATATATATATATAAAATTTATATACCAAAGTAAAGACGAATAATATGTAAACCAACTACCTCAGCGAACAACTAAACTAATAGAATCATTGCCAAGCAAATAAAATATAAAACTACATTTATTATATACATATATATATGTATATAGAGATATAAATATGTATATGTGTGTTATTTGACTTTAAAAGTTAAAAAAAAAATAAATAAAATATTATATTTATATAAGTTTTCATAAGAAAAACAAATGTTATACAAATGAATAAGCAAATTATAAGGAATTTAATCCAAATAGATTAAATGGCTTTTTTGTAACTTAAACAATATTAAAGTTCAGAAAATAAACAAAGTAGTGAGCTATAATTTACCACAAAAGTAATGAATACTAAGAACTATTAGACGTAGCCAAAGGCTACTTGGTTGATTTTGTGACGGACTGAATTGTTGCGAAATTCTAATGATTTCGGGAATAATTCATACTGTACTGTACTGTGATTAGAAGTGAAAATAAAGTAAAATAGCAAAAGAAGCTTTGAATGTTAGAGTTACTTTAATAAATTAATAAACAAAAAATGATTTGATAGAGATAATAAAATTATGTAAGGTTATAGACAGAAGCAAATTGAAATTGTTAAATTGAAAATATGTACAGAAAAGGTATTGTTAAAGTTGAAAAATATTTTCCCGTAAGATATGTGCATGTTAAAAACAATTATTTTAACCAAAATAAAGAATTATTACTTTAAATAACAAATAAAATTTTTAATTATTATACACTATTATAGAAAAATTATATAAAAATGATAAAAACTCTATCCTAACGATTTACCAGAACAAAAGATCAACTATGGTCGCTGTGCTCCGCTTCATGCAATTTTCATTTCGCATTGAAAGCAACAAGCTTTGACAGTTAAAATTACCAACATGACAGTTAAAATTAAAAACAAAACTCTCTATTTCTATTCCTAATGTTTTCAGTGAAACATTACTGCGTAGAATCTACTGAAACTTACTTCATATTCACTATGAGAAGAGATCCTTCCCAAGATCATAGTTTTAAAAGCCTAAGTAATTATAACAGCTAAACTAATGGGTTACTGTACAAATCACAACAGCTATCGTTTAAAGATCATATTATATCATTAAAAGAATGAAAACATTATCACCAAATGTAATGGGACATGTGAGAAGTTTAGTGCGCTTGCTATAACTTCGGTTTACAGCGATTTTATTGTTGATATGAATAAACTGATCAATCATTTAACAAAAAAAATTAAAAAATTATTTCCTTAATTATATACAGTGACTTTAAAATTTTTTTCTGTGACTGACGAAGTTAAAAATGTGACCAACTCCTGCAAATAAAATAATAAACTTTTTAATGTTATTGTTTTCTTGCCGAAAGTGAAACGTCTTATGATGAAAATAAACTGTTTAAAAGTTCGAATAGAAATGAAAAGACAACAACAAAAATTTTAATTAATTTATTGAAAGTACTCATAATCAGTAGTCTTAGGAAATACACGAATTTTTCAAAAATTTTCATGAAGTATCTAAATAGAACTTTTTGAATTCCGCCTTTCGGCGACTAAAAATTGAAATAAGACTCTTGAGGTCTTGAAAGACATTAAATAATATGCATTCAGATTTAATACTTAAGATGTAGTATTTTAAACTAATGTTCCTTTTAATCAAATTATTTAAAATTCGGATTTTTCAGCAAATATGTTATGAATATCGTAATTTTTACAAAATAGGTAGAACTATTTGGATATACGTTAGGTATCAAATAGTTCGAATGCTAAAAAAATGTATGTAGTTCGTATTAACCAAATATTTGAAATATATATGTATGTTATATAGATTGCGGGTAAATTTTAAAAATGAATAAAATATTATAACATTTAAATAAACAACAATATTAAGAAAATCATAACCTTAGCAATAGAACCTAACAACTGAATGGATATTTTTTCATACAAACAATTAAATAATAGCTCTGTATATATTGTACAGAGTTATTTGGTTTATTTTTGATCTTCTAACCACAAACAAAGCATCTTATGATTGTTAACTCCATATATTTCATTTGATTACATTATTTCAAATAATACAATTTTTAGTCACAGTAATAAATCTAATAATTTATTCTTCGTTAACAATTTTTTTTACATTGACTAAGGAATACAAAATTTAATATAATTTACAAAATATTAAAATTGGTGATTTACTTAATTTCATTAAAGCTCTCTAATTTTATTAAAGCATATTATAAAAAGCGGTTGTATTAATATTTTACATTGCTCAAAATGATTGAAGTACAATATTTTGGTTGGAAGCTCTTATTTACTAACTGATTAAAATTATTATATTACAGCTAAATACGTCACAACATATATGTCTATATTTAACAAGGAAACCTGCTTATAAAGCTATTATTCTTACGTTATCAGATATAATACATAAATTAATTAATATATTCTAACATTTTATTATATGCAACTATATTTTTGTGAAAATAATCTTAAATAAACTTTTTAATATAATAATTTAATATTCTTGCAAATAATAAAATAAACAAAATGAAAATAAAATAGAGATATTTAAAATAAATTAATTTTTAAAACAATCGTTTGTAATTTCTAGCTAATAGTCACAATATAACCAACTATTAAGTTTCTACTAGTAAACTTTAATTTCTGAATGGTTCCTAACTTCAGTTTTTTCAATGCTAACATTTTGTACATTATTATTATTATTATAATTATTTTGTATTTTTAATGTTTCTTGAAGTATTTGCACATTTATTGTCATTTAATTACAATGTGTGCTACGCAGTTTTGTTTAATTTTGTATGTAATAAATACTTATATACCATATATATATATCAAATTCTAATAACTATGAATTACTCATACTATGATTGTTATTGTTTAATCTGTTTACTGCTGTAATTATATTTAAGTAATATTATAAATATTTTTAACATTTTACTTAACTGTTGTCAACAATAATTAACAAACATCGTCAATTGGATCCTCATCTTCCAAATTCGTACACACTTCAGCAAAACTATCTTCTGGTAAATCCGGATAAGAAACAATTCTATAAATATAATTTATATTATTTTTTAATTTATCACATTCTTAATTTTTTTTATATATAAATAATTAATTATTACTGTTCAAAATCACATTGTGGTACTAATCCATCCACTTTTGCACTACTCCTGAATCGTATAATCGTGCATAAACGTAACACAGCCAAGAAAATTAGTAAGACTCCAGCCACATAACTTAACCATAGATTGTGAGGCCACAATAAAAGGGCAATTCCTATAGCACCGTAAATAGGTGCTAATCGCCAACCTCCAATAACCTTACAATCATGCCAACGCCTTAACCAGAAGGTATAACTATCGCTGCATAAATTAAAAAGAATACATATTTTTAAAACTTGCGTTTATAAATCGAACATATTTTAGAATAAATTTATTGATATTAATACTATAAAAACATTATTTTTATTTGCTTTAGAAAACAGCTTTAAGCTATTGTTAATATACATATGATTTATTTATTTTTTTTTAAATATTATTATTACAAGACATCGTTACCTGCCAAACAGAAGGTGCAGAAATAGTGTAATAATCCATTTAACTTCTAAGAAGAAAATGACTATAGAAGAAATTCTGAAATATTTTTGTAGTTATAAATATTGTTTATTACATTTCAAAACAGATAAGTGTTATTTACAATATATACAATCCAGCACTGTAGCCATGGTAATAAACATCGACGCCAACGCCGCAAATTGCTACGAATAAAAGATAATAAAATACCAAATTTATTATTAGGAATATTATTATTGTCCTGTTGATAAAACGAACAGATACATAAATATATAAATTATTACGAAATATTTTTGATACACACTAAATAAAAATACAATTGCCGTTCGTAATGATTCTGTTCAATTTCTGTACAGACGTACTAAAAATTCATTTAAATATCCTATTTTGCAAGGAAATTAACTTTTGCTGTGACATCATTTCACCATCTTTGCAAATTTTCCGCAAACGGAAGAGGATAATATTTTCAGTTGAGACTACATATTTATTTATACTCCATAAAATATTTAAAATACTTGATAACAGATTCTACATAATTAGTTGTATACTAAATAAATACAAAAAATTTTTTAAATAAACTTAAATATGAACATATTAAAAACAAAAACGTGTACATATAATTTTAGGAGGGTATTGCACTAGATGTAGCAAGATTCGTTTCACAAATTTTTATTATTGTTTATTTTTATCATAATCTCCCTCTTCTTAACCGCCTCGATCAACTAACTTCCACATTTATCTCCATCTGATGAAGCTCCATCCTTTGCCACTGTGAAACGCTGGTACTCGTACAATAATTTTAATCGTGACGGAGTTTGTTCACTAACAAAATTCGTGAAGATCATCCAAAATCAGTTGATGTACCAGAAAACATTGATACTGTGCAAAATCTGATAACGCAAAATCGTCATGCGACTTACTGTGAGATTGAGGTGAAGGTGAAACCAGCATATATGAGATATTGCACGATAGTTTAGCCGTGAGAAATGTTTGTTCTCATTGGATCCCCCATCTAATTTTGATTTGACAAAATCTTAAAAAAATGCTTATGTCGATGGCGGTGCTTCAAAAGACGTATATAAGATTATAACAGGTGCCTAATTATGGATATATATGTATGAGCCAGAACGTAAACAGCAGTCGAGCAATCGACTGTATGAACCAAATCCAATAAAAATTATTCACGCTCGAAGCACTTCGAAGCAAATGATCACTTGCTTTTTCGGGAAAAGTGGTCATATGCCACCTACTAGTATCCCATTATAGGAACGTAAAACGGGCAACTCCGAATGGTATACAACCATTTGCTTATCAGAATTCTTCAGTAAAATACGCAAAACAAACAAGCGCCGTCGGATCATTCTCCATGAAGACAATCCGAGTGCTCACACTTACAATAGTCTAACAACCAAATTGTACTTAACACAAATATTTGAACAATCAAAAAATCGAATTGATCGGTCATTCGCCGTACAGTCCTAATATCGCACCCGAATATTATTTCTTGTTCCCGAATATCGATAATGAATTGCGTGGACAACGATATTTTTCGGCGGGAGAAGCTGTTATTGTATTTAAAAACTATGTTTTGGATGTGTCTAAAGAAGATTGGAAAAAATGCTTAGATAAATGGTTCGAACGCATGCAAAAGTGTCTTAATCACAAAGGAAAATACTTCGAGAAACAATAAAACAATTTTCAACAACAAATTAGAATTTCTTCATTATTAGACTCAAAATATAAATAGTGACCCTCGTATGCTTTTTTCTCTTTGAGGAAAACTTCCCACTTTGAAAATAATAAGCAATTGCGTTGGAATAGATTTTTTTATTGTAATTATGCTAATTGTAATGATTAATTTATTCAGTTTCAGTAATGTTGCATGCTTTGTTCACGTTTAAAAGTGGTCAATCTGCAATATGCCCTTACTATCGCAAAAAAAAATAGTAGCAATAATATTCCCAGTTGGAAATATAGTTATATATTTTATATTTTATCAACAGTTATAAGTTTGTCCAAAAAATCTAACATTTTGCTTTAAAATTTTGTTTAAAAATTGCATTTTTGGTAAAAGTTGCAATCGCAATGCTTAAAAGCCTTACCCATAATTAAGTTCTTCAAATCCTATTAAAAAAAATTCTTAAAATCTTAAAAAAGTTTATTGTTTTTATACAATAATCATACAATGACATGTGATGCACAAGTATCATAATATTAAATCCTAAAACTCAATAACAGCGCGCTGCTTATGTTAATTATTTCCTTTTTAAAAACATTTAAAATCTGCTGGTGAAAAAATTAATAAAAAAATCAGCCAAGTTTAATTTTTAGTCAAAACGGCTTAATTGGTCTAAATGGGTTTAGAAAATGGGTTGTAGTTTAATTTTACATGCAGAATGGGTAACCATTCAACAGGGATCCACGTAAGAAGAGCTTCCGATGGTGTGCATTGTTATTGTCCCTTCAAAATGGATTTTAGAAAAATTTTGCAATTAGAATGGATAACCGTTCAACAAGGTATCCAAAAAAAAATATTCTCTGCACTTCTGTTGGATAAAAAGTTTAACTATTTGGAATATTCTGAAAAAATGTTCAAGAATACATAAAGCCTTGTGATAGCCTTTTACCAATTTAGTAAATAATATTAATCTTATCATTATATTAATATATTTACGTTAAAATATAATTTGAATTAATGTTTAAATTTATTCAAACCAATTAAGTTACAAAATCTATTAATAAAAAATGTGTTAATCGATATACAAGCAATTAATTTTATTGTATTCATTTGCATTGTAATGAAATAATAAATTAATATTTGATGAATCGCTATATTGTAATTACTTTGTTGCTTGTTGTAATAAAATAAACATTGCTAAAATTGACAGAAATAGTAACGTATTAATTGCATTAATGAATCGGGTCAAAGTGTTATTTACAATGTATGCATGAAGGCACACTTTTTCAATATTTTACAATAATAGTGTTTGCATTACGAAATACTTTAACTAATGGAAATTCTATTCAAAAACATGATGTAATAAGTTTTAATCAATTCCAAAGACTTTATCAACTTCTGAAAATTTATCCATTGAATAAATTAGAAAACATGAAACTAAAACGACAAACGTTAGTTCCTTCGCTTCAGTTCAATCTAAAACACGCATATTTAAATCGAAAACATTTTAGATAAGAACATTCAAAGCAAACATGTATGTTACTTATGTATATATTATTTTCTAACTTAAAATAGAACATGAATGTATCCACATGTGCATACATAAAGTAGCAAAATTGACATAATCGAATTTAGAATTCAGACAAACAACTTAATTAAGTTGTTTTCGCCTGTTAAAGATTGCTCTGATAAGTCAGATTGGCTTATATCCTCAATCTAAGTCAATTCAATTACATTAAGCTGATTAACAACTGCAATAACAACGCAACTAAGGCAAGCCAAAAACAATAACTGCTTTGCCCTATTAGAAAATAATACCAACCGCGCTAAGTAACCTCCCGAGTACGAGATATTTAACCGGAACTAGTTACAAAATCCAATCGATGTCTGATGTTTGATAGGATCCTCATTATGCAACGAAGATGTCGACGCACGTACCACATGCCAGCCAGACTAAAACAAATATTTTTGGAAAATATGCGCCATTTTGTTGCCGGTATGTGTGTAAGTTTATTGTTAGTTTGTTGCTATATGTGTACGCTACAGTTCGTATGCGACGAATAGCACACAAACGTATGCAATCAGCACTCAAACTCTTGTATGCGGTACGACAATTTGTTGGTAATAAATTTTGGTATATCTGGCGCCAATATTACAACAATAACAATGTAATTCAAACAATAACAACAAGTAAAAACATATTGAAAAATAAAATTTTATGGAAGTAGGAGTCAGTAATCCTTGTTGTGTGCATTAAGCAGTATTTTTTAAATTATCTACAAAAAATAATTTAGTAAATATATTTGTGTATGATACTTAAAATTGGCAGTTCAGTTTGTTTTATAATTGATATTTAATAATGAATGAAATTAATATTTAATTATTAAATTTTTATGTAAATTAATTAATATTAATACAAAAAATAATTTATGTTTAAATTTATTTTCTCGTTATACGTATAATATATGGATTTTCTGGCAGAATAATAATTTCTAAATCAATAAAAACTAAATTACAGGTATAATTTACTTTCATCATATTATTAATAATTTTACTAGTATTTAATAAAATGCAAATTTTTTTAATTATCGTACACAAAT